>NC_058132.1:360991384-361042589 GCF_016433145.1 Gracilinanus agilis
GACTCGATGGGTGCCCCAAACTTGCTCTATTTCTTTTTAGCTGGGTTCAGAGCTATAGGTGAGTGTGGAGGGGGTGGGGGTGGGGCGGTTGCTCAGCTCGCGCTTGAGTGAGAGCCCTTTTTAGCTTGGAAATGTCTCGATTCCACGTACCTTCCACGCTGTGCCCTGTTGTGGGGTTCCTCCGTTCGTCTGGACTTGTTTTTATGTCCCCTTGAGGAGTTTTGTGTGTTTCGGTCAGGAGAGGTTTAGAGCTGCTTCTTACTCTGCCGCCATCTTAACCCGGAAGCCGTGAGTTTATTTTTTAATAACATTTAATTTTTCCCCTATTACATGTAAAAAATGTTTTAACTTTCTTTTTTTATTTGAGTTCCAAATTCTCTCTCTTTTCTTACCATCTCTCACTTCTTCCCTGCCCTCCCCCCTTCCTGAGAGGGTAAGCAATCCAATATAAATTTTATATATGTAATCATGTAAAACATGTTTCCATATTAGTCATTATGTGAAAGAAATCTCAAATAAAAAAAGAAAGAAAATGAAACATAGTATGTTTAGTCTGCATTCGAACTCCATCAGTTCTTTCCCAGAGGGCAGATGACATTTTTCATCTTAAGTCTTTGGGATTGTCTTGGATCACTGCATTGCTGAGAATAACTGGGTCATTCACAATTGTTCATCAAGAAACATTGCTGTCACTGTGTGCAATGTTCTTCTGGTTCTGCTCACCTCACTTTATATCAGTTCATATAGGTCCAGATTTTTCTAAAAGCATTCTGCTTGGCATATGTATTCGATATGTCTTATTGGCTTTGTCTGCATTTTGCCTCCTTGCAATCAATGACTGATAAGCACAACTAGATCTTGGGTTCTCTAATCAATTGTAGGATTTTGAAGATCACTCTCCTCAACAGGACAACTGCAAGATAAAATTACCTTAGACTTAAAGTATAATGTCTTAATCCAAAAGAGTGTATTGTTATAATATACCTATTCCCTTCTCAGATCATATGTCATTCTAATAAAATCTAAGCATTGTCAAAAATGCAGTTATCAGAAGGCGCTACCTTGACCTCACTGACCTCAGGGTTCATGCACTTTTTATATCTCTAAAAATTTACCACTCCTAGAGCCTTTGATTTGACCAGACATGAATCACTTCAATCTCATCAAATGTTAGTCATTCCTCACTGTAGCCACTTATCTAGAGCCTTTGATCTCACCAAATTGTTTGCCACTTCTCCCTGTTGCCCCCTCTGATCACTCTTCCCTGTTGAAGTTTGTTTAAATCCACTCCTTCAGATCTCAGAATGGGTACTCCACTGTTGTGAAGTGACCTGGAACTGCAGTTTTTCTGCCATGATTAAAGACCTTTGTTGTTCCTTTGGTAGACTCCTTTATTTTCAAGTTGACATCATGAATCCCATCCAAACCTGACCAAAACCATCCTCAAAGAGACCTGCATCCTTGATGGGAGTGAGACAAAGGAAAAAGAAGTGGTCATGGGTGATTATGGAAAGGAAAGTCAAGTGGAACAGAGTATGGCTAGAGGTGGTGAGTGGAGGAAACAGAGTGATTCTATGTAAAGTAAGTCCAGGAGAATGTGGGAGAAGGACGAAGGCACCAGTGGAGGAAGAAAAAATAAAACGTCTAATCCTATCCTGCAAGAGAAAATCCTGATTTATTTCTTTGAACTACTCCCCAACCAAAAGAGTGCCAGGGCAGGGCGGTGGAAAGGATTCTATATTAAGATGAAGAACCTGCATCCAAGTTTTCATTCTCTTTTCTAGACCCTTGACTTCTGGCAGGTCATTAACAATCTTCTTGGGCCTGTTTTTCCTCATTGAAAAATGAGGGGATCGGACAAGTTGCATCCCATACAGCTCTAGACATAATCTATTCACCATTTCCTTTCATATCTTAAAGAGTTAATGGCCTTTCCAAATGCAAGCATTTCCTTAGATACACAATCTCCCTGACAAATGCTTTGTACTCCAAAGAAGAGATTTATCATTGAAATTTAGTGAAAGGGATTTCGCTAGTTCATAGAAGTAACTTGCCCAAAGTCTCACATCCAGTCAGCATCAGAAAAAGGATCTGGACAACATCTTCTTGACCCCCAGCCCACTACTTTCCTTCTGTGCCCTTCTTTGTCACCCTCAGTATTTGCCTTTCCCCTTTCTTGGTTGTCTGACAGGTTCAAAAGTAACTCCCACTTGTTTGAAGCTTTGATAAGCCAAACACCACACCTCTAACCCTCTTGACTGAGGCATTATGGTACCATGGAATGAGCACTGGGCTAGAAGTAAGGAGACCAGAATTTTACCTAGTTGTGTGATCCTGAATGATTCATCTTATTTTTCTAGACCTCAGTTTTCTCATCCGCAAAAATGAAGAAATGGAGCTAGACCATATTTTAGGGATCCTTCGACTAAAAATAAAATCTGTTGCTCTATAATCCCTTTTCCCAACTCACCAAGATTTCTCCCTTCTGTTCAGTGCCTCCTGAAATCTCACTTCCTCCATGAAACTTCTGCCTTCCAGTCATTATTGACTTATTCCACTGCTTCTCCATAGCAATAATAACAATAGCTAACATTTACATTCCGCTTACTGTGTGCCAGGCACCGTGTGAAACTCTTTACAATTGCTAATATGTTAGTTGTATATTTAACATGTGTAGTTGGTCAGTTGCCTATGTCTTTTTCTATAGTGCTGTTTTAGTGTGTTATACTGTCATTTCTTAGTGGGCAAGAATTCTTATCTATCACCTTTGCTTTGTATAGAACTTAGCTCAGGGCTGTAGGGAAATGCATGAATGCGTGCTTCAAAAATGTTTTTTGATGATAATGACAGTGATGGAATCTGGTCTTAATTGATGCTTTCCAGTGAAAACAGCATCATGTGTGTGCCAACTTGAAGATAACATAATTAAAAGCAAATTTGGATTGAGCCCCAAAGTATGACATTTTAATCTTTTAAAGCATTATATTAAGCAAAGTATTGATACCAATTGCTCTTATAAATTCAAAGTCTACCCTTCTCACAATTATTCTGTCTTCTGTTCATGCTGTTGTTTTATTGAATTGATGGAGAAGGCAAAGTTTGGATTAGCCACAGTAAATGATAATCATTTGATTGAGCAATGCTTTACTAATATGAATATCTTTTGGTCTAACCTCTCAATACTGAAATTTTCAAAGATGGAATGGTAAATGAGCTCTAACTCAGACTGTTCTCAGCTCACAGCAAATAAGAGATGCTTATTCATATGATGAGATGTTACCACCTGGAGTTTTAACAAAAATCTTGAAAATATTTAGGTTGAATAAATCTTGAATATGCATATATATCTACATATGCATACACACACAAAATTTTGATATAGTGAAAGTGTTGTTCCAAAAGGTCTAGAGGCTAACATTTTCTATTTGCTTTTTGATTACATAAATCTCACTGTGAGATTGCTAGCCTCTGGGATCATTTGCACTTGGAGCTTAAAAGAAAAGGCCATTGTGGCTTAAAGTCCGGATACCAAAAAAGAAACTAGTCTCATATCCATGTAAAGACACATTCACTCTCTCCAAGGAAGACCACTCCCAGTTAAAACTAAGGTATAGATTTCTTCCATTTGGCCTCCCTTCCTCCCTTGTAGAACACAATCCCAGCAACTGATAAGTTCATTTAGCTGCCCTTCCTTACTCAGTGGCTGTATGTTACCCTCAGCATCTTAACCCAAAAGAATGAATGATGTGGGAAATATTTTTGAGAGCAGGACATTTCCTTCTGATGCCCTTTAAATCATATCACCTGGTAGCAAAGACCTGGAAGCAAAGTAGAAGCTAATTAAGTGGGGGAAGATAAATAAATTGTGGTATGTAAATATAACATAATATTACGGTGCCATTAAAAAAGACCACAGTGAATATGAGGCATTCAGTGAAACATGGGAAGATGTGGATGAAATGAGATAGAGTGAAGTAAGCAGAGCTGGAAAAGGATAAAAACAAAAACACTGCAAATAATAACAACAGAAAAGAATAAAATAAAGCAGAATGCTAGCTCATTGTAATAACCAGTTTAGTCCAGGAGAAGAGATTAGGACTGCCTTTCTCCCTTTTCTTTGAAGAAGCATTGACTGTTGGTTCTAAACTGGGTAAATATGGTTATATGCAGCCAATGCATTACCTGATTTGCTTAACTCTTCCTTTTTCTTTGTTACAGAAGAAGGTTCATAATGGAGTCTAGATGCAGAAATACATCATTTTTTACTTTATTTCTTGATACATATATATGTATATATACAAGTTTTTCTTGTATGTGCAATACGTGTTTTTCACTATATGACAAATATAGAAATATTAAAAGAAAAGGAATGTTCATTAAGGGACAGGATTATAGAGAAACATATCTGAAAATTATTGTGACTTAAAATGAAAGGCATTAATAAAACTTTTTTAATTTAGAAAAAATAAATAACACACTCTTTATTTAGCTGAAACTATATTCTCCCAATATCCAAATATTAAAAAATAGTAGAAGGATCAACTATTTAAAAGGCCCATCCACAATCATAATTAAAATATCCTGAATTTGGTCTTATTATTGATATGTTTATACAATCAAGAATATCTCCATCCTTGAGACATCTTGCTGCCTGAAGTGTATCAGAAAGAACCTTGGCCTTGAAATCAAAAGTTCAAGACCCTGATCCATCACTTACTTATTCTGTAAATTAAATGACTTAATCTTTTTCAGCTTCAGTTTCCTCATTGGGAAATAGAGATAATAAGACTTGAGGTGCCTACTTTAAATGGTTATTATAAGATCAAATGAGATAATATATGTGAAAATGTTCTTTAAACCTTAAATAAAAGTTTTTTAAAGTGGCATATCATATAACATCATCTATCATATGTTGTATCATTTTTATTCCACCATTCTACCAAATTGGCTAAGAGCCATCTAGCATATCACCCAACAAAAATATAACAGTACCTACCAATTCATTAAACAATGATGTCAGTAGACATTTATAAAATAGCATATATTATGGGATTTGGGTCTTAATTAATCCCCTTTTAAAAACAAACCAAAACTCTCCAAACGTTATAAATGAACTGCAAAATCTGTTGGCCTTTTCTTAGTCCTCATCACTTTTGATCTTTTGTTGAAAACAGTAGGACATTTATCAACTACCTTTAAATTATGGCCACTGGTATCAAATACCTGGAAACAAACTGGATGCTAATTAACTTTTTTGTTGATGCCCTTCTTTCCCCAAGTCTTTCTCCTCTAGGTATTTGTGACACTGCTCTCTCTTGGATTTCTCCTTTGTGTCTTACTACTACTCAGTCTCCTTCACTGGTTATTTATCCATGTTATGGCCACTAACCTAGGGTTCCCTCCCAAAGAGCCCCCCCACCAAGGATGCTCTTCCAATTCATTTGTAAGAAGGTGATTCCCAGATTGGTCTATCTATCCATCCATCCATCCATCCATCTATCTATCTATCTATCTATCTATCTATCTATCTATCTATCTATCCATCTATCTATCTATCCATCTATCTATCTGTCTATCTATCTATCTCACTGTCTCTCTTAAGCTACAGTCATTGATTACCAGTTGCCTTTTAGACATTGTAAACTGAATGTCCTACAGGCATCTGCAACTGAACATGTCCAAAATTGATTTTCCTCTACCAAAAATCTCCCTTACTCCCAATGTCTTCATTTCTATTGAGGATATTAGCATTGTTCCAGTCACCTATGCTTGCAAGCTAGATGCCATCCTCAATACCTCACACTCACCCCATTCAATCCATCATTTCTATCTCTACAACAACACCTCTTACATTGGTCCCCCTTCACTCACACAATCACCACCTTGATCCAGGTCCTCATCACTTCTTGCTGGGACTATTGTAATTATAGTTTCCCAAGAGCCTCCCTATATCCCCAACTCTAATCCTCCACTCAACTGCCAAAGCAGCTTTCCTAAGGCGTAGGTTTGGCCATATCACCACCACATTCAGACACTCACCCAGACATTTAATAAATTCCAGCGGATTCTCATTGCCTCTAGGATCAAATAAAAAACCCTCTGTTTGGTATATAAAACTCTTCATTACCTACCCCCTTTCCTGCCTTTCCAATCTTTATACACTACTTCTTCCTACTCTGGCCTGTTTGTTATTCCTCTCACAGTCCATTCCAGTTCCCATTTCTTTGCCTCTGTACTGGTTGTCCCCATGCCTAAAATGTGTTTTCCCTTTTCCCTTCTGCCTTTTAGTTTCCTTGGATTCCTTCAAGAATGAACTCAAATCCCATTTTCAACAAGAAACTTTCCCCACCTCACTTAGGCCTTCCTTCTGAAATTATCTTTCTTCTCATCTACACTGGAGATATCTTATATATACCTAGTTATTTCCATTTTGTTTCCCCATTAGAATATGAACTCCTTTAAGGCAGGGATTCTACTTACCTTTCTTTGCCTCCCTATACATTTCAAAGTGCTTGGAACTTGGTTAAATCCTTAATAAATGCTAGTTAACTCACTGGCTGGCATATAATAAATGTGATAAATGCTTAATAAAATTTCTTGATTGACTCACCAATGCCTAGAAACAAATAACCTTGGATGAATTAGTTCTGGGTCTGCTATCAATTTTTATGATTTTTAAAGAATTGAAAAGAGCATTAAATTTAAAGGCAAGAGACCTGGGTTTGAATTCCACCTTAGAAAATTACTAGCTATGTATCAAAGACAACATCTCAGAGCCTCAATTTCTTCATCAGTAAAATGGGAACCATAATACTTATAATATCTACTTCAAACGGTTGTTTTGAAGGAATTGCTTTATATACTATATATACTATACAAAGATGAGTTCTTATTCAGCACTGACAAAATGACTGTTTCTAGTAATTTGATATGTGCATTGGACAGAACAGAACAGTAGAGAAAAGGGAGGGCAGAGAAAAACTAGGTCAAAGCTATATTTTCTGAGGGAGAATTCTTTGCCTTTTACCTATGGATAGTGAAGTGAAAATTGACCCAAGATTTGAAGAAAAGAGGGGCCATAATGTATATTTCAAAGGCTGACATTGTCAAGAGGGCTTAACGTTAGGAAGAGAAAGGATGAAGTAGTATGTTCTCTCACTTTAGTGTTATATTAATTTGTAGTACTATTGAGACCATTTCACGATAACCTATGAAGAAACTATACTACTTCAATTTGTCCAACTGAAATGATTCATAGTCAACCTTTTTTCCTCAAGACTATGAATGACTTGGGGCAGTCAGATGACCCAGTAGTTAAAGAGCCAGACCTGGAGATGCTAGGTCTTGGGTTCAAATTTTATCTCAGACACTTCTTAGCTATAAATTTTACCCCAGTTGCCTAGCCTAACTCCTCTTCTGCCTTGGAACCAATACTTAGTCTCAATTCTAAGATGGAGGGTTAAGAGTTAAAAAAAAAAAGTTAATGACTGGAATCCAAAGACAAAAATGCTCCAGGGAGGGAAGTTTAAATATTTACTGATTAGAACACTACTAGCCTTCTCAAATGCAAACTAGTATTCACCACTGAGACCCACTAATTTACTGACTTTGGAAAAGAAATCCATTTATATGAACAAGCAATTTTCGGAAGAAGAAACCCTCCGAATGGCTATACAAAAAAAAATATGCTAAATCACTATTAATTAAAGAAAGGAAAATTAAAGCAGCTGAGGTTCTACCTTACACTCATCAGATTGGCACATTTGGCCAAAAGAAAGGAAAAATCCTGGAAGGGCTTTGGGAAAGCAAGCACACTCATGAACTGGTTGGTCTGGCTATTCTGGAAAGCTATTTGCAACTATGACCAAAAAGCTAATAACTGTTCAAATCCCTTGACCCTGCAATATAAATATTAGGTCTATAACCACAAAGACACCAAAGAAAGAGGAAGAGAACATATATACACAAAAATACTTATAGCAGCTCTGTTTACAATGGCAAAGAATTGGAAATTATGGAGGTGCCTGTCAATTGAGAAATGACTGAACATATTATGGTATATAAATGTGATAGAATATAATCATGTTGTACAAAATGAAGGGTACAATTTCAAGGAAACCTGGGAAAATTAGTATGAACCGATACACAGAGTGAGGTGAGCAGAACCAAGAGAATAATTTGTATAACAGTATTAAAAAGACAAATAACTTTGACAGAATGCTGATCAATATAATAGCCAACCACAATTCCATAGGACTTATGATGAAACAAACTGTCCAGTTCATGATAAAGAGGTGATGGATTCAGAGGGCAGGTGGTGACATACTTTTTGGATGTGACCAATAAGAAGACTTTTTTCTTTAACTATTCAGGTTTATAACAGGAGTTTTATTTTTGAGTGAGATGAGAGGGAGAGAAGAAAGATCATCATTTGAAAATAAAGTAAAATAATTTTTTTAATTTAAATTTTATTTTATTTATTTAAAATAAATTTTTTATTTTTTAAATTAAATTAAATATTTATTTAAAATAAAAAATACATAATAGACATTCAATAAATATTTGTTAAATAGAGAAAGGGGGAAAAAAAGCAAACCAGTTTCTTGGTACATAAGTTTTGTTTCACAAACAATAGTGCTGTGATAGAATGGTCAACCTATGAATTTAGGGTTCAATCAATAATGAAGAAAATGTCACCTCTCTCCATTAACCACACCCATGCAGTATCTAGATTTGTACCTACAGAATACTTCTAGAGTCCAAACAAGCTTTGATGACTGAAGGAGAAGGCTAAAGGTGGGGAGGGGGGAAGGGGGAAATTATGGATTTTATTCTAATAGTCTCAGCAGACAGACAGGGGCAAATATAACCATTTATATTTTACAGCTCAAGTAATTATGGTATAGTATAAAAAAGTGTTCTGGGCTTGTCCTCCATCTAAAATCAAGACAGGGAGAACTAAAATGGAAAAGCAACATGGTACAGGGGAAAGAAAATTGGCTTTGGAATCAGAGGGTAGAGGTTCAAATCCTGCCTCTTCCATTTATCCTCTGTGGCACTTTGAACAAGTAACTTCATCTTTTGGGGCTTACTTCCTCATCTGTGAAATGTCCTTTCCAGCTCTAAATCTATGCACCTTTGCACCTTTGACCTAGATTACCGAGAGAAAACTATCCACACGATGTGAGCCTGTTAAGAAGGAAAGGTCCTAGAAGAGCATGTCCAGCTGGAATAATGATTCATGTCAAGGATAAATCAACCATTTTGGGCATGTGTGAAATCCAAGTTCAATGGATGAGGTCAGAGACATGTAAAGCAAGTGTATGGATTTCTTCTGAGCTCCAAGTCAGCCAATGGAAAGCATTGGGAAATAAATGTTTTACATCGTGCTCATGGGAAATAAGCAGGAGTATATTGGTAAATGTATAATGACCAGCTCTGGGAGAAAAAAAATTACAGCATTCTTTGAAATATAATCTGCTTGAGGGTAGCTAGGTGATTCAAGGAATAGAGAGCCAGGCCTACAGATGGGAGGTTATGGATTCAAATGTGGCCTCAGACACTTCCTAGCTGGGTGGCCCTGATCAAGTTACTTTAGTCCCATAGCCTACCCCTTACTATTCTTCTGCCTTGGAACCAGTACACAGTATTGTTTCTAAGATGGAAGGTGAGAGTTTAAAAAGTAAATAAATATCTGTTTTATTAACGTTTTATCTATCCCTTTCCTAAGTCTAGATAATCAACAAAATATAGAACTGATACTGAGCTTCTTTCCCAGGGTTTAATTTAGTCCATTCTTAGGATAGAAGACTTAATCTAGGAATGTGCTAGAGCCAGCTCTAACATTATTATTATTGTTGTTGTTATTATTACTATTATTAGGTTTTCAGGATGAGCATTTACCTCTTGGAAATCTAGCTGGGATCTTTGCTTACTTGGTACAGATCATCCTCTAAATGGAATTTCCTAATCTTGCAAACAAGACTAACTTTAACTTTATAAATCCCAGAGTAAGGAACATGGATAACCAGTCCAGCCCCAAGTTTTCCCCTCCCAGTCTTCCACAGGACTAAAAATCAGTCCATCCTGTCACCCCTTTGAGCTAATGTATTTCCTCCAGTTAAAATGCAATTACTTTCCTGTCTAAAAATAACAACATACTAGATCCTAACAGTCATCAATGCTCTTAGTAAACCCAGATTAGCATTCATAGCAGGTTGTGAGAGGGATCTGCTTTGGGTCAATGTAGGAGGTGTTTGGTATGAGGCTGGGAGAGAAATAGTGTCTGTGGGCTTCTGGAGGATGAAAACAAAGCATGGTTTTGTGGTTCTCAAAGGTGTGGCACCCAAAAGAAACAAATTTTTGCTTACGCCACAATTTTACTTTGGACCTATTCTTCAAAAAAAAAAAACAGTCTTATTAGTGGCACACCTTAGTGCTAAATATGGGAGAAGGGGGAAGCAGATAGGTGGCTCAATGGAGAGAGCCCTGGGTCTGAGTTCAACTGTGATTTTTATATACTCACTAGCTATTTAACCTTGGGCAAGTCATTTCGCCTCTATTTGCCTTAATTTGCTGGAGAAGGAAATGGCAAACCACTTCAGGAAATCTCATGGACAGTATAATCCATGGGGGTCAGGAAAAATTGGATACAACTGAACAACTGGAGTCAGAAAAGTATTTGTATGAAAATTAATAGGAAGTCTAAGATACTTGTGTATTAAGACTTTAGTAGAAAGGAATCCTGTTTTCCACATAATTTTGATCCCTCTGTACCTATATTTATGCTCCTAAAATCAATTTATGAGTCTGTAATTCTTTAACTAGAAAAAAAACTGGGTCTTTCCCAGTATGATATCTTACATAAACATACAACCAGTCCCCACTTCCTCATTCCTTATTTTCCTTCCAGTAAATGAAAGCCTTTGATTCACTACCTGGAATTGTTTTCTGACAAAAAGTACAAGGTCATAGACAGCCTTTGATTTGCCAACAGACCTACAAAATGATCAGATCTATAAATGTGGCTCAGAGACACAGCTCTGGGCTCATACAGATCTTATTCAGTTAGGGCGGGGGAAGAGGCCAGGAAGCTCTCTGATAGTTTCTATAACTTGTGTAAAAACCCAGGGTTTTCCTCAGAAACACAGTTCAGTTCATTTTGCCTCACCTAGATATCCCCCCCAAAACATCATAAAAGTTCCTCAGGCCCTATGAAAGCTCTTAGATATCAAATATAGAACTGGTTTTATTTAACCCAATAGAAGAAACACAAAGAACTAGAATAATCTCCATTCATTCATTCAACAAGCATTTATTAAATACCTACCAACTGCCAGGCATTGTGATGGATATGCAAAGACAAAATAAACACCTCCAGCTCTCAGGGAGCTTAATATTCCTCTAGGGATAAAATAGTATGTTCTTAGAAAAATAAATACATGTGATAGACAGATAGATAGATAGATAGACAGATAGATGGATAGAGATAAAGATGTATACATAAACATATGTATATATATATATATATAAATGAACATATGTGAGTTTTAAATTTTGTTTTTTAGTTGTTTCTCACTGCCTTATCTCATCAATTAGTTGATAAGCTAGCAAAATAGCCAGGAAAGCTGGCATGTATTTTGTTGTTGTCTTCTATCCCTGAATCTCTCTAAAACGTATAGTATAGATCCATGATGAGGTCTAATGTTATTTTACTTTTGGAGAGCTTTGAGACATCTTCAAACCCTTTGGGAAGTCCAGAGACATAGAGTTGACCAGCCTCATTGAGCTCTCTCCCTCATGACTAAAACAGTCTTCTCACTTCTTTACCCTTCTTGATTTTCTCCACCTTTTTGAATCCTTTTCTTCTAAGAGATCCTCCCAGGTGCTACCTCCTTCATGTCATCTGTGAATCTCTGTGTCGCCCCATCCTCTTAGTTTCTTTTTTTTTAAACCTTACCTTCTGTCTTAGAATTAATATTAAGTATCAGTTTCAAGGCAGTAAGAGTGGTAAGGGCCAGGCGATTTGGGTTTAAATGACTTGCCCAGGGTCATATAGGAAGGATTTGAGGGCAGATTTGAACCCAGGACCTCCCATCTCCAGACCTGGCTCTCTGTGTCCACTGAACTACCTACCTGCTTGCCTCTAAGTGACTCTTTTCCTCTGATCTCTCACACAATTCTGGATGACCTCTCCCAGGCATTTAACTATTTCCTAAACTGAATTTTAGCTCTTTGTGTACTGTCCTGTATTAGACTTGATTCAGGCCAGACCTATGGTTTAAGGTCTGGGTTGGAACAAACTGAGTCACTCTTAGACTAATTTTATTAAAGGAAGCTTATTTAACAATAGCACAGAAAGCTTATTCAGTAAGAAAACAAGCCTGGTTTAGGCAAATGCTTTGTATTATCACCAAATGAAAGTATATCTAGTTAGAAGGGTGTGTTGATACACAGAGTATTGGGACATTTTTCAAGTATGAGGAGCCTTAACTCTTCCTAGGCTGTGCAAACTTAGTCTTCAGGTGATCACGAAGCTATAATGACAGCTCAAATCCTATTCTCCAGGCCCAAAATGTCTTGGGGATGACCTCCATATATGTATGGAAACACTAGCACATCCTACATGCTTGGGACTCCAAAAAATGTTGCTCCTACCATACCCATTCCCATGGGGGCAAAGTTCTAAAGCCTTCTGGAAGCCTTCCATTGTTGAAATAATTTTAAGGCAATTATTAGAGAACTTCAGTCTCTGGGATGTGAAAAGTCTAGTGTAAGAAGTGCTAAACAGGAATTTATGCAGGTACAGTGAAAACGCACACAAAAGACAAGTCATGTAATGGTCCCTTGAAGAAATGGCTGAATGTGGAGAAGAATGAAGACTAGAAACCCCCAGCTTGGCTTGTTTCTTTTTGGTAAGGAACAGTTTCTACATCTTAATGATCTGGCCCCTTTGTGAGTAATATAAAATTGTTGCAGTACAAAGAAGGGGAGGCCAAGTACATAGTATCAAGATAAACACAGAAAATTGCTGACCCTCATCAGGGGTCACGGTCATCTGTAGTAAGGTAATTAGGAGGTCATTACCATCTTGTATATATGCTTTCCCAGACCCTGGCCAATATTGTTTTGCTCTATTCTCCCACCTACTCAATGTTCCCTGGACCCTGACCAGGGTCTTGAGGGAGATAATATAACATAGTAGGATTCTCACTTTCATTCAGCAACTCAAGATTGCCCTCGAATTGGGTAAAGGATTCCATTGCTTCTAATAGATACACATCTCCATAATAATGCAGAGGTGGTCTCACTTTCTTTGTGCTGTTAGAAAGCAGGACAAGGCAGAGGGAGGTGACTCAATGAATAGAGAGACAGGCATGGAGACAGGAGGTCTTGGATTCAAATCTGCCCTCAGATACTTCCTACCTGTATGACTTGGGCAAACCATTTAACCCATTTCTTATCCCTCCATACCACTCTTAGAACCAATATTTAATGATTCCAAGGCAGAAGATAAGAGTTACTGAAAAAGTTTTTTTAAAGAAAGAAGTAAAAAAATAAAGCAAGGAAATTCCTAATAATTCCTCATTTTGCTTCTTCACCCACATCCCCCCCAACATTATTCCTAATCTGATAAATACAATGAATAGGATACAATACAATGAAACTTCTCAAGAGTTGCCTTAGAAACAGACTGACAGATAAGCATTTCCTTTCCTTTGGCCCCCTCTTTAAAACATTTGCCCATCACTGGCCTAAACCATTTCAGGAAAAGGAGACATAAGCCATTCCTCCTAGGATATAGGAAACCCATTACGGGGACAATGACCTTGAGACCTGGGTGACTCTATTCCAAGGACAGAAAAAGAAAAGATCAACTAGAAATATGTGTAAAAGCAGTCTATCCTTATCAAGGAGCTGAGATCCAAGCAACAGATGGACCAGGGATTCCTCTTCCTTTTGTGGGTAATTATTCATCACAGATACAGCTTCTTGAACCCATAACTTTATGACCAAAGGCATAACAATTCAAGGTCATGCTGTATTCATCATTTAGAAATGGGTATTTCAAATAGCATAAGGAACCTCATTGGGCAGACGTAGCTACCTCATCCTTAATTAAGAAAATTATACCATTCCCCAATCTGCAAATGGTCAAGGGACTTGAATAGGCGGTTTTCACACAATGAAATCAAAACTATCAATAAGCACGTGGAAAAGTGTTCTAAATCCTTCCTAATTAGAGAAATGCAAATTAAAACAACTCTGAATATGGCAGCAAAGGAAAGTGATAAATGTTGGAGGGGATGTGGCAAAATTGAGATACTAATACGCTGTTGGTGGAGTTGTGAATTGGTCAACCATTCTAAAGGGCAGATTGGAACTATGTGCATAGGACTTTAAAAGAATGCCTCCCCTTTAAAAGGATCCAGTCATACCACTGTTGGGTTTAAACCCAAAGAGATAATAAGGAAAAAGACTTGTACAAAAATATTTATAACTACACTCTTTGTGGTGGCAAAAAAATTGGAAAATGAAGGGGGTGTCCATTGATTGGGGAATGGCTGGATAAATTATGGTATCTGATGGTAATGAAATATTATTGTGCTAAAAGGAATAATGAACTGGAGGAATTCCATGTTAACTGGAACAACCTCCAGGAATTGATGCAGAGCGAAAGGAGCAGAACCAGGAGAACATTGTACCCAGAGACTGATACATTATGGCACAATAGAATGTAATAAACTTTTCTACTAGCAACAATGCAATGATCCAGGACAATCCAGAGGAATTTAGGAGAAAGAGCGCTATCCACATCCAGAGAAAGAACTGTGGGAGTAGAAACGCAGAAGAAAAACATAGGATCGATCATGTAGTTCAATGGGGATATGACTAGGGTTTTGATATTAAAAGTTCACTCTACTGCAAACAAGAATAACATGGAAATAGGTTTTGAACAATGATACATGTATAACCCAGTGGAACTGCTTGTTAGCTTCAGGAGTAGGGAGGGAAGAGTAGGGGTGGTTGGGGGGAGATGGGAGGGATCATGAATCCTGTAACCATTGAAAAATATTCTAAATAAAAAAAGGAAAAAAATGTATTGTCTATCATCCACTCCAATGTAGTATCAGAGCCCACATATGCCTATTGGAGATGGATCTACTCCTCTATATTTTTTATTCTCATAAGGGAGACAACCTGATTGTTCAGTCTGGCAGAAGAAGATATGGTATCTCTAATGGGCATTGATGTGCCCCACAAACAGCTATGTATGATGGGAGGCATTGGCAAATTTCTCTATTGATCCTGATCCCAAAGTGGAGGGAGGGCCATTAACAACTTAGCTCTGTTCCCTCTAAACCCCTAGACCACTTGAGCAGAATCTTGTCTACTGCCTAAGAATCAGTATAGATGAAGGTTTTATTTACCCTCTTCAAGTCTCTCTCTCACATACTAGCCATGTAATCAATAGATTAGCCATTTAGGAGGACTTTCCAATAACTCCAACCCTCATGGTATAGTCTCATTATTAGATTAATATCTGCTGACATTTTTAGTTGGCATGCCTCTCTTGTAACAGGGGGTACCAGACCCAATAAGTGATTCAAATAATGATCCTGGGGAGGAGGGGCACAGCTAGATGGCTCAGTAGATTGAGTGCCAGGCTTAGAGACAGGATGTCCTGGGTTCAAAACTGACCTCAGATACTTCTTGCTATTTGACCCTGGGCAAGTCACTTAATCCCCATTGCCTTGCCCTTACTTGCTTTCCTGCTTTGGAATCAATACACGATATTGATTCTAAAATGAAAGGTAAGGGTCTTTTTTTTTTTAAAGTGGTCCTGGGTCTTATTCAACAGGTACAAGTGGGAGGGTGTCATTTGGGTGGGGAGGCCCCAGCCTTTAGTAGCCAAAACTAGCTCATGAACACTGCCAACAGGATTACGTACTGCTGGTGCCCATGAAAATGCCCACTCTGTTAGAGCCTGCATTTCTGCCAGTACCCACTGTGCTGTAAGAGCTTGTTCATTCTAAACTATAGCCACTATAGCCAGAGTGTCTGAGCACTCCATGTTCAGTGTAACTTCCTAAAAATTTACTGAGCAAGCTGAACTTTGTGTTTTCTTTCTGTTCATCTTACATCCCCTGTCCTTTCTATGGGCCACTATCTGATCTAAGGTCTCTGAGGCCTTCTTTTGCCCTGTCAACATGATATCAGGAAGTAGGGCATTTTTCTGGTCTCTGCTTACCCAACTGTGGCAGCAGGAAGTTCATGTTGCCTTGGGAAAAGACAGTAAACATTTACTGGACTTCTTAGGATGAAAGATGAAGCAACTTTGAGTCAACCGATCCCTGGAGGGCTGAGCTACCTGTTCTACCACCTTGGCAAAGTTAGGAAAGGCCTCCATGATGGGTGTGACAACTTAATTTAGTCCGCCATAAGCTACCCAGGGGCCATCTACTTTCCTCATTGGCCTCCAAGGGTTGTCAGAAAGGGAACTAGTATAGCAAAGTACCACCAGCCCCACCATCTCCATTGCTAAGGAAGAGAGCTAGCTTGTGCGTCTCCTGAAACCTGGAATTATTTAGTGGTAGCTATAATTCCAGAGCTTTCCATTTGGCCCTACCTGCAATAATTGACATAGAAGTTATCTTAAGTTATTGTTGTTGTTTTTGAGTCATTTCAGATGTGTACTATAATTTGTGATGATATTTAGGGTTTTCTTGGCAAAGAAACTGGAATGGTTTACCATTTCCTTCTTTAGCTCATTTTACATATGAGAAAACTGAAGCAAACAAGGTTAAGTGACTTGCCCAGAGTCACACAGCTAGTAGGTGCCCGAGGTCAAATTTGAATGCAAGTCTTCCTTACTCCAGGCCTGGCACTCTATTCACTGAGCTACCTGGCTTCCCTCCTTAAGTACCTGGACAAATAACAACTCCTAAGAATGGATGATTTCTCTTGGTGTTCTGCCTCCTAAAACCTTCCATGGAAACTGTGTTGTCTCAGTGGTGGCAGGATGCTTCGTATAATAATGACTTAGCTGACAACTCCTTTAATTTAAAGAATGCTTTAGGCTAGTTCTGGTTAAAGAGCCCTCACTATCCTAGTTCTGGATTGTGTGATATAGTTTTACTAGCACTCTCACAGGAGAGTTATCACCCCCTTATCAACTTCATTTTCAGCAACTACACCCAAATTTCCATCCAGGGAAGAGTGTCATCACATTCTACTTGCTTTGAGGGTCTGTGTGAGATAGGCACAATGACATTTAGGGAAAAATCAGTCAAGACTACTTGACAGTGGGGCAGTTAGGTGGCTCAGTGGATAGACAGTCAGGCCTAGAGATGGGAAATCCTGGATTCAAATCTGACCTCAGATACTTCCTAGCACTGTGACTCTAGGCAAGTCACTCAACCCCGACTTCCTAGCTCTAACTGCTCTTCTGCCTTAGAACCAATAAAGACAAAAGGTAAAGGTTGCTTTTTTTTTTTTTTTAAGATTGCATGACTGGGACTCTAGTTCATCCTTCTCCCTGTTCGCAATCTTCTTGAGACAGGGGACCAGGTCACTTTTCATCTTAGTATCCCCAATACACTGCCTCATGTCTTATATGGTAGGTACTTAATAAATCACATAAATTCTTTTTAATTGGATTGGATTAAATGGAAAGGAATGGAGAACAGTTTCAAAGTTACTGCTCTATAAGAGAGTTTTCCTACTTTTTAAGGTCTGATATAATGATAGAGACAGCTAGACTTAGTGGAGAACCGATCTGCTTTGGAGTCAGGAAGACTTGGATTTGGATCCTATTTCTGGAACATATTGGCTCTTTGACTAAGTTAATGCCAACTCAGTGTTCTATGAAACTCTGAAGACTTATATTTATATGTTATAGTCAAATTGTTAATTTGCATCAGTGAAGGGAGTTTCCACAAGTTTCAACCAAAACCCACAATTCCACCAAAAACCAATATGGTAAACAACATAGGTCTCAAAGACAGAACTGGGAAGCTCCAGTGGCTGAAGCTCCTAGTATTCTAGACTGATGGTCACTCATACAACAGGTAGTCTATAAGTGGCGAATAAATGTAAAAGAATTGAGGGAGAAGAAAATCATTTCATTCTCTGAAATATTACCAAGCTGTGCACAGAGATCCAATGTCGTCTCTATTGATAGAAGTGAACAATACAAACTCTTTTTAATCCAAACTCTTGGTGTTTGTCTATCCATTGCCAAACATCTGGCTTTTAGACTGAAAGTTTTCATTTTCATCCAGATGCATGAGCAACAATAGACAAAAACCCCAATGTAGGCTACAGGAATGAAATCTATTTCTTTTTCTTTTTTCAATTACATGTAGAAACCATTTTTCACAATTGTTCTCTGACATTTTGTGATCCAGATTCTCTCCTTCCCTGAGGTGGTAAATGGTCTGTTATAGATTACATCAGTGCTTTCATGCAATACATATTCCACATTCCCCATGTTGTGATAGGAGACACATATCAGACATATAATAAAAAATTCAAAGAAAATGAAGTAAACAGTGACAGGCTTTGGTCTATAATCAGATTCCAACAAAATTCAACCTGTTTCTAAAACTTGTCTGACCATTTTGTACAGTACCTGCATCCCCACCTCACCCCCATATTTCTTGTGCTCCCTACTCAATCTTTTATGTTGCTTTCCATTCCTTCCACTGAGTCTTAGCTTACAAGTCAGGACAAGAATGGGGAAAGAGTAGAAAAGATAACTCTAGTGGTACAACTAGGTGGCTCATCAAATTGAGAGCGAGGTCTAGAGACTGGGTTCAAATCTGGCCTCAGACACTTCCTAGCTATATGACCCTGGACAAGTCACTTCACCCCCATTGCCTAGCCCTTACTGCTTTTCCACCTTGGAACCAATTCACAATATTGATTAGGGTTTTAAAAAAAGAAAGAAAGAAAAGGTAACTGACCCAGGGTTCTTGACACCCTTGGTGGCCACTCTTTCCCAGCTGCCTCCTTCTGATTCTCTCAGACTCCTGCTTAGAGCAGTTTGGAGGGTTCATTATCTCAGCAGGACAGCATTCACCATTGGAACAGTCTTCATCTCTGCCATGGTGCTGTGAGCCTAGAGGTGCATTTCCACCCTAGAATAATGGAAGGAAACTGTTAGAGGAACAATGGGAAGCCCTTGACCCTGCCTTTCTTCCTCTGGGCTCGGGCGCATATTTCATCACAGGTGTTTCATTTTGATAGACTCCTCTCACAAGACAGCTTCTTTGTGTGCATCAGTCCCAGATGCATCCACCTGCAGATGAAACTCCATCTTAGCTCAAGGTTTCCATGACAAAAAGGCTCCTTCCTCAAGTCTGTCTTGCTTCCCAAGAACAGGCTGGCAAGGGATTTAATGGATCACAAAAATCAAGAATTACAGATTCAATTTGTTTCTTATTGCTATTGTTCTTTCTTATACCTGAAGGATTTGCCTTTTCCCTTCTGAGAATATGGTTGGCTCACTACATTCCTGGGAACAGAGGGAAGATTGATCCTTCTCATTCTTAAGATTCTTCCATTTATCTAGGTTCATGCTTGACTGGAGAGGAGAAAAATCTGAGAGCTAGTAGCAGGCTATACTGGAACTACATGACTAATGTTATAGGAGCCTGGACCTAGGATTAAAAAAGACCCCAGAGATCATCTAGTCTATTCTCCTCTCTTTTAGTTTATGGATGAGGAAACTGAAACCCAAGTCCATACAATGCCACAATAAAGATTAAAGGTAATATTTAAACCTAGGTTCTAGATGGTGCAATGGTTAGAGATAACTTGGAATCAGGAAGACATCTTTTTGAGTTCAAATCACACACACACACACACACACACACACACACACACACACACACTTACTAGCTATGTGACCCTGGGCAAGTCATTTAACACTGTTTACCTCAGCTCATCTGTAAATTGAATCACAGAAGGAAGTGGCAAACCACTTGACATCTTTGTCAAGAAAACCCTAAATGGGGACATGAAGAGTCTGACAATCTCTGAATATCTAGTTGTTAGGTAGCTAGAAATGCCTTTTCCTTAGTGTCCAGATACCCAATATTCTAGTGACTTGGATAGAAGAGTCTGTGGCACTAGCCTTTATCACAACCCACATCCACTGTGATTCTTTTTGGAAGCCCAGCCAGAGTGTGCTCTTCTTGCTCAGTTGACAAGTTCCTATTACAATTCTTAAATCTGGGCCACCCAGCTAGCACTAGTCTTGTCCTCTGCTGAGAGTTCCAATGATCACATCCATTTGGAAATAGAGGAAAGAGGGAGAGAAAAAGTCCTTCTCTACCTTCCATAGTTTACGGAGGAGGAGGAGGTGCACTGAACAGTGGCAGAACCTACAAAACAAACCCTAAACCACATGTCAGTCAATCTCCATCTGATAAAAATAAGCATATTCTTATCATCTTTTGTGCCTCTACCTTCTTTCTATGTATTTAGAGTTCTGGAAAGTGGGCAGGTATTTGTTGTTGCTGTTTCAGTTGTTTCAGTTCTATCTGACTCTTTGAAACCCCATTTAGGATTTTCTTGGCAGAGATACTAGAGTGGTTTGCTACTTTCTTCTCCAGCTCATTTTACAGATGAAGAAACAGGCAAACAGGGTTAAGTGATTTGTCAAAGGTGACACAGCCAGAAAGTATCTGAGGTAGAATTTGAACTCGGGTCTTCTTGACTCCCGTTCTATCCATTAAGCCATTTAGCTGCAACCTGGCCCATGTTGTTGTTCAGTCATTTAGAAATGTTCAAATGGGGCTGTTGGGGATATTATTGGGGATGTAGACACTAAGCGATAACTCTAGTCCAACCATCAATAATATGGAAGTAGGTCTTGATCAATGATACATGTAAAACCCAGTGGAATTGTGCATTGGCTAAGGAGGGGTTAGAGGGAAAAACATGAAATATGTAACTAGGGGAAAATATTCAAAAAAAATTAAAAAAAAAAAGAAAGAAAGAAATGTCCAAAAGGTTCATGATCCCAGGGAGTTTTCTTGGTGAGGACATTGGAGTGATTTGCCATTTTCTTCTTTAGTGAATCTTTTTGTCAAAGCAATCAGAGGTTAAAGGACTTGCTCAGGGCCTCACAGCTAGGAAGTATCTAAGACCACATTTGAACCTAGGTCTTCCAGACTCCCAGGCCCCAGCACTCTTATCTATTGAGCCACCTAGCTGCCTTCTAAGCATATAAAGATTAAGTGACTTGCCTAAGGTCACAGAGCTAGAATTTGAATTCAAGTCTTCCGGACTCCAAATCCAGTGTTCTTAACCATTGAGTCACAGTAGGCATTTGATAAATGTCTTCCTGTCTTCCTTTTGTTCCTTCTTAGTTCCACACTTTTCTCTCAGTTCCTTTTCCAGTCACATTTGCCATCCTATTCTGATGAACTTTTATTTTATTTTTCCTTGAGGGAAGGTACTAATTACTTTGCTAGTGTAGATGCCGTACTTTCTTCTCCAATGAAACATTCTTTATACAATGATGTCTTTGCTTTTTCCAGTTCTTTCTGGCCAGGGGTTTTGTGGGGAAGGGGAAGGAAACAAGTATGGAACAATAAGACTTCTGTTTACTGTATTAGAATGCTGTACTGAAGGTCATTCATGAGCCTCTTTCACCATAAGCTATAATTCCAGGTGCCAGACATGGAGAAAGAATTGCGCTTTCATGTTCAAGATACCATCCAGAGAGATCTAAAATCCGAGAACTGGAAGGGATTGTAGACCTAATTCTGTTTCAATTTCTCCTAAGATCATTAAACACCTATTATGTGCAGGGGGGGGGGGGAATTGTGATAGAGACACAACAATGAAAAAGGGCACTCTCTACCCTCAGGGAGTTTACAATCTAATGTAATGCAGATGGGATAAAATTTGTTTACAAATTATAATAGACTGATTAGGTGAAAATCTGGGAAGTAGCGGGCATTATATTTATTTTTATTACACACACACACACACACACACACACACACATATATATATATATATATATATATATATATATATATATATATATATATATATATATTAAGGCTCTATAAACCCTTCCCACTCTCCTAGAAACCTTTTCTAGACTTATTAACCTACAATTGCTGAGCCAATCAGCACCCAGGATACAGAACACGGCGCTGTGGTTGGTGGCCTTTCATTCCATCAGCCAATAGTGTGCCCCGTAAGTGTAACTCCGCGATATAGAATCAAATAAATAAACAAGTGAGCAAACAAATAAATAAATAAATGAGAGAAAGAAAGAAAGAATGAATGAATGAATGAGTGGCAGAATAAACAAATAAATAAATTAATCAATCAACCAATTAATTAATTAATGGGCAGGCAAGCAAACAAACAAACAAACAAATAAATGAATGAATAAATAAATAAGTGGATGAATGAATGAATGAATGAATATTTATATATAGCTTTAGCTCTGACACAATGAAGCCGCTTAAGTGAACGGGAGATATAGGGAGGGACTACTGTACACAACAAAGTATAATCCCATCCAGATAGGAGAAATAGCTGTCCAGTGGCTAGAGAGGCTGCCTCCTAGTCAGGAAGACTTGGATTTACCATCTGAAACATACCAGCTTTGTATTTTGGCAAGTCACAAGCTCTCAATGCTCTAGCCAAGTCTTTAAAAACTACACATTTCAGAGAAGGCACTGAGTTTCATCATCTGGAAGATGAAATTGAAGATACAGCTAACAAAATCTAATGCCGAGGTTCTTAACTTTTTGTATCGTGGACTTCTTTGGCAGTCTGGTGGCACCTCTGAACACAGTATTGATTCTAAGATGGAAGGTAAGGGTAAAAAAAAAAAAAAAAAGAAAGGACAAACAACTATATGTCAGGAAGTATACCTGGCACTCTATCTATCTATCTATCTATCTATCTATCTATCTATCTATCTATCTATCATACTTATTCAAATTATATATTATATAATTGTTATATTACTATTTATTAAATCATTAAATTTATCTATTATATATAATATATAATGTGTTGTAGGTTATATAAAATATAATCACTTTATTGTTAATATTATTAAATTAAATTCTATATTATAATTAATTGATTTATAATTAATTTATAATTGATTTGAATAAGCACTAAATATATAATTTGAACTTCATAACAACCCTGGAATATAGGTGCTATCATAATTCCCATTTTCAATTAAGGCAAACAAAGGTTAAGTGGTTTGCCTGGTATCACATAGCTAGAAGTGCCTGATCCTGGATTTGAAGTCCAGACTTCTTATTTCAAGCCACAGCACTATATTTACCTAGTTTTAGTTAACAGTATGATATTAAGTATTGGTTCCAAGGCAGAAGAGAGGTAAAGGCTAAGCAATTGGGGTTAAGTGACTTATCCAGGGTCACACAGCTAGAAAGTGTTTGAGGCCAGATTTGAAAGTCATTACCTCCTGCTTCCATGCCTGGCTCTCAATCCACTGAACCAGCAAGTTGTCCTTTGTCTTTCCTTTTCAAAGAGGACCAATGACATCAGGGGGTTATGTCCAGACTTGCTGTGAATTGGATTGAAGTGGGGCAGAGTTGCAAAAGCCTCACTCTCTCTTCCAGAGTCATCCAAGTCCATTGGCAAGAGGAAAGTCAGGACAATGACGGTGAATGGCCCAGGATGCCTGGGATGACCTTGGTGTCTTTGATGTCTGACCAAGCTCTAAGTGCTTCCGATGACTGCATGGCCTTTGGAACAAATTGTTCTCATCTGCTCTGGCATATAGTAGGCACTTGGTAAAGATTTGTTCTTCCCTTCCCCCCTGGTTCATATTGGGATCCCTGGTTCATATAGAATATTTTAAGCCTTTTTGACTCCATCATATAAATTGTCAGTTGATTTTTTTAAACCAAAGACTCCAAGTTTATGTCTACTAGGTTTCATCTCATTAGACTGTGACCACTATTCTTGAATCCATTGTGACTTTTGATTATCATCTTTGGTAGCCATCTCTCCTAGTTTTTTTGAGACTTGAGAAATATGCTCTGGATACCTCTCTATTAGTTACTGATAACCCTTTTTTTTTTTTTTAATACTTTACCTTCTATCTTAGAATCAATAAAAAGTACTGGTTCCAAGGCAGAAGAATGGCAAGGGATTAAGTGGGAGTTAAGTGACTTACCCAGGATCACACAGCTAGGAAGTGTCTGAGGTCATATTTGAAGCCAGGATGTCCCATCTCTAAATGTGGCTCTCAATCCACTGGAGCCACCTAGTTGCCTCTGATAGCTCTTTTGAATAGCCTAGGGGCAAGCATAAATTCCTGGGACATTCCACTGAAGACTTCCCTTTTAGTGGATATTAACTAATTAGTGAGTACCTACCTGAGCTTGAGGGCATCTAGGTGGCTCAGTGGATAGAACACCAGACCAGACTGTCAGGAGGAGTCCAAAGAGTCATCTTCTAGGTTTAAATCTAGTTTCAGACACTAAATAACTATGTGACTCTTGGCAAGTTACTTAACCTTGTTGTCTCAGTTTCTTCATCTGAAAATGAGCTGGAGAAGGAAATGGCAAACCACTCTAGTATCTCTGTCAAGAAAATCTCAAGTGGAGTCATGAACACATGGGGACAGTAAGACCTGACTGAGCAACTAACAGCCTGTGAGTCCTATTTACACTAGCTCTGACTTCACCTAACTATATTATCATTTAGCCCATATTTCTCCATTTTGTCCACAATGATACAATGAAAGACTCTGTTAAAGTCGTTGCTGTTATCTGTGTATATTACATGTAAACAATTCCTTAATCTATTAGTTTAAATAACTTCCCCCCAAAAAAAACTTTAGGGAAATTATGTTAGTCTGACAAGAATGCTCCTTTAATTTTTTTAATTGAGGTTTTAATTTTACACTTGACAAACAGAAACAAACATGACTTTTCTATGTAAAAAGAACAAAAAAAAAAAGAACAAAGAAACCTCAATACTTCTGCATAGCTGTTTTGTTTAAGTATAGTTGATTCTTATCATTCATGGTGGGTAGATTCTATAAAAACACCATGAACACTGAATTAGCAAACACTAAGCCATTGCTTCTAGGGAAAAATACAGGGTTAGATTCCTGTGAAATATAGATGATGAAATTTCCTCTTCCTTTTAAAAAATTGTCTCTTCCTTTTTTTGGATATAAAGTATGGTTGCTTCATTAACATTAAACTCACAGCCAATAGCACTATTCCTCATGCTTAAATGAAGCTTATTTAACTCAGGCTTTCATTGTAAAGCACATCACAGCCTTCTTTGGCTAAGAAATATTAAAGAGCAGCTAGGATCAGTGGGAAAAAAGCCAGGCCTAGAGACAGGAGGTCCTAGCTTCAAAACCTAGACATTTCCTTGCTGTGTGACTTTGAGTAAGTCACTTAACCCCATTTGCCTAGCTCTTACCACATTTCTGCCTTGTAGCCAATACTTAGGATTCATTCTAACATGGAAGATAAAAGTCAAACAAATGAAAAAAATATTTGATGGTACTTCAACTCCATAATTGGGGGTTATTTTAAATAAGGAAATCGCCAATAAAAAGCACAAAAAATGCAAAAAATTTGGCACCGCCAAAAATGGCACTGCAAAGGAACACTTATTTACAATATGAAAGTTGAAACAATAAGGCAGTGTCACTTTGACCTCATCTGGGTAGGTGAATCTGACAATTCAATTTTTTGCCAATATGCATGTCTTTGAATGTGTCTGAAAGTTTGGAAGTATTGATTTTGGTGGTTACAAATAAATTTTAGCAAGTAGATGAATTTGTAAATATGGAATCTGTGAATAATGGACATCCACTATCTATAATAAATTCAACACATTAGTTCCAAAGTTATCCTTTTCCCATGTTCCCCTCTGAACTTCTGTGTTCCTTTCTATGTATTTTAAAATTGTTTCATTGATTCTTCTTTCTTTTGTTTGGTTTTTTATTTTACATCCCTATTACTAGATTTCTTCTCTTCAGCAATAATCTGAACTCTACCAAAAATAAATAAATAAATAAAAAGCTCACTCATTTAACACATAAGCTTAGTAAAAAAAACAAAGCAAAACAAAAAAACAAACCTATGTTGGTCATATCTGGGAAATCATGTCTTCTGCAACTACAAATCATCACCTCTCTTTCAAGAGTTGGGAAGCATGCTTTATCATTGGTCTTCTAGTATCATTGATTTGATGAAAGTTTTTAGGTCTTTCAAAGTAGTTTTTCCTTACAAAAAGGGTAGTCATTGTGCAAGTTATTTTCTTGGTTCTATTCATTTCACTGCATCAATTCTCACTGCATCAATTCTACCATGTTTCTATAAATCTGTTCCTCTTGTTATTAATTCTGATGTTTTAATATTTAATTGTATTCATACATAATAATTCAGCCATTCCTCAAGTGATTGGCATCCCTTGAGTTTCCTATTCTTTGCTAAAAAGACAAAACAAAACAAAAAAAGTTGCCTCTATTAATAGTTTTGTAAATATGTGGTTTTTTTTAATCTCTTTAGAATATTTCCTTACTAATAGTATTGCTGGGTTAAAGAATATGTATACAATTCAATGAATTTTGGAGGTTAGTTCCAAATCCCTCTCCAGAATGGCTAAACCAATTCACAGCTCCACAAATAGTGCATTAATTATGCCCATTCTCTCACATTCTTGCAAACAAATGTCATTTTCCTTTTTAGGATTATACCTGATAAACTAAGAGGTAAGAAGTAGAACCACAGAGTTGTTTAAATTTTCATCAATTTTATTATTAGTGAACCATTTATATACTCATGTTATCTTATTATTAGAGTAGCCTTCATATTATTAAATGGAACATTTTTCATATTGTTTTTAGTAACATTTATTCATGTTTTACCATTTATCTATGTCTTTTATTCATGCGTGTGTGTGTGTATGTATGATAAAAGAAGGAAAGAAGCCACAATTACAAAAATATTTTTGCTTCAATTCTTGCAGACTTAAGACATCTTCCTTCTGCCTCCTGGAGAGTCCTAGTTAGAGGGCTTCTGGCTTCCACTCCTCCAAGAACAGAGCACTGTTAGCTTCTGATTCTCCCCACTGTGCCATAGAACTCTGATCTTGATCCAACCATTCTAAAGGGCAATTTGGAACTATATCCAAAGGGCTATAAAACTGTACACACCCTTTGATCTAGTAATACCCCTACTGGGTCCCAATATCCCAAAGAGATCATTAAAAAGGGGAAAGGACCCACTTGTACAAAAACATTTGTAGCTCTTCTTTTTGTGGAGGCAACAAAATTGGAAATTGAAGGGATGTCCTCCAGTTGGGGAGTGGCTGAACAAATTGTGGTACATTTTTGTAATGGAATAGTATTGTGTTATAAGAAATGATAAGCAACATGATTTCAGAAAAAGCAGGAAAGATCTGTGGGAACTGATGCAGAGCAAAATAAGCAGAACTGAGAGAACATTGTACACAATAACAGCAATATTGGATGATGATTATCTGTGAAAACTTGGCTTTTCTCAGCAATGCAATGACCTGGAACAATCCTGAAAGACTTATGACAGGATATGCTCCTTATGACAGGAAATGACAGTCACCTCCAGAGAAAAAGAACTGTTGGAGTCATCTTTCATATCAGTGTATCTTTGATTTTAGTTTTGGGTTTTGGTTATGTATGAGTGTGCTCTTACAACAATGACCAATATGGAAGTGTGTTTTGCATGACAATAAAAAAAATCAGAAAAATAAATAAATAAAAAGAAAATCTGAGTTTAAAAAAATAACTGTTCTCCTGGTTTCCCAGGACCAAAGTGCTATAGACTTTAGGTGCTTCTCAAGTGTAGCTAGTTCGAATTTTGGCTGGTTTCTGGCCAGCTTGCCTTTGATCACACTGGCTACTCTGGCAAGATAGCTCTGAGAATATCTGTAGGATTCTTGTTCTCTTATTGTGCAGTCATGGGATGGATAATGGCACACAGAGTTGCCCCCCTTTGGATTTCTTGGTCATTAGTCAGTCTGGTGCTTTTAAAAAATATTTTTGTTGCAGTATATGTAGAATAGCTGGGCTCCTCTAAACTTTTCACATTGCCACCTTAACCAGAAATCATGATTTGTTCCTTACTGATAAAACTGTTGACCCTTAGTAATCACTGCTTCCTTTTCTAATTGCTCATAAAACACTCCTTTAATGGGTTCTAGAATTGTCATAGAAATTAAAGCACAAATCATCAGATTATAATTCAAAAGTATGAGCATCTTTTCAGCTAGATGAATGTCAGTCTATAGGTGGAAATATAAAACTGGATTTCAAGGGAGAGATTGGGGTAGGTATATAGTTCCTTATAGGCAAGAAGACTGATGAGAGGTATAGTTTTCCCACCTAGAAGGATAGACTAAAGGATCTTGGGAGGCAGAAGCCATGAAGGCAGAGGCATGCTCATGAATGTTTAAAAGGTGGTTCTCTAGAAAGAAAAGCAAATATGCATGTGCTACACTGTTCTGCATTTTTTACATTGTCTTCATAACTTTCTTTAGACAGTCACCAAAACAATAAATGAAGCCCTGATCTAGCATTTGCCAGTTTCTGAGGTATAAATGCTCAGGTTGAAAATTTAATAATCAGCCTTTTTGAGCCCTTCAAGCAGGCTCCAGCACACCTCTGAGCATAGGACAGATAAAGGGATGTCCAAGAATTTTAAAGTCCCAAAGAAGGATGAAGGACCTGGAGGTACAAACTTGGGTCAGCACAAACACTGTCAGTCACTGTTGCAAGTGAAGTGCACTGTTATTCCGAAGTGAGTAAGCAATGAGAGCCTCCTCTTGCTCCTTGATCTGCTTATAAAGAGATCTCTGTGGTCAGGATTTGTAATTTCCCTGACTGTCACAAATTTGTCCATTTTTCATTAGCTCTCTCCTTTGTTTCACTGCGTGGTAAACTGGCATCTCTTACTCTCTAGACTTTACTGTTCTCTTTAAATCTTGCTTCTTGGCTGTTTGTATGTACTCTATGATAGGCTATGTCTCCAGACAAAGTGAAATAGAATATGCCATAGGGGAGGAAAAGGAGAAAAGACCATCCAAGGGCCAATAACCCTAGACTTAATAGTAAACCTATATTGAAGTTCTCTCTATCACTGTCTCTATAGCTCAGACTCTCTTTTTGTCTATATCTCTGTCACTCATTCTCTCTTTTTTTTAACCCTTACCTTCTGTCTTAGAATCAATACTGAAGTATTGATTCCAAGGCTGGGGGTGAGGGGGTGGAAAGTTAATGATTATGCTTTATTTGATCTATGCTTCCAGATAAAGAGGGGAAAGTTGCCCAAGGAAAGAGACTCTTCCCTGAAAAGCAGAGAAGAGGAAAGTCAAAGAAATAAATGGCTTAGAAACCAAGTGAAGAAAACCTATAAGGAAGAAGGAATGGCCAGCAATGCTGAATCTTTCATAAAAGTCAGGCAGGGATGAAGGCCAAGAAAAGACCAATAGATTTGGCAACGAACAGGTCATTGGTAACCTTGGAGATCTTTGGAAAGAACAGTATTCAGTAGATTGGTGGGGATTCCAGCCAGATTGAATAGTGCTGTGTAGTGAGTGGGTTGTGAATTGGAAGCATCAAGCATTGATTACTCTTTCTAGACATGTTTGCCCAACCAGTCCCTAACTTTACAACTCAAAGGAATAAAGGACTCATGCCAGGGCTCATGCCACAGACTCCTCATGAGCCCTAATCTACTGCATGGGGTTCTTTTCTTTTTTCTTTTTAAACCCCTTATTTTTAAAAATTAATTAATTTGCTTGTTGGGTACATTTAAGTTCCCAGGTATCTCCCTCCCTTCTTTCCTTCCTCCCTTCCTTGTACTAGAGAAGGCATTATTTGACTTTTTAAAAAAAATGTATACATAAAACTCTGTCTTATTTCTTTCTATCAGTTCTTTGGAGGTCGACATTAAAAGTTATTCATCAAACATTTCTGTGACTGTATATAATGTTCTCTTGGTTCTACTCCTGCTTATTTTTAATATTGTTATGTATATCATTTGGGTTTTTTCACATCATATTCATTTGAAGACATATTCCTCTTCTCTCTTCTATAAGATACCCTTTATAGCAAAAAATTTTTAAAGAGAAAAAAAATTAGTCTAGCAAATCATCCAAAATATCACTCATGCATGACAATGTAAGCATATTCCATGGTCCTAGTTCCCATCTCTGCAAAGATGGGCAACTGAGATGCTGCCTAGGTTTCTCAGCCTAGGTTTACTCAAGAACTGGTTTAATTTCTGCCCTGCTTCAGTAACCTCTACACCTATCTGCCAGAGCAACTCTCAGCCTACCTTGGATAGTCATTTCCTGAAGTTTGTCTATGGGACTAAATCCTGCCCTGAAGGGACTTTGAAGTTTCTCTCTGAATCACTTCTAGGTCCTTCTTGATTCAATGTTCTTGCCCAGGCAGAAATTAAACTATAGCCAGGATGAAAGTCATTGCTTTTATCATTAGATGGCAAGGTATCCTAGATCTTTGTGAACTATCACATAACCTGCACAGATTCACACTGTAGTGCTTTAAAAAAATATCCCTGGGGTACAATTGGGTGACTCAGTGGATTGAGAGCCAGGCCTTAAGGTGGGAGGTCCTGGGTTCAAATCTGAACTCTGACACTTCCTCTCTTTGTGACCCTGGGCAAGTCACTTGACCTCCATTGCCTAGCCCTTACCACTCTTCTGCCTTAGAATCAATACAGTATTCATTCTAAAACAAAACATAAGGCAATAAAAAAAATATGCCAGGAAGGCAGCTACCAGCCCAATGAGTAGAGAGCCAGGGTTAGAGATGGGAGATCTCAGGTTCAAATTTGGCCTCAGACACTTCCTTGTTAGGTGACCCTGCACGTATCACTTCACTGCTTAGCTCTTGCTGCTCTTCTGCCTTGGAACAGATACTTAAGTATCAATTCTAAGACAGAAGGTAAACCTTTAAAAAAAAAACATGCCTGGAATTCCTGACTCAAAAAAACATGAATTTTCATATAATTTGTTCATACTTGCTCTTTTCCTAGTCTGAAAGCCACAAAATAATCTTTTCACTCAATCTAATTTTTCTTTTCTTCCTAAGAAGAGCACAGATCCACTGGACACTAAATACTAAAAGACACAAACCTGTGCTCTCAGTTTCCATTTCCGTCTCAATAATCGGTTCATCCACTCATCCCACTAAGATTTTTTGCCTCTGGAAGGGTTATCTGGAGTCCTAAGAGAGCTAACTCAGTTGAACAGGCTAGTTATATGTTCCTGTCATTTTCAGCCTCCTGTAGAGTTCTTCTTTTTCTGTGTGATCACATTTAGAGATTGTCCTTTTTGCCATATGCTGTAGACTGTCCCTAATAAGTTCCTGTAGTTTTTGTTTCATAGCAGGTCAGCATTTCTACACTGAGCATGGTGGGTGGTGTGGAAGGAGCTGACCATTTCTTCAGCAGTGCCCCCCATGAGTTAGCATCACATGCTTGTAGTTCAAGTCACCCCAGATTGCTTTGTATCTTCTTGTTTGTTTTCTGACTGAAATGGCATTTTAATTTGACATTGAGGGTTCTGGCCCTCTGAAATCTCTATCTGATCTGATTTAAAACTGTTCTATTTGATCACATCTCAGGTTAAGAGAAGAAAATCCCTAGCAGAGGGCTGCCGCCTTCCTTGTAATGAGGAAGGCAGCATCAGCCCACCTTGGCTAGAAGAATGACTGGCTGGGATGCCCTGTCCCCATAGAGACTCAGGGATAATTGCATCACTGATTCCATGGAGCCACCTGCTTGAGCTGAACCCAAAGAAGGGAGCAGATTAACAATGAATGTCACAGCAATTAGTTTTGGCAATTAGCTGGGCAATTAGTTTTGCAGTAAGTCGAATGGGAGGAGAAAGCAAAGCAGCAATGAGAGGTGGCAGTGGAATATTATTAGAGTATCAGGCTCAGGTTGACATCCTGGTAGGGGGGAGAAAGTGCAATTTTACTTTGAGAACATTTCCTGCTGATGGAAGACAAGAAATTCTTAAATTCTTTAACAATGCAAAGTTTTCAGTCCACTGAATTACTAGCAGTCTTCCACGTGGTCACTGTTTGCAGAACATAGCACACATCTATGATTGTCACAAAGAACTAATTAAAGGAGCACAGCTATCTTCTGTAGCTTGCTTATCCAAGGCCCTGGTTACAAATCTATATAACTTGAACAGTTTTCCCTGAAAACATTTCTGAAAGCAAAATAAGAATTTCAAAATTATCAGACTTGGAAGTAATCTCATGGGTTCTCCAGTGCAACCCTTACCCCAAAAGGCAACCTCACTACAGCATACCCAATAAGTGCTTATCCATCACTTCCTTGAATTCCTTTTCTGGGAGGTAGGACAGAGGGGAAAGATGACCCACTACCTCCTCAGGCAGGACATTCAACTTTTTTGACATCTCTAATTCTTAGGATTTTCTTCGCCCCTTAAATCAAGTCTAAAGAGGCCTCTTTTCAGCTCCCAGCCACTGTTCCTCATTCTACCCATGAGACCAAACAAAACCAGGCTTATCCTTCATTTCAGTAGCTTCTTCCAAGTGAAATGAATATTTCATGCTTCAGGTCATCTGACATATAGAGTTAATCGCTGAGAGTTCTTCACCACTGGAGAAATAATGGCATTGTGTGTGTGAGGGGAAAGGGAGAGCGGAAGTATAATATCAATGTACATCATTTGGTTTTTCCCAACTTTTGAGTGGACTCAAAGTTTCATAGCCAGTCTTGGTCAAATCAAAATATAGATTTCAACACCTTATTTCAAATTCCAGATTCAGTCTACTGGAATTCTTAAAATACCACCTAACAGCATGTTAAGACTCCTATCCTATTCTTGGCCATAGATAGTTCTGACTCTACAAAAGACAAGTCTGATATTCAACAGCAGAAAAATCTATTCGCTAAAAACCTGTTCACTAAAGAAAAAAAAACCCATCCAATGAGTTGTTATATACAATGTTAACAGAAAAAACAGTTGTTGCTAGACCAAATTCTTCACTTATCAAGTGGTTGTTCTAGATAAGAAATTTAGGGAATAGAGAATAATAATAACTCGAAATATGGCATTTTAATGATAAAGTACTTGGTATATGTTGTCCCATTTCAGCTTTAAAACAACTAAGTCTGAGAATATAAGTAGAATTATTGTATTTTACAGGTGAAGAAGCTGAAGCTCCAAGAGATTGTCACATACTCATGGTCATACAACTAATAAAGAGCAAAGTTGGGGGGCTACTAGGTAGCTCAATGGATTGAGAAACAGGCATAGAGATGGGAGGTCCTGGGTTCCAATCTGGCTTGAAACTCTTCCTAGGTGTGTGATCCTGGGCAAGTCACTTAACCCCCATGGCCTATCCCTTCTTGCTCTTCTGCCTTAGAAAAAATACGCAGTTATTCATTCTGAGAATGAAGGTAAGGGTTTAAAAAAAAAGTGGCAGAGCCTGGATTGAAACTAAGATCTTCTGGCTCCAAATCCATTGTGAGACAGGCCTTTCCCTCAAGGAGTTCACAGTCTAGCTAGGGGAAATGACATGTTCATATATATATATATATATGTATGTATACAAAAATAGAACAAAGTGATTTCAGGAAGAAGACACAAGAAGCTGGGACTTGAGCTGAGCCTTCAAGGAAACTAGAGATTCTGAGAGATGTAAGAGAGAAGGGAGCACATTTCAAAAAGCAGAAAGTCTAGAGACAGAGTGTCACGTATGACAAACATCAAGAAGACCAATTTAGCTAATGTGTGAGGAGGGAAGTAAAGTGTAATGAGACCAGAAAGGAAGCAAAGAGGCAGGTTATGGAGGATTTTAAATGCCATAAAGAAGAATCTATATTTGTTCTAGATGGAATAGGGAGGCACTAGAATTTATTGACATATGATTGGATGTTAGAAGTAACATTTAAAAATAGAAAATATTTCCTAATGGGAAATTACCCTTCCATTACGAATGATATCATGACCCTTATATAGTAATCATTTCTTTGCACCAACCATGATTTGAATCATCCCATTATAGACTCTGAGGACCTGACTCTTAGAAACTTCCAAGTAAAGATTTTTAGCAGTGGCTTTGTCTCCTTCCCTTGATGGGTGGAAATTAGGAGTTGAGTACATGATTCATAAGCTCATGAAGCAGTTGGTGTGGGTGGACTCATGTCACTCACTTCCCCCTTTACGCCCATGGCTACACCTTTTACCTTTTGCTTTTGCTTTTTCTCAGTGGGGTACAAAGACCAAAGCACCTTGTAGGGATCGACTTTTTAAAAACCATAGTATTAAAATGCAGGAGGTAGGTAAAATGTTGCAAATGCTCAAATGTCTTACTTTAAATTCTGCAAGTGTAGTTTCAGGAGGTAAGCTTTTATTTGAAATATCTTGTTTCTGCTTTGGAAGTGTCTCCACAGCCCATCTAATTTGTAAGTAAAGGTGATTACATTCCATCATGATTCCACTTAGGAATTTTGAGACCATTATTTTGGAGATGGCCACAAAGTATGATGTCTAAATTACGATCAAGTCCATTTTTTGAATCAACCTTAATGTTAATAAGTATGACTCATGTTATTTCATAGGCAATTCCATAGGTGTGGTGTGAGTTTTAAATCTTTTGACTTACACCGTTGATGACTGGAGTTTAGGATTGATAATGGACTGGAAGTGCTCTAGTTCAGAAGAGCAACTTTTCCATTTCCATCGAAGCAGACCTACTTTGAGTATTCATTTACATTCAAGGAAAGAGGCAATATGGTATTAGAGAATAGATGGATGGCTTTGAGATCAAGAACCTTGAATTTGAGGTCCACCTCTGATGAATACTAGCTATGTTGCCAAGGTCCTCAGTCCCCCAAAACAAAGTTTCCCCAAGCAATTCTCTACATTACAGATGAGTTTGTTGCCTAGTTGAAATGGTGGAGGAAGTTTTTGCACCAGGAGTTCCTTATGCTGATGAAATTACAGATCCAGATCCCTCCTCCTCCCCACCCTACCCCAATGTTCACAATGGACCCGGTCATTCGCCAATTTTTAATCTGCAACACTGTTACAGCACCTCTGAAGGGCAAGGAAAGAGGTGGTCACCTTTGTTATAATATAATCTCTTCAAATATTAGTCCTTATCTTTGTTCTGAGCAGTGCCTCACCCAGGAAGGTAAAGAAACAATGAAAATGAAGGTGTTTGGGATTCCACACAAAAGTGGAACCTCTTTCATAGAAGCAGAGGTCTTTATGAGTTCAACAGAAGGTGTGGCCTTTTGGCCAGATGACCAACTGTCATTTGTATAAGAGAAATTTCCTTTGCTTCCGATTTTTAAGCTGTCTCCACAGGACATGTTGCTGGCACTGGTCATAATCATCCTTGGCACTTATGTCTACAATGCCTTTCATCCAGTGGTTTCAAAGAGCTTCACAAATAGGAATTCATTCTTGCAATAATGCTGAAAAGTAGAGGAGGGAGGGTCAGTTCCATTATACCTGCTTAACAAATGGGTCTCAGAGTTGAAGTGGCTTAGTTGTACCCTATGATGTTTCATTGGCAGAGATCCAGGTCTTCTGATTGCATATTTGGTAAATCTTGACCAGGTCCCTGATGCTGCCATCTTCCCTTCAAAGGATAGCATAGTAAAGCCAGTGAAGCATGCTAAGTACCAGCTTGTTAGATATTTGACAGAAAAGCCATTGCAGCCACAATGTTTGATCTGGAGAAGAAATCAGAAGCTCAAATGAAAAACTATTTGGTTTTGCCTCACTCAGTGATTTCCTTCACACAGTTTTTAAGTCCTCTTAGGGATAAATTTTAATCTAAAAAAGTGGTATATATGAATTGCAAGTAAGGGAATGATTGTGCAAAAAGAATCTCGTCCTTTTTTCTACTGGACTATAAATTATTATTATTTAAACCCTTACCTTCTATCTTAGAATCAATACTATGTATTGGTTCCCAGGCAGAAGAGCAGTGAGGACTAGGCAATGGAGGTTAAGTGACTTGCCCAGAGTCACACAGCTAGGAAGTATCTGAGGCCAGATTTGAACCCAAGACCTCCCATCTCGAAGCCTGGCTCTCTCTCCTCTGAGCCACTTAGCTGCCTCCGGACTATAAATTATTAAAAAAACAAAAACAAAACAAGGAACCAAATGGAAAGGATATTTTATCTTGCCAATGAAAATGCCAGCTGATAAATGATTGTATGACCAGAAAGTTTGGTTTCTAAAAAGAAGGAAAGGAATTCCCAAACTTCTGCCTGTTCTTTCTAGAAATATTCTTGAGTCACTTAGTTCCTCCACCTAGATGGTTATCTTGATCTAGGGAGATTAGTGAGGATTTTAATTTCATAATAGTTAAAAGAGCAGGTTGAAAATATAGCAATTTGCCTATATGTTAAGTATTATTGTTTGGCATTGAACTGTGTTCTAGACTTTTCCAAGTTTGTCTGTTTCACTATGGGGAAAAGACAAGCAAAAGAGACTTCATTTTTCTCTCAAATTCAGAGCCTACTGTCCCATTTTGCCAGCCTAGAAGTAGGAGGTTGACCTTTGTTGAACCAGATGATTTTCAAGGTCCCTTCCAGTTATAAAGCCTATTGTTATGTGACTAAATGGAAAAAAGATAGGCCCCAGGAAATACAACCTAAAAGTATGATTGCTTTTTTTCACGTTTTATAGATGCTTTCAAAGAAATGTTAGAGTCATTTTCCAATATATTTCCCCCCTCACCCCATCCCCATCACTGATTTCTCCCTTAATACAAAAAGAAATAGATAAACAAAACTAAGTAAAAGTCATTTAGCTATATACATTTCACCTTGCACATTCTTCTTTTTTGGTAGTTTCCCAACTCTTTATTACTAGGAGGAAAGTATATTTCATCATCTCTTCTTTGGAACCAACATTACCCATTGAAAATAACCCGAGTTTAACTTCCTTTAAATGTCCTTTCTTTTTACTTATTGTAGTCATTGCGTATGTTTTTCTTTTGGTTCTGTCTACTTTATTTTGCATCAGTTAATGCCTCTACTTTTTTCATTCTATACTATACCCTCATCAGTCTGGCTTCTGATCTCATCATTCATCTGAAACTACTCTCTCCAAAGACACAGAAGGATCCCTTGATAGCCAATCTTTTTTCTTAAATCCTTACTTTCCATTCTAGTAACAAGGCTAAGACAAACAGGCAAGGACTAGGTTAATGAGGTTAATTGACTAGAAAGCTTCAAACTCAGGAAGAGGAATCTTCCTGACTGCAGGCCTAGCACTCTGTCTACTGTGCTCTAAACTTCTACAAGTTTGTTAAACTATGGAGAAAAAAGAAACAAAAAAGACTTCATTTTTCTCTCAGATTCAAAGCCTACTGTCCCATATTGCAGGACTGGAAGTAGGAGGCTGACCATTATTGAACCAGAACTTAGCTGCTCTGATAGCCATTTATAATGACTTTTATCAATCTTCATTTTTCTTGACCTCTCCATTGTCTTTGACATTATTCATCAATCTTTTTTCCTGGAAACTTTCTTCACCCTAGGTCCAAATGGCACAGTCCTATACCAGTTAACCTATGGGCCTGCTCCTTCTCAGTCTCTTTTGTTGGATCTTAACTCAGGATACACTTACTCTAGGCCCTCCAAAGGTTGATACAGGGCTGTCTTCTTCCTCTATGTTATTTCACCTGCTGATCCTATCAGCTCTCATGGGTTCAATTATGAGGAGATTTATTTTTAATATATACTGAATTATTTCTATATTTGGGTTTAGAAATAGAAGCTCAGATTAGTCCCTCAGTCTCTGTACTCATTCCTTATTGTTTCACCCAAAGAATTTCTCCCATCATAGGAAAGGATAGGAAAGTGAGGTTATTTGGGAGAGATGTGAGATCTACCTTACTCAATAAATAGAACCAGCTTATGCTAGATGTACCCAAATGCAGCCAAAGAGTCCTTGGGCCACTAAGTAAAAATCATGGGGAAAAAAAAAGAATCATGGGAGGGGGTAGCTAGGTGGCTCAGTAGCCTGAGAGCCAGACCTAGAATTAGAAGGTCTTGGGTTCAAATCTGGTCTCAGACTCTTCCTAGCTATGTGACCCTGGGTAAGTCACTTATCCCCCATTGCCTAGTTCTTACTACTCTTCTGCCTTGGAACCAATACACAGTATTGATTCTAAGATGTTAGGTAAGAGTTTAAGAGGGAAAAAAAGATAAATACCATTGGAGGACCCTTATGATTGAGCAGAACTAGATTTTGCCCCTTCTACCCCACCTAGTAGTTAGAAGCACAAGACCTCTACATGACTGGCCTGCCATCTCTAGGAGATGGGGAGGAAAAGAGAGTTTTGATGGGCCACCTCCTCATTGGCTATTCACTAATTAGAGATGTCTTGAGATGTCCAAGGGAGGGACTAAATAATGCACTCCCAAATTGTATTTATTGACCTGCCCTAGGAGATCTCAGGATCTTTGATTTCAAGAGCATCATAGATCAAAGGCCATTAATTTATTGGTTAAAGCTAGCCTAATCAATAAATTGATATTCTTTCCTAGAAGTCAGGGTCTCAGAATTTTTCATTGTCATATTATCCTCTCTGCGCAGATGTTAACCCAGATTTATTTAGCTAACCTAACCTTTCTCTTGACTTCCAGTCTCCCATCACCAACTATCTTTTGGACATCTTCAACTGGGTGTGCTTGCACTGGTACTTCTTCCCTAAGTTTACTTTTCACCGACTCTCTATCTCGTGTATGTGTGTGTGTATGTTTGTGTGATGTCTCTGCCATCGGAATACGAGCTCCTTCAGGGCATAGTTCCTGGGTTTGCCTTTCTTTGTATGCCCAGGGAGCAGCAGAGTGCCTGATGCATAATGAGAATTTAATAAATACTTAATGAGTACCTACAGTTCTTCTCATGCTTCTCTGAATTCCTCGTGTTTGTTTTTTTTTTCCGTGCTGCAGTAATATTCTATTACATGCAGATAACACACATTCCCTAAAACTTGGATGTTTCCTTGTTTGTTTTTATGCTACCACAAAAAAAGGACTACAAATATTTTGTTCTATGTAGACTCTAATTTTTATCTCCTTGAGACATATATCCAGTACCTCATTGATATTGCTGGTTAAAAGGGTGTGGAAAGAAGTGACCTTTTGCAAATGGGTATGAATTTTTATTTCTCAGAGCCATGTAACAGTTCATAGTTCCAACAGTGTTTTCTCCAGGCCTGACAATTTTCATCTTTTATCATTTCTGTCAGTTTGGTAAGTGTGAGGTTAATTCTCAGGATTGGTTCACTTAATTATGAGGGATTTTTGTCATGTCTGGGCTGAAGCACTAGTAGAGATAAATTTCTGGTGAGGTCCAATGGCAACCTCTTAAAAAAATGTTATATATTAAAAACACACTCATATACTAATTGGCATCTTAATAACAAAGACTTACAAATTATATGTCATAAAGAATTTGCTATACACTAATTCATGAGAGTCTGGTATCCTCTGGTTTTTAAAGCCTTAACAACTTAGTCCCATTTATTTAGTCCCTGGCATATAGTAGGTGCTTAATACATGCTAGTTGTTGGGTAGAGCTCCAGGCCTAGAGTCATGGGATCCTGGGTTCCAATCTGGCCTCAGACATTTCCTAGCTGTGTCACTTAACCCAGTTGTCTAGCCCTTGCCATTTATCTTTCTTACAATTGATACCAAGACAGAAAACAATGGTATAATACCTATCTCCCATGCTTCAATACTAGATAAGATGTGTGGAATGAATGTGACATTAAAGTTGTCAGCCTGGGTGACTAAAAAGAACATAGCGTTTATAGTAATAAGAACACTAAGAAGTAGAAACTCAGATGAGTAGAAGCAGAGGCTATAGGAACTCCTCTCTTGTGGAGCTCCATCTTACTTCTCTTTTTAGATTTCATTAACCCATGCAATCGAATGACCCATTTGGAGCTCCCATCCTTTTATGGCTGCAGGGATGTGTATCCATCCTTCACTTACCTCATCATAGAAAGTCTTCTCAAAAACTTGGATTATTTGCTCAACTTCAAAAGGGCAGAACTTGTCAGGCTAGGTCCTGAGCTGGAGTCTAATATCTAATCACCCCCAAACTAGCTCATACATTTTGGATTCTATTGCCATCCAGAAATATTTACTCAGAGTCCACTGAGTGTGTGGTTACTCCTCGCCTCCAAATGGATTAGATCTGGTTTCTATTTCAGGGAATGTATAGTCTAATTAAGAAGTCAGAACCTCGGTACATGTCAAAGAGTGGCATGTCATGTAGTACACTTGTTAGAAAGTTGACCACAGCTTGGCTTTGGCTGCTTCAAGCTCACCATCAGGTGGAGAAGTGATGAGAGCAACAGCAGGAAAAGCCTCCAGATATCTATCTATGGAGAGGTTGTGGGGAAGACTTTATGCCTTACCTCTCTATTCCCTGGGCCAAACCTGAAGTCGAACTTCCTAGAATCAAAAAGTTATAGACCTAACTGTGTGACCCTGGGCAAGCCACTTAACTCTAATTGCCTAGCTCTTATCACTCTTCTCCCTTGGAAGAAATACTTAGTATCAATTCTAATAAAAATTAAATGAAATGAAAAAAAAGTTACTGGTAGCAATATTACAGTATGAACAACATTCCATAGTATTATAAGTATGTGAATCCCTTCTATGCTCTTCCCAATTCATCTCTTAGTCTAGGCAAGCTGGATACTACAAAGGGGACCTCATCTACCCTATCCATATTTTCTGTATCATTTCATCTTGACATGACAGCATTAGGACACCATTGCTGTGACTGGTTCCCTTGGCATTTAATTCTTAAATTATCAAAACAAAATTTTAATTTATTTTTATTTGAAAAAACAAATAGAGCCCTCACAATGCTGTTTTAGGGAGTAGGATATTACAAAATAAAAACCCTTCTCCCAAAAGAGTATAATAACATTAATCATTATTTTCAGAGATATGATTAGTTTCAGGTGATATTTTCAAACCAAAGTTAAATCTTTGTCTCTCTTTCTGTCTCTACCTCTGTCTCTCCTATTATGTATGATATTAAAAATGGGCTACCTTTTTTACATAATAGCTAGCATTTGGGCAGAGACATCTAAGTAGCACAGTCAACCAAGTCCTGGACCTTGGAGTTAAGAAGACCTGCATTCAAGTCTAGTCTCAAATACTTTTTAGCTGTTACCCTGAGTAAGTCCCTTAACCTCTGCCTGCTCTTTAAGGAAAATAGAGCTCCATCCATTTAGATCTTCCCTATATACATTTTTAAACTAACTGCATAGGAAAGACAGCTTGTAAAAATTGTATGTTTGGGATAACATGACACACACTGCAAGTGTGCAAAAATAATTATAGCTATCACTTATATTGCACCCAGGGGTGTTGTGAGAATAAAATAAGATAATATTTGTAAGGTGCTTTGCAAACCTTAAAACAATAAATGGTAGCTATTAATATTTTTGCACACTTGCAGTGTCTATAATTTTATCCCAAATGTACAGTATTTACAGGCTGCCTTTCCTGTGCAGTTCAGAAATATATGTTTGAAAGTTCTAAATAGATGGAGCCCTACTTTCCGTAAAGAGCAGACACATGAATTAGCTAGATTACTCCCTTCCACAATTTCCCAAAGTCTCTATTAAAGGAAGCAGAGCAAAGGTATTTTGCAGAACAGATCTTTGCTGTGGATGTTACCTGTTGCTCCTACCTCCTTTGACACTGACCTTGAGAGGATTTGCTAAAACTGACTTTTTCCTAAAGCAGAAGAATCTTTACCTTATTACTTTTAGAGAGAGGCAATTTGAAACTGTGTGTGTGTCAAAGAGAAGGGATGGAGGTAGGAAGGTAGGAGGGATAGGAGAAAGGAGAGAGGAAGGGAAATGAAGGTAGCAGTCCCAGCCCCAGCAGGGGGAAATTGACCAGAGCCCTCAAATGAATAATCAGAGATCAACTTTAGGGTTTGAATAGCAAGGTTTTATTTAGATTAGGAAAGGGAAGGTCTAGGGGAAACTAGGAGGTAGGAAGAAAGGGGAAAAGGCACCAAGAGAGAGATCAGGGTCTCAGGGTAGACAGCGCTAGCAGGTTGAGAGAGCCCAGCCAGCCTCCAAGGTCTAGAGAGAGAAAATGCGCCAAACTTTCCCTTTTATACTTTCCCTGACACCTCCCCCAAAGGAAGTTGGAGGGGTCAGGGGAAGTTGTAGCAGAGAGAGTCCCGGGAGACATAGTCTTCTAGGGCTTACAATAATTTCAAATGACACAAAACTGTGACAATAATTTTACATATTGAAATGAAGGGTTTTTTTAATTTGGTATATGTGCCTTGAATAAAATGATCCGTGAAAGACTATGTATCTTGAATGAAAGAGTTAAATGAAATAATTTGCTTATACATTTTTTCTCTTTAAAAATTATTTTACATGTTTAAACTTTAAAAGTATTTTATTTATTTATTTCACAACTTCTTGTAAAAAATTCTTAACAATCATTTAAAAAAATTTTGTTCCAAATTCTCCCCCTTTCCCACCTCCTCCCCCTGCTTGAGAAGGCAAGCAGTTTGATTTCAATCATATATATGAAGTCACACATATTTCTATATTAACCATGTTGCCAAAGAAAATGCAAACAAAATAAAACACAAAAATTAAGTTTAAAAAATATGCTTCAATCTGTATTTATAGTTTATTAGTTCTCTCTCTGACAATGGGCAGCATTTTTCATCATGGGTCCTTTGGAATTGCCTTTGATCATTGTCTTGATCACAGTAGCTAAGTCTTTTACAGTTGATTAGCCTTAAAATAGAGCTGTCACTATGGACATTGTTTTTCTGGTTTTGCCCACCTCGTTTTGCATGAATTCATTTAAGTCCTCCTAGTTTTTTCTGAAATCATCCTGTTTGTCAGTTCTTATAGGACAATAGAATTCCAAAGCAATCATATGCCATAACTTGTTTAGTAATTCTCCAATTGATAGGAATCACCTCAATTTCCAATTCTTTTCTACCATAAAAAGTACCATAAATATTTTTGTACGAGAGATAATTATCCCTGTTCTTTGATCTCTTTGGGATACAGACCTCGTAGAGTTATTGCTAGGTCAAAGGATATCCACAGTTTTATAGCCTCTTGGGCATAGTTCCAAATTGTTCTCCAGAATAGTTAGATCAGTTTGTAACTATACCAGCAGTGTGTTCATGTCCCTATTTTCTCACATCCCCTTTAGAATCTGTCTTTTTCTTTTTTCTGTCATGTTAATCAATCTGATAGGTATGATGTGGTACCTAAGGTGGTTTAAATTTGAATTCCTCTAATTAGTAGTGATTTTTTCAGGTTAGTAATAGTTTTCATTTCTTCTGAAAATTACCGGTCCATATCCTTTGACCATTTATCACCTTGGGATTAGTTCTTATTTTTATAATTTTGACTCAGTTCCGTATGTATTTGGGAAACGAGACCTTTATCAGAAAAACTTGTGTAAATTTTTTTTCCCACAGCTTCCTGTTTTCCTTATTATTTTGGCTGCACTAGTTTTGTTTCTACAAGGTTGTTTTCATTTCATGTAATCCAAATTATCTATTTTACTTCTTGTAATCTCCTCTAGGTCTTCTTTGGTCATAAACTCTTTCCTAGCTAAATTCCATAGCTAAATTTTTCCATACTCCTTTAATTTACTTATGATATCACCCTTTATGTCTAAGTCATTTATCCATTTTGACCTTATCTTGATATTTGGTGTGAAATGTTGGCCTAGTTTTTGACAAGTTGCTTTCTAGTTTTCCCAGCAATGTTTATCAAATGTTGAATTCCTACCCCAAAAGCTTGGATCTTTGGGTTTAGCAAATACTAGATTACTTTGGTCTTTTACCATAATACTTTGATGTATTATGTGCTTAATGTATTCCATTGATCCACTATTCTATTTCTCACCCAGTAACAGATTATTTTGATTACCACTTTGTAATATAATTTGAAATCTGAAACTGTTAGGTTGCCTTCCTTAACATTTTAATTTCATTAATTCCCTTGATATCCTTGATCTTTTGTTCTTTCAGATAAATTTTATTACTATTGTATCTAGCTCTACAAGATAATAATTTGGTAGTTTGATTGGTATAGCATAGAATTAGTAAATTAATGTATGTAGACTTGTCATTTTTATTACATAGGCTCAGTCTACCTATCAGTAATTAATATTTCTCTAATTGTTTAGCTCTGTATTTGTGTGAAAAATATTTTCTAACTATGTTCATATAGTTCCCAAGTTTGTCTTGGCAGGTAGACTCCCAAGTATTTTAAATTGTAGTAATTTTAAATGGACTTTCTCTTCCTTTCTCTTTGTGCTGGGTTCTTTTGTAGCATATAGAAATACTAATGATATAAGTGGGTTTACTTTATATCCTGCAAATTTAGTTTTTAAGTTGATGCCTTGGTTTTCTAAGTATGCCATCATGCTATCTGTATTTTTTTATTCTTTCAATTTCTTTTTCTTGTTTTCTTGTTATTACTAGAAATTCTAGAATAATATTGAATAATAATGGTAATAATGAACATCCTTGCTTCACTCCTGATCTTATTGGAAAGGCTTCAAGTTTATGCCCATTACAGATGATGCTTACTGATAGTTTTAGATAAATAATACTTATCATTTTAAGAAAGGGTCCAGTGATTCTTCCTATACTCATTAGTTTTTTTTTAAACCCATATTTTCATTTTAGAATCAGTACTGTGTATTAGGTTTAAGGCAGAAGAGCAGTAAGGCCTAGTCAATGAAGTTAAATGACTTGGTCAGGGTCACATGGCTAGGAAGTATCTGAGCTCAGGATCTCTAGTCACCAGGTCTGGCTCTCAATCCACTGAATCACCTAGCTACCTCCTGACTTGTGTTTTTAATAGGAATGGGTGTTGTCTTTTGTCAAAGGCTTTTTCTTCATCTATTGACAAAAACAATTGACATAATCAATAGATTTTTGTGGTTATTATTATTCATGTGATCAGTTACACTGAAAGTTTTCCCAATACTGAACCAACCTTTTATTCCTGGTGTAAATCCCACCTAGTCATAGTGTATGATCTTTTTGATATATTGCTATAATTTCCTTGCTAGTATTTTAATTAAAATGTTTGCATTTGGTCTATAGTTTTCTTTTTCTGTTTTTGCTCTTATTGGTTTAGGCATAAAAACCATAATGAAATTTAGTAGGATTCTTCCTTTACCTATTTTTAAAAATAGTACAGTCCTAGGATTAATTGTTCCTTAAATGTTTAGGTGAATTAACTTGTGAATCCATCTGATCCTGAGGTTTTTTTCTTAGAGAACTCACTAATGGTTTTCTCAATTTCTTTTTCTAAGATGGGGTTATTCAAGTATTCTGTTTCCTCTACTGTTAATCTAGGAAGTTTATATATTTGTTATTATTCATACATTTCACTTAGAGTATCGTTTTTACTGACATATAATTGTGCAAAATAATTCTTAATATTGTTTTGATTTCATCTTTATTGATGGTGCAGTCACTCTTAATTTTTGATACTAATAATTTGTTTTTCTTCTTTTTTTTTATCAAATTAACCAATGGCTTATCTATTTTATTTTTTCTTTTTTTCTTTTTCCTAAAACTAGCTCCTAGTTTTATTTATTAAGTCATTTTTTTACTTTTAATTTTAGTAATCTTTTCATTATCTTCTTCTGTTTGTGTCTTATTTGGGTCTTGACCTTCCTGATCACCATAGTGACTTTTAATGGTAAAGTTCATTTTTATTGTTTGCTGACTTTCTACCCTATTTCTTTTCTTTTCTTTTTTTTTAAACCCTTGTACTTCGGTGTATTGTCTCATAGGTGGAAGAGTGGTAAGGGTGGGCAATGGGGGTCAAGTGACTTGCCCAGGGTCACACAGCTGGGAAGTGGCTGAGGCCAGGTTTGAACCTAGGACCTCCTGTCTCTAGGCCTGACTCTCACTCCACTGAGCTACCCAGCTGCCCTCTACCCTATTTCTTGATTTGGAAATCTACATTAATATTGGTCTCTGTTCCTAGTTGGGGGCGGGGAGAGATTCTGTTTCAAGTTTCATGTACTTTTGAACTGCTTTTTTCAGATCTAGTTCTGTGGGTCTGGAAGTTTTTACTAAGTGGTATGATCTGGGGAGAAGTGTGGTCACTGCTCTCTTGGTCTGTGCTCTCGTAACCCAGGTATGGCCCCTAATCCCTTGGGGTTGTAATCAATACTTCTCAGGTTCCCTGTTCACTTAGGGCTAGATTTTAGCCCCTCAAGGCTTCCACTGCCTCTTCACTGAAAGTGTTTTTCTGCCCAGAAGTGGGTCTAAGCAAGAGTTGCTAACAATTGCCCCTCAGGGTTCCCACTCCCTCTTGACCAAAAGTGCTCCTTTATATCCTTGAACTATAACCCAGTAGTAAGTATAGGCAATGTAGTTACCAAATAGCAGTCTATTCCTATATCCAGGGCTAGTGCAGGGCTCCCCTATAATCTGTTTCTGAATAGTTAGTAGCCTGGTCTCCTTACCATCTCTTCCTTGTGAGCTCTGAAAGCTGCTGCTCCTTCTATTCACTACAGTCTAGTCCCACCACTTGTGCTTCCTCCACATGGGTTCTGGACCTTCCTCTACTCCAATGCCACACATCTCTCTTTCCATATACATAGTAATTGTTCCTTAAATGTTTGAGTAAATTAGCTTGTGAATTCATCTGGTCCTGAGGGTTTTTTTCTTAGGGAACTCACTGATGGTTTACTCAATTTCTTTTTCTAAGATGGGGTTATTCAAGTATTGTATTTCCTCTTCTGTTAATCTAGGCAGTTTATATATTTATTGTTGTCTTGGGGTGGAAGAATGTTTCACTGACCTTTTGTTGGCTCTGCCACTCCAAACTTAAATTTCAGGCATTATTTTAAAGTTGTTTGGAGGTTAATGTTGGGAAAGCTCAGCTCTGTCTTCCACCATCTTGGCTTCCTCCCAAGAAATATCAAGTTTGCTTGTATTTGTGTAGAACAAACTAGAGCTTTGACAGATGTGCTATTAAACCAATAAAAGAATTTACTCTCGGTAACCTGGGTCATCCATATTTCCATTCATAGAATTACAGATAAACAGCTAGAAAGGATCTTCAAGGCTAAATAATACAACTCTCTCATTTTACATATGAAGAAAATGATATAAAGAAAGGTTATGTGATTTGCCAAGTCCCACAGCTAGTAAGCTTAGGAGGTGGGATATAAACTTAGGTTTTTCTGATTCTAAGTCAAATGGCTTGGCTCTCACAATCCTCACCTCAATCACTAAGATTTGAGAGAGTTAAAATATTAGACAAAGATGTCACAGGATTTAATGCTGGGAATTAACTTAGAGATCATCCACAATCTAACCTTATTTTACATGTTTAACAGCTGAAACTCAGAGAGTTTGTGACTTGTCCAAGACTGTACAAATTGTGGCAAAGCTAGGATTGAAACTCAGATCCTCTGAAGTCAAATTCGCTTGAATTCTTTCCAATATAATACTCTCTTTAACTTCCTAATACACAGTTGATTCTCTCTCCTGCCTCTCACTTTCCTTCCCTTTCCTACAAAGTAGATATTTGAATAGCTTAGGACTCAGAGGAAACACTTTAACCTGCTGGATAAAAGGTCACCTCTCATTCCTCCTTGGCTTGATGTATTGGCATCAGCTGGGTCTAGATGGTGCATGCTTTACACTTGACTGAAACATTCACAGCCCACGGTGCTGTGAGCTCAACTCTGTTGCCGCCATCTGCCGCTTATGATAAACATTCACGTTTTACGTATATTACTATCAATTCATCCCCCTGGTGCTTTGATGGCTCTTCACACAGCATGCAGCCCCACTGGCACAGAGCCAGCCCTTGGGTGGAGGATGGAAGCCAGACACGTAAAGGACTCAGAGCCCAGTATGACGGGAAGGAGGAGAAAATTGCCTGAAGGAGCTAATGGCAAAAATTGTGAACTTTGTGCAACAAGCCTCCTGGGGTTGTACACATCACGAGGTAGTGTAACACTGAGTATATTACTCTAGAGTCCAGAGCTAGTTGAACATGTGACAAATTCTGAGAGGAAGAAGAGAAGGCTAAGAGGCTGTTTTGCTTTCTACTGAAAAGGGGAATGAACATTCCAGATATGGTCGCCTGACAACATTTTATTATGGGTAACCTCTAGGAAACTGCAGTACATAGGAATTTGCCTCTAGCCCTCAAAGGCCCTTCAGGCACACATGCCATTTATGCCACTTTTCTGAGTTTCCCTGCTAGGTTCAGCTGGCAGCTGGCTTCTTTTTCAGTGCTCCTTTCCAGTATCATCACCAACTGCATTTGGGAAAGATGGATCGATGCTCTGAGAAAAGTCTCCCTACCAAACACCATCACAGCATAAGCCAGAATGACTGGTGTGTTCTCATGCATGGCTATTCTTTCACAGTCACAGTGACATAGAACATTATCTCTGAAATGGAAAGGACCTTAGAAATCATTCTTGTCCAATCCCTTCCAACTTGGGAAATGTGATACTGATGGGTCAGAAGAACAGCAGATGATGAAAAAGTGTCATTACATTAGCAAATAATGGGGAGCATCAAGTACCCCAGCAGAACTGACCTCTGAATTCCCAAGTTGCACATGTCTGCTATGAGACAAAATGGTTAAGGAGGCAATATCCATCTTCAGTGCTTTTCTAGATCATTTCCTCAACATATGGGAAGCATTATGGTGCAGTGGAAAGAATGCTGAACATAGAATTGAAGGACCTGGTTTCAAATTCCAACCCTATCAAATACCATAAGAAAAATTGTTCTATTGCCTTTATATTATTGATTATGAACAGAGTGATCACATAATCCTTTAGATAAGTAACTACAATTATGTTCTAGAAAGATTTAGACACAGTTATTAAACTGTATAAAGATATAAGTTTTAGTAATGTAATATTAATTAAGGTATTAGAAATATATAGTTTGATGTATTAGAATGTTAAAGCAATGACCAATATTAAGGAATAAAAACTTTCAGTCTGTGTAGTCATCTAGGGAAGCTGAAACCCAGGCGAAAAGAGCTGGGTTCATTGGAAGTGGAGAGTGTACAGCAGGCCTGATGAGATAGTATGAAAACACCCTGGTTTTCTTCAGGTGTTTGATTCTTTAAAGATTTATGCCTCCACAGACTCCCTGAGTATTGTGGCCAAGAAAGGTTACTCTGACCTAAGTAGTATAGCAGTTAACCCTGTGCTGAACTCTGAGGACTTCGTAGCAAATGTTTCAAACCCTTGTTATCAAGCACCATTGCACATTTCTTAACATCCTCTGTGCTTTCTGCAGTGTTAATGACTTATGCTAATTAGCTATCAAAAAACTATAAAACATACTGTTGAACATCTATAGTGGGTCTTATCATAGGCTGGGTGTGGTAAGATTTCTAGTTTTAATTTACTACAATTAAAGTTTGGATCTTCAGCTCAGAATTATGACCCAGAGATTTCTTTTTTTTTTTTTTCTGCAATACTACCTGGGTAATATTTAAATTCTCTGAGTCTCAGTTTCCTCAAACTTCTTCAAAAAGTTTCCCGTAAAATGAAAGGATTGGATTAGATGACTTCTAAAATGCTCACACTCTTTTGATTATGTACTTCAAACAGTCTTTTGAATGTACAGCCTGTGTATATTGTTTACTCATTTATATATATAATATATATATTTATATGTATAATATATATGCATAATATATATAACATATATATACATATATATAAACACTTTTATTCTAGAATCAGTTGGAAGTTTATGGAGTAAGAAAGAGTAATAAACAGACCTTTCCTAAAAAAAAAAATTTTTTTTTAATCCCTTGGCAGCTATGTGGATAGGTTGTAGTAACAAAAGAGTTAAGGCAGAGAGCAGTTGCATTAATCCAGGGAAGAGGTACATGAAGGCTTTAATTAGAGTGGTGGCTGTGTGAGTGAAAAGAAGGGGGCAGATTTGGGAGGCATGGAAGTAAAAACCAACAAGATTTGTCAACAGCTTGGATATACGGATGTGGGTTAAGGTGCAGAAATGACACCAATGTTATGAAAACCTAAATGAGTGGAAGGATCATGACATCTTTTACAGTAATAGGGAAGCTGATCTTTTTGAGAAGAAACATAATATAATGAGATCAGTGATACTGTCGGACTTATCAATGAATGCTCATCTTGTGAGATTCACTTTATTCTACTCCAAATGAAAAGGGAAGAGGGCAGGGGGTCTTTCTCACTGACTTCATTCACACTGCAGTCCCCCTATAGGGTGTGGCCAATATGAAGGGATGAGACTAGCTTACACAGCAGAGAGAGGGATTTGAATAGTGTTGAAGTGTTGAAGGATAAGGGTAGGATGCATGTGCCACAGATAAGCATCCTGATTGGTTAACTCAGCAAAGGTGGGATGTGACCTGTCTTTCTACTCTTTAAATGGGAGTAGGCCACTATGCCAGTAGGGTGATTCCGACTTGGAAATCCATGATACCCGCCTTGGGGACCACTGCTTTAAGTTTTGGCTTCCAGATCGATCATCCTATATCTGTAATTCATTGATCATTCCCCCAAGATGTCTAAATCCACATTCTACTCTGTGGTTGTGTGAAGAAGTGGCATGTCTTTTTTCAGCTTTAAGTGTAGAGTTTTTGATGGGTGGTCTAGTATTCTATAAGATAAGCTACAAGAAATCCATCTGTTTCAATGACATAAGAGTAGGAATTATTAGATAGTGATTATAGAGGTAGGAGATATATCAATATATCTATACTTATAGATATATACAGCTAGCTAGCTATAGTGCAGTGATTCCCAAAGTGGGCGCCACTGCCCCCTGGTGGGTGCTGCAGCGATCCAGTGGGGCCATGATGGCCATAGATGCATTTATCTTTCCTATTAATTGCTATTAATATAAAAAAAATAATTTCCAGGGGGCTAAGTAATATTTTTTCTGGAAAGGGGAAAGTAGGCCAAAAAAGTTTGGGAACCACTGCTATAGTGGATAGAATGCTAAACTTGGAGTTAGGAAAACCTAGGTTAGAATGCTGCCTTGGACACTTATTAGCTATGTGGTACTGGGTTAGTTTTTTAATATCTATGAACTTCAT
>NC_058132.1:361066159-361115646 GCF_016433145.1 Gracilinanus agilis
GGGGGGGTGCAGCGCGTGCGCGCCGCTAGGGCTCCAGCTGCGGGAGGGAAGCGGAGAGCCTGGGAGCGCGCGCGCGCGGCAGCACGAGCAGTAGCGGCGGTGGCGGCAGGGGCGGCAGGGCCAGCGCAGGGTCCTGTTGGTGACGGGCGGCGGCGTGTTTTTCCAGACACCTGAGGCGGAGGAGGAGGAGGAGGAGGAAGAGGAAGAAAAGGAGGAAGAGAAGGAGGGAGAGAAAGAAGAGGAGGGGGAGGAAGAAGAGGAGGAGAAGGAGAAAGAAGAAGAGGAGGAGGAGGAAGAAGAGGAGGAGGAGGAAGAAGAGGAATAGGAGAGACGGGAGGCGCTGGCGAGGCTGCAGTGGTCGTGCAGAGATGTGGCCCTTGGTGGCAGCGCTGCTGCTTGGCACTGTGTGCGGCGGTAAGTGGCCCTTTGGCTCCCCGGGACCGGTATCCTCCCGCCCCCGCCCCGCATCTGGTGGAGCCCTCCTTCCTATTCACTCTCATTTTGCCCTCGGCCCCTGGGGAATTGCGCCCCTGAGGGAGGACTGCTGGGCGGCGGGTGTGTCCGCCCAGTACTGGCCGTGGCTATGGCCGTGGCCGGAGGAGGAGGGAGCGAGGCAGGCGGGCGTGTGTGTCCTACACAAACACATAAACCCATATGTTCCCTTCACTTTCACATCCAAAATGGGAACGTGGGAGCAACCATCTCCTCCCCAACCCCCCACTTCGCCACGTCTTCTCAGGGATCCCCTTACCCCGTTTCCCTTCTCCCCCTTCTCCCTCCGCTGGTGCCGACGCAGGTCTTAACTCCCCTTGCCACCTCCGAAATGCAGACACCCGAAAGACGTCAAAACATTCATTTTCTAATCTCCCCCTCCCTCCAAAAAAAGAATGAGATGGGGGAGGAGATAGTTTACTCTCCCTCCCCCGCCCCACACACTCCATCCCCCTCCATCTTCCCCCCCTTCCCTGGTCTCTATGGCTTTAGATGTATGGGGGGGGGGGGGGAGAGTAGAAAAACATGGGCCTCTTAACCAGTGGAGTACGCATTTTGGTAAAGTAGGGAATACCAGGTCTATACAGTTTACCCTCTCACATGTTCTTAGAAGGGAAGAGGACATGAAGGACACAGTTAAGTTTTATTTCCTAGTCAACCTTAGGGGAGAAAGCTTACTCTGGTTGCTTTTTTGACACTGGGATCGAGGCCCAGATAATTGCACCCCCCCATCCCCACCCCAATTAACCACTTCAGAATACTATATATTCTTCACTCAAGCTGCTTACTTTATTTAAACCACCCACATCTTATGCTCCAAATATGTTAAATAATATCCAGTAGTAAAAAAATAATTTGCCTGGGGATGGGGGTGGGGGTGGGGATATTGCCCAGAGCAGCCGGTTTTTTAGATTTTTTGGATCCAAAGCTTTGTAGGTTCACCACACTTTGGAAAATGTCAGTGGTTTTGAGGTTACTGTCATGTTTAATATCCAAGATCTTTTATCCAAGATTTTTATGTTAAGCTTTTTGTAAATTCTTGCTGTAATATACAATGTTTCTGCTCTGAATAACATACAGTAATAGCAACAATGAAGTTGATTTGTGGAGAGCAAAAGTAATTTGACTCTGAACTGTGTACTGCCCTTGAAGTTTTGTTGATAATGGGGTATGACTTTAGATTATTATAAAGATTCCAGGAGATCTGTTTCACTTCTTTTCCTGAACATCCTGCAATGAAGAGTTGTTAGGTTATCCAGACTCCTAATATCCAAATAGTGCATTATTGAAATATTGCAAGAGATACTGGCTTAAAAAATCGTCACCATTCTTGTAAGGATTCCACACTTGTCATTTCAGAAAGCCCTGCATTTACATTTTCATTTAAAAGGTGATTATGATGTAATATAAAGCGTTGAAATTTCAGACTAATTGTTTAATCAGACTTAATTTAGTCAAGTCTAGTCTGAGTAAGTAAAAGGTTGAATTAAAGAATATTTTTTAAACTGTTCTTACCCTCAGAGCGTATTGTTAGAAAGAAGTAGTATAAAAGTAGCTTCCAGATAGAGGTCCTTGTGGACCTGCTTTAATGCACAGGTAAGAATCATTTGTAATTAGCCACATTCAAATATAGTTGCATTTAATATGTACTTTAATGAAAATATATGGAGAAGGGAAAAAATTACCCTCAAAAGTTGAGAGTTTTTATAGTCAACGTGCCTGTAAAATTTGGTTCAAATAGATAATAAATAGGACATACATTGATTTAGAGTGAACTCTCCTGCTTAACACAGCGATAGGCTTGCTTTCAGTTTCATTTCTATTAAGTAGGTAATACTTTTTTTCTGTAGTGTAGCAACTTTTCTACACTATCATTGTTTTCCATTGCAAGGTGAATTCTGATCTTAAAATTCCTTCCATCTGAGCACGATAAAGCTGTATTAAACCTTGTGGCATTTTATTACAAGATATACCCTCCGATAATGAGTTATTTTCTCTGTACAAAGGTGTTTTTTTCCTTTTGTATTTTTGAGCCTACTCATGATCTATTGCATTTCCTCTAAAAAGGCATCATCACTCTTGTTGTCAAGCATTTATTTAATGCAAAATTGATAAATAAACCAAACAAACTTCAGATAGCTGATAACAGGTATATAAATTGCCACATTCAAGAGTTTTCTTTGTTATGAGCATTTTAAATCAGTTATGCATGACAAAAAAATCTTTACTCTGAGCAAAAGAGTAATTTGGTTTGTTCAAAACAAATTGCATTTTTTCTAAGAAATATAATATTTTTAAACATGAGTTGCCATTTTAAAGAAGTAAATGCTTATTTAAAAGTATATGTCTGAGGATGGCCTAGTAGTCTGGAGGTAGAGTTAAAGGATTGTAGTTCTTACTTGCCATTAGGATACTCACTCATGCTGTCATCTGTGTTTTGGCAGATGTTTTATCTTTGCCACTGAATTGGAAATGGAGATTTGAGAGATAGGTTATGAGAGATGAATGTTTCCCTTCAAATTGATAAGTAATCTATAGGCTCCCAAATCATCCACACAACAAAGCATCAATTCTGGTTTCTCAGTGTTAATGCTACTACTGCAATACTAAGACTTTGTTACAAATTATTTTAGTAATAAGTTTTAAGTGTTTTATCACTCTTTTTAGCATTTTCCTTCCATTGAGATTACCTATAGCTAGATTTTCCAAATTATTTTCAGCTCATTTCTCTTGTCTTCCTCTAAAGTCTTCATCATTAGGTAGAGTTGACTACAAGTTTTCAAAAGCTATGCCATGGAGCACAATCTCTGCCCCAGTGGAAAGGTTTTCAGTATGATGAACTTGATCTGTCTTCCAAGGACCAGCTTGGTTAATTCTGAGCTTGGCCTCAGGGTGATGAATTTTTCAGCCATAGCAACTCTCTAAGACCATCTACTATGCCTAGAGGGTTTGCGATCTGTGTTGGTGAAGACTCTACCCATACTAGTGAAATCACAGATCCTTGCAATATTGATGGAAGCATTTTTCATATGTTAAACATTATTGCAGACATTTCTATGTTGTAAAAAACAAGAATAATAATGTTAGAACTGATTAGTTTAGCAATTTTATTTTTACAAAAGAACAAGTATGTGATATGCAATCCTTTAAAGTTGGGGAAGCACTTTAATACATTATCTAATTTGAGCCCCATAATAACCTTGTAAAATAGGTTTTAAAAATGTTTATTCCATTAGAGAAACATTCTGTTCCTATAATATCATGACCTGGATTTTTTCTTTATAGTTTTCTGGCAAGTGGGACTTTGTTTTGGTCAGTATATGTGTTTCCATTGCCTTAGATAAGGTTGTATTGGTGTAACTCCCTCTCCTAATCCCTATAAGCAACTTCTCTTCAATTTGCAATCTTAAGGTTAGCTGGGGGCTGGGACAATTGAGTTAGGGGACAGGCTTTGAACCTAGGCATTTTTGACTCCAAAAAAACCTCTCATCCATTTTTCATAATGCTTCTTGAGGAGTTTAATGTTATTGAAGTAAAGGAAATGAACTTCTTTGGCTTCTTGGCAACATAGTGAAATGAAAGGTAGAGGAAGCACTGCACATTGGAGTTAAGGGACCTGGGTTCAAGTCCTGACTATCTCAGTTACTGTACGACTTTGAACAAGTCACTTTTAGCTTTCCTGAACTTAAGTTTCCTTGTTGATAAAATGGAGATTTTTGTAAAATGCAACAAAACCTGTTATTATGGTCCAATACAGTTATAACTTGAACCCTTAGAATTCCATCAGGAATTTCAGTGATTTCGAACAAACACAAACATTATTTGGAGGGGGAGGCCATTGTATGTTCCTGAATAGAATCAGATCTTGTATTTTTGGGTTGGGGAAGAAAAGAAAAGGTTTGATCCATATTAAATCAACATTTAATGAGTTTCTATGTACTCAGTGCTTTGCAAAACACAGTGGGGGCCAATTTGAAGTAAGAAAATTCTAGAAGTTTAGATTGTAATTCAGCTATTAGGATCCTTGTTTTCAGCATAGTATCTTGGGTATTGGTATTTCATCCATAACTCTGTTATTGTACTACATTAATGCCTTGGATCATAGGATTTAAGAGTTAGAAAGGACCTTAAATATATATCATAATTAAGGTCCCTTATTTTGTTGATGAAGAAACAGAGGCCTATAGCTAGAAAATGACTTGCCTAAGGTCACTATAGAGTAAATGGCAGAGATGAAATTCTAATTTAAGTCTTTTGGTTATATATATGCAATACTCTTACCACCACCATAGTTGTCTAACAGGGAAAAGAGATCTTAGGAATCTCATAGAAACATTAATGAAAATCATCACTTATGTAAACCCAGTTCAGATGCTTTTTATTCTCCTGTGACAACTTGATTTAATATCTTCTCTTCTTTAAAAATAATTCCTCCTACCCCAAACTTTAAATCCTTTCTATTTTCTTACCTGTAAAATGGGTATAATCATAGCACTTACCTCCAAGTTGTGAGGATCAAATGAGACAATATTTGTGAATTGCTTTGCAGACTTTAAAGCCCTATATAACTACTAGTGATACTGCTGCTGCACCTTCTGTGTTCTTATCACATTCTAATTCGAATTATAATTATTTGGATATGTCATAACTTTTTATTAGATTTCTTCAACAAATTAAAAATTTTTAATGTTCATTAAAGCCATGTGAAAGATGTTTAGATAAAGAAAAGGACCTTATCCTCATGCTTTACGGTCAAGTAAAAGCTATGACCCATATACAACTAACTATAATTGAGAATCTCATGATAGATGGATGAGATGTGCATTCAAAGTACTTTAGTAGTCAGAAGATACAAAGAGTAATTAATTATAGGTGAAGACAGGGGCAGGAATTGTATCTTGAATGAGGTAGCATTTGAGTTAGGCTTTTTAAAGGATGAGTAGGAATTTAAAAAATCAGAGGCATTCTAGGTATAAGAGAAGAGAAGGTACTTAAGTGTTCAAAACCAAAAAGAAATGAAAGATGTCTCCACCATTCCCAAGCATTTTATCTTGATTTCCAAGAACACCAAAGCTAAAAATTATTAGGAGAAGCATTATTAACCTTAGAATTCATCTCTGATCTGCCTTTGGCCCCTCATCTGTTTCTGTTAAGTGGAAGTTGACATTCTACCACAGGCATATCAACACAGAGCTGGCCCACTCTAGAAAATCTTTCCAACTGCATGAATCTATTCCAACTCAGAATTAATTAGATTGGCTACACGAGTTCTTGAGCTCTATATCACTGACATTCAATAAATGCTTAAAATGTCAGAAGACACTGAAGGGCAAAAAGAGAACTGGGTTGGAGGGGGAACTGGGAACTTCTACCAACCCCTTCCATTCCTTTACAATAAATATTTAACTCGTAATTATAATGCTGTGGAAGCCAGGCCTTGGTGAGCACTTATAGTATTATATGACTGGATCAGCTCTGGATTTTCAGATAAAGATTTGTTCATTTGTTGTATAATTCCTCTGAGATGTTTTTAATTTTAGGGTTTTGTTAGTAGTAGAGGAAGGCCCATTGATCAAGGCTTACCAAAAACCTCTTTTGATGGATTCCTGACAAGCAGTTTTAATTTGTAAGATTTGAGGAGATTAGAGCCAGCAGATACCTGTGTCTACAACAACAACAATAACAGTAATAATAATTCCTTTGTATAGAATTCTGTAGCTACTGTTACATTTGATCTTCAGGTAAGGAGTGGAAGCCTGTTTGTCAACTGAAGATCTGACTCACTAAGCGTTCTTTGTCACTCCAACATAAATTTTGAGGCTCAGGATATTAGGAGAAGGTTTAAGTTGTTCCTAGGCTATATACTTGGATCTTCACCAGAAGTCTTAGGGTCCAGAATGCTTAGTAGTTGGCTCTAACAATTCTTTCCTAGTTCATTTGAATATTCCTGTGTCATTCTGACATCATTGTTAGCTATCTTTGTAATACTTCTGTCTGATTAGGTGATGCTGGTTTTGACTGCTGCTGCCAAATCTTGAATATGCAGAAACTGGTTAAAAATTTTGGTGATTATCCATTTCTCCTTTGGCTTTTTCTTTGATATCTTTCTTTTTTCTCTCTTTCTGATTTTATATCTGAAGATGGAATAAAGAAGGCATAGGAAAGGAAAGCCAAATCAGACCCTTTGGCTACTTAATAACTCATCTAGAGCACTAATGTAATCAGCAAACAAATTTATTAAGTGCTTACTATGTTCAAGACACAGTGCTAGGCAGTAGAGAAGGCTGAAACTGAAAGTTATTAATGATGAGATTCAGATTATTAGTGGGTGGATTATCCCAATTATTTACCCAGGTCAGTCTTGCTTTCAATTTATTGACATTTGTTCTACTTAATTGCTTCAGTTATAATAAATTACCTGATTATAATAAATAATCCAATGTAATTAAAACTACTTTCTCTTATCCCTTGTAAATCAGTAAAAGGAAAACACTAGATTCTGTGGTGCTGGCAGACCATTCCTCATTTACTTATTTATTAGGAAAGTTAAACTTCAGAAGAAAAAGTGCTTTTCATTGCTTCTGCATGCAATGACTTGCTTTTCTTTGTCTTCATATACTAGACCATGCCTTATTTGTGCTTGTTTCATTCCCTGCCCCCCTACTTTCTATCTAATCTTATGCTTATTTTACATAGTGGGTGCTTAAATTGTTTTTGAATGAAAGAACCAGTACAACTTCCCTTTCAGAGGGAACTTCAGGCAACTTCACTCAGGGGAAATAAATAGCCAGGCTAGGAAGGCTGAAATTGTAGAAGGTTTAAAGATATAGAGCTTCAGGACCTTAGGAATACATATATATATATATATGCATGCATGCTTCAAAGAATACCTGGTAATTCAGAGATCTGTCAGAAAAAGGTAAGCTATGGATACTCATGAGGTCAGAAGCCCCAAAGTTAAAATTTAGGCCTTTGAGACAAAGAACACCCTTCAAGCAATTTATTGTTAAGATTCATAGACTTCTACATGCATTTTGTGTTGATCTCCCCATATCCAGTGAGGTATTCAAGTCAGGTATTGGCCCTATTTTTTCATAGATGAATAAACTGAATCTCAGGTTAAATAACTTGCCCAAGGTTAAATTTCTAGCAAAGTGAGAAGAGAGCCTAGATCTTTAGACTCTCATTCCTTGTTATAATACAAATCCTTGACTAGAAAACAGAATTTAATAAGGAAATAAGACAAAAATTATTTCCAAAGGGAGTAGTGAGACCGAGAAATACAACTTAATGTAGTTAAAAAAAAAATCCTCTTACTTTCCTTCTCAGAATCAGTTGATTGTAAGGCAGAAGAATGGTAAGGGGGTATGCAATGGTGGTCAAGTGACTAGGGTCACATAGCTAGGAAGTGTCTGACCTCAGATTTGAACCTGGGATCTCCTGTCTCCAGGCTTGCTATCTACTGAGCTACTGAACTAGATTTTTAAAAAATATAAAGAGGCTATCTAGACCCTGCATGTTTGGCCTACAAAGAAATCTAAACATACCTTTAGCAGTGGAGAAATAAGAAAAGTACATAGGATAAATAGTCTTTTTTTGTTTCTTTAAAAAAATTTTTTTGATAGTCTTACAGAAGAAAAATTAAGCAGGGAGCATGAGACAAGATAGAACATTTCTTTTTAATTGCTACAAAGGAGGCCTTTGAGTGAAAGAAAAGTACTCTGTAGTAGTACCTTCAATCACCCTCCCCCACCTCCTACCTCCTCTCAAATCCAGCATTATTGTAGATAAATACAACAGTGGCAGGAGTCAGTCTCACTACTTATGCCTTATATCTCTTCATTTCTCTAATAATTATTTTGCTCTTGTCTATAAATATTATTTGGTCAGTAGAATAGAAGCAGAGTGATATGGTAGAAAGAATGCTGAATTTGGAGTTAGAGGACTCAGATTTGACTTTCTGTGTTGTTACTACTTGTGTCTTCTCTGACAACTGCTCAACCTATTTGAGCCTCAATTTTCTCATCTCTAAAATGCAAAGGTTAGCTAGATATGATATCACATGCCTATAATCCCTGCTGCCCCAGGAAGCTGAGGCTGATGGATCATTTGAGTTTGGGAGTTGAGCTGCAGTGGACTAAAATTAGTTGCGTATTCACACTAAGTCTGCCTCTAGTATGGTGAACCCTCAGGGAGGTGGGGAGATAGTGCCACCAGCCTGGGTAAATGGGCAAAGTAGAGCAAGGTCAAACTTCCGTGCCAGTCAGTAGTAGTTGCTGTCTTCAGCTGAATCTGGTTAAAAAAAAATTCAAAGATTGGACTAGAATAACCCTTAAGGTAGTTTTTAGCCACAAATCCATGACTTAGCAAGTATTTATTGAGTACTTTTTATTATACTAGCTTTGAAACAACTGTATTTTTGGGAATTGGTCCACTTTTTGGCCAAGAGCAAAGAGTACCAGATTTTTAGTCAGATGACATAGGTTCAGGTTCTGCCTGCTAGCTATACAATTTAAGTCATTTAAGTGCTCTAGGCCTCAGTTTTTCTACCTGTAAAATAGGGATATTATTTTCCTAGGATGCTAAAAATATGTTATATTGGTGGGAATAATTACATTGAAACTATTTTTTACTTTGTTATATTTTTTAGGTTTTTCATCTTCATATAACAAATCTTCATCTGTCATAAATAATCTAGTCTGTCAGTTTTTAAAGTGTGATCTGAGGACATCTGTGATTCCCAGAGATTCTTTCAAGGGATCTGTGAGGTCAAAGTTGTTATAATAGTACCAAGACGTTTTAATTTCTAATACAGGAAACATAATCCACATAAACAAATCCTCTCTTTTAAGTCTTCGGAAATTTTTAAGATTGTAAAGGGGTTCTGAGACTAAAAGAAGGTTTGAGAAATACTGGTGTAGACCAATGACTGTAAAACATGAAGAGTTTGGTGTGGACCACTGTTACTTCTGTTCACATAGTTGCATGGCAAGCTAGTTGCTGATTATTATTTTCCTTTCCAACTTCTATTGGAAGGGGTCAACTGGCAACTTGTCAGAATGGAAGGGTGGGTGCCATGTATCTCACTCATTAGAATGAATAGCTCTCTTGGTCTAATTTTTAAAAAAATCAATGTGAAAAGCATTTTATGGTATCTTGGAAGGAGTACTTATAACAATGATTTTGGAAATCCATTGCTGAACAGTTTTCAGTGAAGCGTGGGGGTGGAAAATACCATTCAGTCGTATATAACCCTTTGCATACAAAATGTCTGCTGCAGTCTGTATTTAGCAGTGTGAAAAACGGCCACATAGAACCAGTTTTCCTTGTTAGCATTCTTAGACTTTCCAACCTAGTGGAAAGATGTGATTCATTCGATTTATTTTGTATATTAGCCACTTTCCTGGAAATGTAGCATGAGGGTGGAGATAAACTTCATGTCATTTTAGCAGGTTCTATTTAGAGAAAGTATATAGAAATTGAGGCTGAATGTAATACTTGGCTTGCTTTTCTGTTCAGAATTTGTTCATGGTGAGGACATGACACTTATGTATCATCAGCAGTCAGGAGCACACAATTGCTCCGTGGCTTTCAAAGTTGGATACTAAATGTTCATGGCCTAACACAATAGTTGATTCTCTTCTGTGATTCCCTCCCCACCCCAAATGTATCATGACATACACTTTGTGTTACCGGGAGAGAATATGGAAAAATTGATGCTTTGAAACAGCAACAGTGTATGTTACTGTTTAAAAATTATTGAGTTATGCTTGTTCTTGCCTCATGCTGCATTATCTGATTGCTTAGTTTTGTCAGTAATAAAACCATTAATCATAAGAATTCCTAGCATATTCAGAGTATACACTGCACAGTTCTAGAAGTTAAATAAAACAGTTGTTTTTTTCTTTTCTAGGTTCTGCACAGCTGACATTTAATTCAACGAGAATTGTGGAAAAAACTATTTGCAATGAAACTGTTGTACTTCCCTGCATTGTTAGTAATCTAGAGTTGAGGAAACTTAAAGCCATGTATGTAAAATGGAAACACAAAGGAAAAGAAATTTTTACATTTGATGGAGTTCTAAACAAGTCCAATTCCAGTGATGATTTTAAAAGTGCAACAATTGCATTTTCACACTTAACAGAAGGAAATGCCTCTTTGCAACTGAAAACGAGTGATGCTGTCCGTGGGAATTATACTTGTGAAGTTACAGAATCAAATAGAGAAGGAGAAATAGTAGTGGAGCTAAGGTATCATATGGGTAAGTTGTGTAAAAGCTTCTACTTTATTCATATTGCAGTGAACCATGTCTCACAGAATAAGGACAAGTATTGAATGAATCTGAAACAAAACTCCTTGAAATCAAAGCAGGCTATTAATAATATATGTTGATGTAATGTTTTACAGCTTTAAGGGTTGCAAATCTTGTTTATTTCCTGTTAAGCATTTCACACTGAAGTATACCTGGTGTCTGTGGTTTTTTTTTTTGTTGTTGTTTTTAAACAAAATTTAAATTGTGAGGTTGTGTTCTTTGGACAAGTGACCCTCTTATTTTTCAGTCAGGAATTACTTCATTGAGGTAGAAAATTCACCAGCCCAGTCTGTTGTGTTTTTTTTTTTATCACTACCCAAAAACTACAGTTCTCCAAGTACCCTTTCTACATTTAGTTGCCTGACCTTTTACAGATTTTACATTTTGACAGAGGAAAGGTAGGGCCAATGCTATAGACTCTCAATGGGAGGGAAGAATTTGAGACTTGAGACCAAATATTGAGAAAGATAACCTTGTCAACATTTTCCATCCTTCCCCTTTTTCTGCTTTTTCTCCATGCATGTTGTCTGTACACTGCTAGCTAGGTGCTAGCCAAGATGCGTGTCTGACTTCATCTGATTTAGCTGAAACAGTAGCTATAACTCTCATTACTAATGTCCTTCAGTCTGCTATGGTTAGTGAGTTTCTAGCAGTTAAATCATTTATTCATTAAGCATCTACTATGTACTAGATAATGTACTAAGTGCTGGGATACAAAAAGAGGCAGAAGGTCCTAACCTCATGCCTTCTGTTTCCTTTTTTTGCTGTCTGGCCAACTTAACCAGGTATGAACACATCCTGACATTGGATTTTGTTTTGAGATGTTTTTTAAAAAGATTAAAAAATTTTCCAAACTTAATGCCAAATAAAATGAGTATTTCCAAATATGTAAAAGAAAAAAAATAGAGATTACACATGAAACTATACATCTCTTTTTATAGGCAGCTTACTTTTTTCTCAAAATATGTTATAAAACTAACAAAACTTTGAAAGCTGTCCTGCTTGTCTCTGATTCTTTCTTTTTTTACTCCTATAGATTTAAAAATGCTCAAATGATCTTTCCTTTCTTAAAAAAAATTCTTTTGGTTACCTTATCTATAATCTAATTTTCCTATCTACCCTCAGACTAAAAAAATAAAAGAAGACAAACCATTATTACAATTATGCATAGTTAAGCAAAATATTCACATATTAGCCATGTCAGAGAATCACCTCTTTGTCAGGAGATAGGGAACGTGCTTCATCATCAGAATCATGAAATCATACTTGGTCATTTCATGCCATCATTGTATTTTGGGCAGGCTTTTAGATCAGAAAGTCCCTGGGTTGTACTTGAAGAACCATTATTTTTAGACCTGGGAATTAGATCATTCAGTAGCAGTAACTGTTTATTCTTATTTCTGCTGTATATACCTTACCATAGTGAATTTTTTCATCTAGTATGGAATATTCTAGTTAATTTCACAAGAAATATTTGTATAATAGGATGGTAGAAGAAGCTGTTAAGAAGCCTAGAGTAACTGGAGGGCTTCTTTTTTTGTTTTACAAATATCTTTTTACTATTTAGATTGCATATATACCCCAGGAGCAAAAATCCATAAGTCATCTACATTTTAATGTGAATTACTTTAAAAAATAAATCTGATATTGAATTATGATTTATATGACTTAGAGATTAGAGAGTTTGATATGGAAAGGAGAGAAGTGCTGAGAAGAGAAAAGATACATTTTGAAGCCACTTTAGGTAATATAGACTTGGGTAGAAGTAGAGCATTGAAGTTGTAGGAATGGCTTTTGAGTACCTGTGAAAAGCATGAGGTCATTGGTTGCTTATTTGGGGAGGTGGCATTGTAGACATAGGAAGTGAAAGGATGCCAAAGGCAGACTATAGTTTTGCCTAGGATTCAAGGCAAAGTCAGAGTAATTCACATTAATAAACATTTCTAGAGAGATTGCCTCACAGTTCTTTGAGGTGGGTATATACTGAATTTCAGGGCTTTCTCTCTCTTTCTCTCTCCCTCTTGCTTTCCCTCTCTCCCTCTCTCCTCCAGCTACACATATATATTTACAGGTAAATAATTTTATATAATTTATGTGAACATATATCTGCATATGACTTATACTATAACTTAGATATGTGCATATACATGCATATACTTCAGATTATTTTCCCAGAATTAAAATTCATCAAACTTTTAAAAACAACTTAATATTTCTTTGATGATTCATGAATGAACTGAGTAAAGCTTTTTTAGCAGCTCTCATTGTAATTTGAGAAGAAGCTTTAAAGATTTAGACAATAAAAATTGATATCTTCTAGGAACTTAATTATTCATTAAATGAATATATGAATGGTAACATTTCTGTATTGCCTTAAGATTTATAAAAACTTTACTCTCAATAATTTGTTTAGGTAGTTGTTAGGAGGATTATTATTATGCTCATATTACAAGTTCTTCATTTGTAATTGGGACTCAAAGAGATGAAACAAATGAAATTACTTTACTTTTTCATAGTCATACAGCTAGTAAGTTTTAGCACTGAATTTAGATCTCTCAACTGTGAGATTGGTGATTTTTCCTCGCCTATGTTGCTAACACATGGAGTATTGTGGAAGTAGCATTGGACTTGGCTTCATAGGGACTGGGTTCAAATCACTTCACTTTGTACCTCATTTTCTTCATCTATAAAATAAAGAAGTTGTCCTTATATTCTGAAACCCATTGGATTAGTAATCTCTTTCAATGCAAGATTTTATGATGACTTCATGAAAAAAAATACAACTTTTTACTTTTAAATACATAACAGGATGGTATCTCACTTTGAAAAATGAAAAATTTATTTGATCAGGAAAGAACCCCAATTGTAAGCTTTGGGGATACTATAGATACCTTTTTTCCATTTTTGTGTATTTGTAACTAAAAGTATAAGTGAGAGTACAAGTTTTGGTTAAGAGAATTATAATTGATAAATGTGTGGATAATAAAGAATTTGTGGATTTATTTTATTTGGCAGAAAAATACCATATATGGAAGATATAAATAATACATTATATTTATTTTTTATTTTTACTTATTTTAGTGCAATGTCTAGATGTATCATATATGGTAAATTCCTTTTCTCTGAAATGTGACACAATTTTGCATACATTATACTTAGTTATTTTTATTATTATTTATGTTACTTTAGTGACTAAATAGAACATAAGTGGTAAATTGCTTTTCTCTGAAATATAAACATTTGGAAAGCTAAAAAATTTTTAAAGAAGCTTTAAACAGTTTTTTACTATTGTTTCCTTTCATGAAAGATAAACCTATATATGTATATATATGTGTATATATATTACTGTTGTTATAATATGACAAAACTGAAGTAGTGTAATGTGCCTTCTGAATCATCAAAGACAGACTAAATTGTATTGAATATAATTTTTAAGATGTATATTTTTTGTATTTTCATTCTTTTAAATTGTTGATCTATTTGTGGCATTCTTAATAAGAATATTTAATCAAATAAATCTGTACTTCATTCTGAATAAAATGTATAGGAATGAATGAATGAATGAAACACTTTTTGTGCAAAGCACTTGTATAAGTGCTGGAGATACAGAAAGAAAATTTAAAAAAATCTGTGTTTTCAAAGAGATCACATTTTAATAGAGGAGACAACCAGTACATGGAAGTTTTCAGCTATGAGGCAAATGGAAGGATCCCATGGTTCTTAGAGTACAAAGGCAAACCAGATATGTGTTAATTCCTCTTCTTTAATGCCACTTTAACTAATAAAATCATATAAGTTTTATATTGCCATTTAACATAACCAAGGACTTTGGTGCAAAGAATTTTCTTTTCTTGGTATTCAGTAGATGTGGCTGCAGGAATTGCAGGGGCAGTTGTCAGGCTACATCTTCAAAGAGGTTATATCCCAGGATGATGGCTGAGGGAGTATACTAGAAATACTGCAATCTCCAAGGCTCTTAAATTCAGAGTCCTGAGCTGTCTATCATGGTCTGAAAAGAGATGGTAGTCAAAATGGTGGTGTTAGTTTGAATTGCCTAATAGATATATAGAGGCTTCTGACTCTTGGTGTGCCTTACTGCTTCAGCTAGACCAGCTTTCCTACCCTGTGTGCCACAGTTAGTAGTGTGGACTGTTGATCTATTCTCTACAGGTATCATTCCAGATGATGTTCATAAGAGTTGGGCTAGAAGTCAGACCTGTGATTAGAGTTGTGTTCCTACTCCTAGGGTTCCTGTTATTGTCTTCCTATTGGTGGCAATTGGCTAGCCATTGTTGGTGGTGGTGAGGAGGAGGAGGTATGCCCTTTTCCCATAGTGATTTCTCTCATTAATGATGATTTCCAGGGATGGAGTAGAAGCAGATCTTAGGGTTTGGGGGAACTACTAGTTCTCTAGGATCTTATTTAGGATCCTAGGCTGTCTTGATCAGAGTCTGAGAGGTGATGGTGGTCAAAGATAACTAGTCACATGGTAAGATTTGTACATGAGATAGTAATCTTGAATATAGGATGGTATATAAAACTAACAGTGTCTTCCACAGAGTAGATGCTTAATAAATGTATTGTGGGAAGAGAGGCTGGAACTAAGGAGATTCTTACGAGTATTTCAGATGACACATAATACCGGTTTGGATAAGGGTAGTAACCTCATCAGTGGAAAGTAATGAATAGAAACTAAAGACTTTAGAGAACTGATATAATTATATTGAGGCCTTGGGATGAGTAGGACTCAAAGATGACCCCAAGATTTGAGTATAGGTGTGTGCAGCAAAATTCATTTCCCATATCAGTATGACTAAGAATAGCAGAGGCCATCTAGTTCAATCTGAACCTGAAAAAGAAGGTGTACCCCACATATGGATATCCCACTCTTTCTTGAAGATCTCAAGGGGGAGGTACCCAATTCTGTCCATTCTACTTTTATCTGGGTGGTTTTTCATTCTATCTATTTCATTCTATCTCTGAAGTAATAGTAAATTAGAGAAATCAAGGAAAAGAATGTTTTGTTATAAAGATAAATCAAATTTGAGCATCTTAAATTGAGATATGTATCCTAGTCAGGTAGTCACAAAGTGTCAGTCCTTCCTATTAAGTCATACTTTTATTCTAGGTTCAGACTTGAGCCAGACTCACCACTTGCTTGATTGAGATTATTGTTTATTAACAAGGGCACTCAAATACGACATGTGCCACCATTCTATCATCTCTTGTCCTTTGGACCTTACTAACAGTGATGGTCTAGTGATGGGAAGAGTCATAGGTGGTGATATATCTTGGTCTGGTCATCATCATCAGCTTTTTCTGCCCTTGTTATAGAGCTTAGGAGCCCTACTCTTCAAATTTAGAGGGAAGAGCTGGCTGAATGAGCATATTTTTATTGTTTTTTCCTAACAAGAATCAGTAAAAGTTACTATCCTGATCCAATCAACTTTTAGCATAACAATATCAATACTTTTAGCATTACAGAACATAGCCATTCTATGAAAACTACAGAATTCTTTTGTGAGATCTTAAATGTGGGCATCTTTTCAGGTTTGTTATTGATAAGCCAATCATCTTATAAAGTTAAGTAGGTTATAAAATTATAGTCACAGTTAAGGAAGGCTAGGCCTCATATCAAATACTGCCAACTTGGTATTGGTGGGGAAGGGTGATTCTTATCTGGAGTAGATAGGGGATATCCAAGTCTAAGAAGTGACTGTGTGGGTTCCCACAAATAGGTCTATGTTGACTCATGAAATAGCCTTTCAAAATGCAAATTAATCTTTACAAATATTTTTATGTAATCATAATTTTAAAAATATATTCCTCGATTTATTGAGTGAACTATCTCTTGCATCAAAAAAAAATAAAAAAAGAGAAAGAAAAAGGAGTTGAGAAAAACTAAACAAAACATTATCCATCTGAGAAGTCATATGGTGATCTGCACCAGTCTTCTGCCTCTCTAAAAAAAAGGGAGGAAGGTACTGGGATATTTGCTCATATCTTCTTTGGTGATAAGCTTGGCATCAAAAATATGTTTTATATAGGGTACAGAAATCATAAAATGATCACATTTTTGCATTCCTCCAAGTTGCCAGAGGGAGATATGCTATAGGCAACTGGAGATGAAGATCTGGAGCGCAGATGAGAATCATGGCTAGAGACATTTTATAGTCCATAAAGAAGTGATAGCTGTAGTCAGGAAGTAGAAGAGTTTGCCAAGGGAGAGAGTAGAGGATGAAAGAAGGACAGAATCTTGGAAGCTCTATACCTATTAGGTATAAGAGAGAGAAGAGTAGACAATAAATTTGTTTGAAGAGACAGGAGACTGAACCGTTCTTAGATATAAGTGACAACTTGAAGAACTTGCTGATGGAGAGTTAACATCTTTAAAAAGGACTGGGATATTTTCATCTAAAGCTAGGAGGGTGGTAGGGTCCCCAGCCTTCTCTCTGCCCTGTTTCCCCATAATACATTCTAGCCTTCTGTCTAGGCTGGCTCTTTTTTGGTGGTATAGTAGACATTTTATTGGAATAGGTGACCCTGGGTTTAGATCATTGTCATTGTGATATTTTGGAGGGCATTTAACTTCTGTGGGTTTTATTTTCTTCATCTCTAGAATTAAGGAGTTGGACTAGCTATCTCTTAAGTTTCATTCTAGCTTTTTTCTATTTGTTTTATTCTGCCAAGGCTGGTAAACACCAATGATAACCTGCTCCTTCCCCCTCCCTTATTCCCAGTGCTGTGATAGTTGTTGTTCAGTTGTTTCAGTTGTGTCCCACTTTTTGGGAACCCAGTTGGGGTTTTCTTGTCAAAGATACTAGAGTGATATGCCATTTCCTTCTCTCATTTTACAAATTAGATAATGGAGGCAAACAGGATTAATGATGTACCCCAGGGTTACACAGATATTAAGTGTCTGAAGTTGAATTTGAATTCATATCTTGACTCCAGGTCTGGTTCTCTATCCATTGGACTACCTAGCTCCCTCTGTCTAGAGTGATAATTGTAGTCTTCCTTTAGAATGGAATTGGAAGTTTCAGTTCCACTCTTGTCAGGTTGTCATCCTGAGATTGAGAATGGAAAGAATTACAGATTTGATAATTACTGAGTTATAAACTATCCCAGAATAACATTTCTATACTTTCCTTTTTCTCTGAACCCTCTAAAATCTACTTTATGTTATTTAAGTTATTTCTCTACCTAGAATTAAAGACTCTTAGAAATGATCTCATACATCATCTCGATCACCCTTCCATGCAATTCTACCTCCTTACCAGATGTTCACCTAGCCTCCACTGAAATAATTCCTTTAATGGGTAGCTCATTATTTAATGAAGTATCTCATTGCTTTATTGAATAGATATAATTCATATCTTACTTCATTTACATTACTTTTATTTCCAACATAACCCTTCCCCTGGCCCTACCCAGTGGTTAAACCTCATGCCAAAGATTTTTTTTAAAAGAAGAAAAAAGAAAACCAGTTTGACAAAATGAACCAATACTTCAACTAGTCTGACAGCATATGCAATATTCCATACATATAGTTTACCATCTCTGCAAAAATGGAAGAAGGGAGGTACATTTTCTCAGCTCTTCTTGAGGGCCAAGCTTATTCATTATAATTAAAGAGCATTCATTTTAGTTTATTGTTCTTTATGTTTACATTTGTAACACCAGCATCAGTAGCCAGGAGACAATGGAATCTTGGACAGTAATGGTTTAACTGTCATTTTCTGAGGATACTGAGAGCTTAACAGCCTCCCCAGAATGACAGTTTTGTCATTGTGTGTATTATTTGCCTCGTGCACAGATAAAATTGCCAGAAAGTATTTCTTTATGTTGTATCCAAACTGGCCAATATGTAACTTTAACCCATTATTCCTGGCTTTGTCCTCTGGAAATAGTGTATTTGGAATATCTCTTTCATTTTCCACTTGCTAACCATTCCCAAATTAATCTTAAGTCTTTTTCTTGAAACAGTATCAGGAATTTATTCAGCCTTTCTTCATAAAATAAATTCTGGACTTTTTACCATGTGGTCAACATCTCCTAGAAACACTGGTTTTGTTAAAGAACTCATAAAGTATAATGTTCTTTTCTTTTGACTTTTTTTTAATTCCAAATTCTCTTCCTACCTCTTCCCTCACCCATTGAGAAGCAAGAAATATGATACTTATTATACATATGAAGTCATGTAAAACACTTTTCTTCATTAGCTATGTGCCAGAAAAATAAAGGAGGAAAAAAGGGATTCTTTAATTTATGCTATTGAATCCATCATTTCTCTTTGAAGGTAGATAGTATTGTACATCATGAGTCCTTTGGAATTTTGGTGGATCATAGTTTCGATCAGTTAACTAGGTATTTCACAATTGACAATATTGCTGTTTATTTTGTAGATAGTTCTCCCAGTTCTGCTTTTTTCACTTTGTCAGTTTATATAAGTTTTCCAGGTTGTTCTGAAACTATCCTCTTCATTTCTTGTAGCACAATCCATATACCATAACTTTTTTGTCTTTCCCCAATTGGTGGGCATCCCCTCAATTTCCAATTCTTTGACACCACAAAAAGAGCTGTTATAAATATTTTTGTACATATGCATCCTTTTCCTTGATCTCCTTGGGGTATAGACCTACTAACAATATTTCTGAGTCAAAGGATATGCACAATTTTATAGCTCCTTGAACATAATTCCAAATTATCCTACAGAATGGTTGGATCTAGTTCACATCTCCAACAGTGTGTTAGTTTATTTTTCCAAATCTCCTCCCAGCATTTGTCATTTTCATTTTCTGTCATGTTAACCAATCTTGTGGGTATGAGGTGGTACCTCAGATTTTTTTTTTAATTATTGATTATATTTGACTCCCGAAAATTGCTCATTCATATCCTTTGACCATTTATCAACTGGGGAATGGCTCCTATTTTTATAAACTTTGCCGAGTTCTCTCTATATTTGAGAAATGAGATCTTAATCAGAGAAAATTATTGCAAATATAATATTCTAACTAAACACATTATTCCCCATTGTAGTGTAACCAATACAGAATATGGGATTCTCACTACTCTTTATTTGTACTTTGAATGATCTGTGATTTCATTTATCTGAGCATTTCTTTCACTGAAGCACATCACAACTCTTCTAATGCTTGCCTACTCTATTTGATTCTTATCCGTACCCTCAAATAATTCTTCCTTTGGGGGTCTAACCAATGTTCTGGGGTCCTTTCTAAAGAAATTGTGAGAAAAAGCAATGTGAAATACTCATGCAAGCTATTTGTTTGGTAACCTTCACTACTTGGTCAGGCCACCTTTTCCTTCTGTCATGCATCTCTAGAGAGGAAATGTGTCATAGTGGATAGAAGGCTAATTTTGGAGTTAGGGAAGCCTACAATCAAGAACCTAGGATCAGACACTACCTGTGTAGCCATGTTTGGTCAAGACACTTAACCTCTGAAAACCCAACTGATTAAAATGGGTTTCTATTTGCATATTGGAAGGAATTTACATATCAGGAGTTCCCATGCTAAAAAAAACCAGGGCGTGAATCAAAAAACAGTGATTCAAAAAATATCTCAAATAATATGCCATGTCTCCTGCATGGTTCATTCTGTATTGGTGATCTGTTGCATGTACCTCTCCATTGCCCTTTGTATAACCCTTGCCATTAATCTTTTTGTATATTCAGAAGCATAACATGACTGGATTCATTGTTAAAAAGATAGATGTTATATTTCTAGTATAATAGCATTTGTCTTGACTTAGCAATTTTGACAGCCTTTAACTGTAAAATTTGGTTCCTTGTGCTTATGTTTCACATCTTCCCTTAAGGATTTTCATGTGAAATGCTGCCAAGTCAGAGTCTCCCTTATCCTATACAAATACAAATGATTTTTTGAACCTGAATACATGACTTTATATTTATTTATTCTTTTATTTAGTTGATTTCATACCATTTTTCTAGTCTACCTAGATCTTTTTCAGTCCACATTCTGTCATCATTTCAACCAGCTTCATACTGTCTGCAGATTTAATAAGCACAGATTCAGTGTGTTGTTCCTAGTTATAAAAATCCAATATAAAAAAGTATTAAACAAGACAGGGCCAAGGGCAGATCTCTTGGTAGGACATGAGAGAATTTCCCCCAGGTTGACATTAATCCAATCAAGGTCTTGACAAATTTGTTTTGAATCTGTATTGCTGTCTGAAACTTAAAGTGTGAAAAATATTCAATAAGTTACCCTTAAACATGCTTTCAAATGGTCAAATGTATTTTGATTTCCTCCCCCTTACTCCCCATGGATTTGTCAGGAGGAACAAGAGGCTTCTGGGCAGTGATGTGACCTGTCAGAAGTTTAGAATTTCCCTTTCCCTGGTAGAGATTTTCCTTCCTTCCCCAAACTACAAAATAGAGTAACCATGAGTTTTAGTCAACTAGAAGATTTAGAGAATGAGGATGGTCAGAATTGCCTTGGGAAGTGGCACCAGTTTTAAAAGTATTAAGTTGTTAAAAAAAAAAAAGTATTAAGTTGTTTGATAGGAAAAGAATTATTTTGAAGAGATGGGAAGGTGTTAAATAGAGTTATATGTTGCTTGAAGTGGTCATTAGTAGAAATGCTAACATGTTAAGAATTTATCTAAGCCCTCATACTGGACTCTTTCACTCTAGTGGAATTCTTATCCAGGCTTAATGGCTCCAAGGTAGCAGAGTTTGATGGCATCGCTTCTCATCCTCTGTAAAAGCAAGAGTAAGGGGCAGCCAAACATGCAACTACTGGATGCTTCCCCCTGAACCTGAAAGAATTGGTCCTTGTATAATATCTCAAATATTTAAGAAAAATTTGATTGCTCATGATTTAAAACTGAGGCTTTTACCTAATATTCTTGTTCTTCTATCAAATATTGATTATTAAAAATGTGCCATGGTGACCTCACATTCATCTAAACCCCATTGCCCATATTTGGTCATCTTATCCACAAGAATATTTATGAGAGATTTTGTGATGGACTTTACTATACCCAAAGTGAACAGTGTCTGCGGTATTGTCTTGGTGGACCAGCAGGTGGGATCTGTGATTCCTTCCATCAACTTGGGGAATTGAAGTTACCAGTGCAATTCATAACTACTGTCTGATTTAGTAAATGACAAAATTATTGACCTAGAACAGAAATGAACTTCAGGAGTCATCTTATCCTCTCTTTCATGTTTCATTTAGAGAATTGAATCTGAGGTAGATTAAGAGACTTGTTTAAGGTTATACATGTAGTGAACATATTAGGCATAATTTGAAACCACATTCTCAGATTTCAGGGCCAGAGCTCTTTTCACAATTCTACTTGTCTCCCCCCCAAATAGGCATATTGAGATTAAGGTTATTCAGCCAATGCCAAAGGCAGGAGTTGAACACGGCCTTTCTGGTTTCAAGCCCTATGCTCTGTCTACAATGGCACATTGCCCCCATCAAAACAAAATTATGGCATTGTTTGAATACTTTTTGTTCTACCAGAGCATTTGCAACTCTAGCTCAAAGTCTTAAGTACAACTTTCATTATCTCCTAAGGCAGCTAAGTGGCATAGTGGGATTTGAAATCAATAAGATTTGACTTCCTATCCTGACTCAAACACTAGTTTTGTAACTCTAAGCAAGTAATTTAATCACAACCTCCTCATCTGCAAAATGGGAATAGTAAAACACCTCTCATGGATGTTGTAAGGATCAAATGAGATAACATATGTATGATGCTGCAAATCTTAAGGTGCCATATAACTGATTTAGTACCTGTTTCAGTTGTATTGATGTAGCAAGATTAAGTACTTTTTGAAGTTTAGGAAAGAACTTTTTTTTAAAAGAAAAGACAAAAACATTTGTTAAAAATTCACCTGCTTCAGAAATTCTTAATAATACATTTAGCTTAATACTAAAAATATATAACTATATTCAACCTTGGATTGATTTTTAGCATTCTATTTTAACATATTTTAAAAATGAGAATTTTAAAAATATTTCTGGCATAAATATAGTATAATGGGTTTTTTGTGGGGGTGTGTAAAAATATCCTTTTAAGTAGATATTATATGGTCAGACTTAAATTTTTAAGAGACAAAAAGATAGCTGTTTAATAAATTTCACATTTTATTGCTAATATTTATTTTTGACATCAGAGCATATTTTGGTAGGTTATTAAGAGAGGAAGACAGTATAGTGCAAGAGAAATGAACACTGGATTAGGAGCCAGGAGACCTGGTTTTTCCACTAATTAGCTCTGTGACCTCGTGCAAAGCATTTCATGCTTCACAAACTCAGTTTTCTCATCTTTCTGGGTAAAAAATCAAGGGTTTAGATTACATGGTCTCTAAGGTCTCTAGTTATGAAACTTTGATACTGTAACTAAAGAAATGAGGCTGAATTAATCTGTGGTTTAAGACTCCCATCACCTAACTATCAGCCCAGTTAGTTACATCATATACTTGTCTGTACATACATGGACAAAAGCACTAGCCATTTTTCTATGCAGTACATTTTTTTTTTACTCATTTGACACCAATTCATAGAGATTTTTTCCTTTACTACTTGCCTCATTTCCTGCTTCATTTTCTAGTTTTCAATGATATACAGACTCAAACCAGTCAAAAGTGCTTGTATAGGCTGCTTTTGCCTTATTACTGTAAGATGTTACCTCTAGGAACTGCATTTGTGTGTGTATGTGTGTGTTTGTGAAAAAATCAAGAGCGTCAAAGAGACGTAGCCAAGTCATGACTATAATTTCTGCATCATACTCTGGAGGAAAGAGCCCTAGACCTATCAGGAATACCTGGGTTTTGTTTCAGATCTTCCTAATGCTATCTGTGTAATGCTTGGCAAATTACTTAACCTTTCTAATTCTCAGCTTCCTTATCTATAAAATGGTAATAATAATACACTGTCTATCTCCCAGGATTGTTGAAAGTGCTTTTGTGTGTTGTGTAAATGTGACATTTGTTATGCTCTTCATAAGTGGAACTGGAACTGGAAAGGAGGGAGAAGACAGGGCTGAGTTAGGCACAGAGGGCTGGGGTAGTCCACAGTTTCCTTGGAAGGATCCAGTTCCTGCCACTTTGAACCTGAAATAATCTCCAGTGGCATATGAAGCTTTTGTCAACTCTGCTTCATCTCCATCCCTGCAGTCATGCCATGGATTTTATATCAAGGAAGATCAATTGATTAACAAGGATTTATTAAGCATTTAATACATGCCAGGAACTGTTCTAAGGCCCTGGAGAGAGAAAGAATAAGCAAAAACAGACCCATAAGATCTCATAAAGGAAACAACACACACGTTTATAGTTAGTGTATATGTGTATATATCTTCAAGTATCCTTTCCACATTGCAACATTTCCCATCATGATTTCGCTATATTGGGGTCAGTATAAGAAATTAAATGAGTTTTTTTTTTAATTTTGCAGAAGCTACAGGAGACATAAAGGCTCAAAATGTAGAGCTATCTAAACATTGACCTACATATAGCCTGGGACCAAAATATTTAACCCAAATTTTATAATAAGATACTGTAAACACCCAATAAAAGAAAAAATTCAGATTTTTTTTCTCTGTTATGAAGAGAGGGCCAAAATATTTTGAGAATATCCCAAATCACAGGACACTGAGCCCTTAATTCCCTTGTTGTATATATGTTATATATACACATACTTGCATATATATATATATATACACATATATAAATAAAATTATAGATGAGTTATAGACATATAAACATATGTTGTGTGTATGCCTGTGTGACAGCTCTGGGGACATCTCCCTTCTTACCTCCTTTCTAGCTACACACATCTGCCTGACACCTGGGGCAACTCTACTTTGAACCTGAACCCTTAAGGACAATGCTTACATACTTAAAGTCATTCCTTTGTGATGAATTTATTTCTACTCTGTAATACCCCTTCCCAGTGATTTAGCTGCCATTGTTCAAAATCTGTTCTCCATCCCTTATAACTCATCACTGAAAACTATCTCTCTCTTCACTAATGTCCTCTTTCTGAAGTTAACCACCACCCCTTTCACTGCTCTTCAGAATGCTTGCTCCATAGCCTGCCAACTAGCTTTCATCTTAAACCTTTCTTTCTCCCTTTCTTACTCCCTCCTATTCTTGTACTCATTGAAACCTGTCTCACAATAGAAATATCGCTGGTCTTCCAATTCACTGGTCCTGGTAGGTAAGTTAGAATCCTTGCTCTCCACTGCCTTTTCCAGACACTCCTACCACCATCACTCATCACTTCTTCTTTGGGGGTTATTAAGTCAATAGTTATCACCCACATAAAATTCTTGTAGTTCTTCTCTGTAGACTTCCAGGATATTCCCCTTCTTTCCTCAGTGAGTTCAGTGTCTGGCTCACAATTATTCTCAGCTTTTTAACTCCTGCCCTTATACTAGAGGACTTTAGCATTTATAATGATACTCACTCAAATACCCTAGCTTCCTAATTCTTTGATGACTTATTCTTCTACCCCACTACAACTACACACTGAGATAGACATACCTAATGATCTTACCATCACCCACAAATGTCTCACTTCTATATTCATGAACTCTGCCTATATTTGGTCATTCTTTGTTATTATTCCACCTCTTCCTCTGCTTAGTAACACCAAACCCAGTTCTTTTTCACTATGACCTCTAATCCCTCTAACCTGAATTTTCTTAGGTCATCACACCTACATGATCTACACTCTCCTTCTTTTCCCATCTTTACTGCTTGGTGAATTAGTTCAATTAGTTCAAATCTGTAGTGCCCTCTTTTCTCATGTCCCCTGACTCTTCATCCTGTTGAAGATTTGCCTTTCCAACTATCTGCCTTGGATTATTCCCACAATATTCCTTGACTCTTATTTACATATTAATGAGTGAAGCTGGAGAAAAAAGGTAACAAACATTTGTAGTGGACATAGCCCCAACTGGTCCCTCATTGCAGCAGGGCAAGCCTTTTATACCTTCCTAATTATTTGATATCCCATTTGCCATAGTGGCTTTTCTAAACCTTTTCATTCCTCTTTAACCCTGCCAATGCTTTTTCTCTCCCCTTGAGTATTCTTGCTTCATATTTTACTGAAAAAGATTAAGGCCATTTACTTTCTCCCTTCCCTCCTCATGTCATTTCACTTAGATGCCTTCTGCCACTCTATTCTCCTATACTCATCTCACATGAAAAGGTTCTTCTTCTCCTTACCAAAATAACACCTTCTGTAAGCACAAATGATCCCTTCCATCCCATCTTCTCCATCACATTGAATCCTCTATCATCCCTACTCTCAGTAATCTTCAATCTTTCTCTGTTTACTGCCTACTTCACTGCTAACATAAACATGCCCATATTTCCCCCCCTCCTCTATACCCACCAGCTGTTGTCCCATATTGCCTCAATTTCCTTCTCATTCACTTCTTAACTTTCTACAGTTTGGCTTCCAGCCTTACTATTTAACCACAACTACTCTCCAGAGTTACCAGTGATCACTTAATTGCCATATCTAATGGCCTTTTCTCTATCCACATTCTTCTTGATCTCTTCAGCATTTGATACTGTCACTCACCTTCTGGGTTTTTGTGACAGTATTCTCTCCTAGTTCTCCTCTTACTTGTCTGACTGATTCTTCTTAGTTTCTTTTGCTTGAATTGTCATTGAGATCATGCTCACTAGTTATGTATGTCTCTATCTTTGGCCTTTTTCTCCCTCAGTGATATTGTGTTTGTTGATCTAAATCAGCTTCCACAGATTCAGTTCTCTATGAATATGGTTCTCAGATCTATTTGTTCACCCCAAACATCTGTCTTGAATTCCAGTTTTGCATATCTACTCGCCTACTGGTCATCTCCATCAATGTGTCCAAAACTATCCTCATTTTCTTCAGACCAAATTCTTCCCCTCTTCTTATTTCCTTATTGTTATGGAGGGTACTACTCCCCACCCCCATCACCCAAGGTCACAAGCTACATGTCACTCTCAAAATTTTTTTTTATTTGAAAATCTTTATTTAATTAATTAATTTGGCATATTTTTCCATGGTTACATGATTCATGTTCTTTCCCTTCCCTCCTTCCAGCCCCCTCCCACAGCCAACAAGCAATTCTACTGGGTTTTACATGTATCATTGATGAAGACTTATTTCCATGTTATTAATATTTGCATTAGGATGATCACTTAGAGTCTGCATCCCCAATCATATCTCCATCGAACCATGTGATCAAGCAGTTGTTTTCTTCTGTGTTTCTACTCCCATAGTTCTTTCTCTGAATGTGGATAGTGTTCTTTCTCATAAATCCCTCAGAATTGTCCTGGATTATTTCATTGTTGCTTGTAGATTATGCCACAGGGTATCCGTCTCTGTGTACAATGTTCTCCTGGATCTGCTCCTTTCACTCTGCATCAGTTCCTGGAAGTCATTCCAGTTTACATGGAATTCCTCCAGTTTATTATTCCTTTTAGCACAATAGTATTCCATCACCAACAGATACAACAATTTGTTTAGCCATTCCCTAATCGAAGGGCATCCCCTTATTTTCTAATTTTTCGCCACCTCAAAAAGTGCAGCTATAAATATTTTTGTGCAAGTCTTTTTCCTTATTATTTCTTTGGAGCACACCCTCAACTTTTCACTCTCACCCCACTCTTTACCATATCCAATTGGTTATGAATTTCTGACAATTCCAACTTCATAAGATCTCTCATATATACCCACTTCTTTGACACTGCCACCATCCCAGTCCAGGCCTTTATCACCACATACTTAGACTGTTAGAGTAGCTTGCTGGTTGGTTTCCCTGAATTGTGTCTTTCCCCATTCAAGTCCATGTTCTACTCAGCTGTCAAAGTGATCTTCCTTAAGCATGTCTCCCTCACATCCACATCTCCTACCCTTATTCAGGGGCCTCAAGTGCCTCCCCTCAACCTCTAGGATAAAATATTAAGTCTTTTGTTTGCCTTTTCCAACTTGACCCAACACTTACTTACATTATGATCTGGAAAAGTGGCATTTATTATTTCTGTTTTTCTGCATTTGTTTGCTAGTATTTCTATTAAATGCAATAACCAAGGGACAGAACTTTTTAAAAAATCATTTTACATTTGGGAAGGTAAGTGTAAATAAAAGCATCATTCATAGACTTCCTTATTATTCATTCCTGGTAGGGTTTTAGCTGAGGAAAAAATGTACAGCTTTTACTTCAGTTGTGTAACATAAAATATTGGAGAAAGTCAAGAAATTAAAAACTTCTGGTATCCTAGGACATCTTTCTTGGTGTATATATATTTAGCATAAGGTCAGACAATACTGTAACATTGTTTTCTTTTTAGTCATTAAACTTTTATTGGACAATTTTCATCACGACCAACATTATAAACAAGTACTTTCTTGGGTTAATATTAGTAAAGCACTGTTAAAAAAATATTATCCAAGAAATTTCGAAGTTGGAATTTCTAATGGTAGCATAACTACCTAGTAATTAATGCAAGCATCTTATAGGTTTTTTAACTTTCTGATCTTAATGTTTCAAAGATAAGTTTATTATTGTATAAAAACCATAAGATCATTTATTTTAATTTTCTACTTGTAGGTTTGGGATTTTTATTGACACATGTTGATAATGGAGGATAGTGAGGTGAAGGAGGAAGCAGAGTGAATTTCCCTACGTATTAATGATGTCCAGGGGTAGTTGTTAGAAAGTACCAGATGCCTCCAATTGGAAATATTAGCGTTTGGGAGAACACTGGATAGTGTTAGTAGCATGACCTGGGTGAATACCTTCTCAGACTGACTAGTTGCATGATCTGGGATAACAGCACTTCTACAATCTCTTGGGAAGCTCAAATGTGGTAAGATGCAAAGTTATCTTAAAATCATAACCCATTATATAAATGTCAGTTTTTGTTGTGACTATTGTTATTTATTATTGTTGTATTGATGATGATGATAATTAATGATCTACTGCTAGAGGAATTAATTTTGTAATTGTCACATTTAATAATAAGGTATAGAGCTTACCTGCATGCCATTCAAGTTACTTTTCAGTGTCTTAAAAAGTTGTTTATTTCAAATTTGTTATAACACTCCTTCATTTACATTTTTCATTTGTGCTTTATTTAGGAAGATGGAAGAAAATATTCATGTCTAATGTGTTTTATTTCAACTTTGACATTCCTATTCCCTCCATGTACTTTATCTTTAGAAAATCCCTTTATCTGTAGCATTATTTTGCATTAATCTTAGCTTGGAGAGGTTGCTGGGGAGGAAGTTACACAGTGGGAGGAGAAGAATAGTGTCTTGCTCCCTAGTTCTTCCCATGTCAGGTTTTCACAATGTAGTTTGATTACTTTGTGACTTCCTGCAACATTAACCATATTTGTATGACTCTCTAAGAGAAAATATGAAAACATTTTTATAAATAAAATATGTAAAAGGAAGATAAAGGCATTTCATACCCCTGTAGATGCTTTTCTTATCTGACTTTCAGAATATATTTATTCCCCTTTATTAATGCCAGTGATTGAAAACTGACAGTTCATCAAGTACAAGTTATGGAAAGTATATTGAATATACTTTTAGGAATTAAGACATTTTCACAGAATCATAGAATGGTAGATTTGAGAGAGACCTTATAGATCATCTTATAAATAAAGAAACAGTTTAGACTCTGAAGTCCTTTTAGCGCTAGAGCTATGATCCAGTTAAACTACTTTGTCCAAGGTAAGTGAACTGTACCATGATTTTTTTAGGCTTACAAGTTTTACATATTAATATCAAAGGCTTACAGTTATTTTTCAGTCATGACAGTAAAGTATGGTTGTATAACTAATTAAAACTACTTAAAGTGATTATGAGACCTAATGTGTATTTCTCTTTTTTCTTCAAAGTTTCATGGTTTCACCCAAAAGAAAACATTCTCATCGTCATCTTTCCGATTTTGGCTATACTGCTTTTCTGGGGTCAATTCGGTATTGTGAGTAAGTACTAAAATAAATCAGTTCTTTTTTTATTTCTGTACATTTTTTGGTAGTAAAATTGCTTAGTTCTTTTGAGACAATGGTAGAGAAATATCCAAAGAAACAATTTGCTGATAATGTGCTTCTGAAACAGTGCCAATACAATAAATAAAAATGTGTTTTGCTGTGATTGTACAGTAGTTTGTGCTTTACTTAATCCTTCCAATAGACTACTCTCTTTCCTAACCCACTTTCAGTTTCTAAGAGTGAGGGTCAGTATTTTCCTCCTTCTTTTTAAGGATAAAGAGATAGCACCATGAGTTTTAATGGTAGGTCCTTGGATCACAATAATATGTTAATGCTAAAATTATACCTCGGGTCTAAAGATCTATTCTCCCATTGTTAAATTTCCCAGTCTAAACAAGTGAATCCTCAGAATACAGTATTAACAATGCTTGCTCATACTGAATAGAACTTTTGCTTGGAGGCAGTAAAGACCTAGGTTCAAGGCCCAATTCTGACACTTATAAACTATGTAACAAGAGAAGTCATTTAATCAGGGGCAGCCAGGTAGCACAGTAGAAGAGTGCTAAGTCTGGAATTAGAGAACCTGGATTCAAATTTGACCTCAAACACTTCCTAGCTATGTGACCTTCAGCAAGTCACTTAACTCCTATTACCTAGCCCTTACCACCTTACTACTTGATATTTCAGTATCTATTCTAAGACAGAAGGTAAGGATTTTAATTTTTAAAAAAGAGAGAAGTCATTTAATCTCTGTGGGCAAAACTCTAAAGACTATTATTTATTGGTGAAGTTTGGTATGTATTAGTGAAAGTAATACCTTCAGGGGAATTTTCTATTCTGACCAAATCAAAGGTCATTGATTAGTGGCATATTATTCCTGCTGTATCCCTATTAGCCACAGGGAAAAATGCTAATTTTCTTTTGATTTGATTAAATTCAGTCAAATGACCATAATACTGAGTACTTACTTCAGTTGCATAACATTTAGCACCAATTATTAGTCATTTTTACTCTGGGTAAATTAGCTGTTCTTCATGTTAACCTTTTCATGGTTTTTTTGTTTTTGTCTTTCCAACACCTAGTACAGTGTCTTAAACTTAGTAAGATTTTAGGTAAATATTTGTTGAATTCATTGGAGTTTAGAGAAATTTTATTTGTGCTTACAGTTATTTTTATGATAATTAATACATTTAGTTTTTGCCTATTAGTGATGGAAATGAGAATTTTTGAAGTTATAATAGATCTTTTATGCATACTTCTCTAGAAGTATTGATAGGGTCAATTTAAAATATGATATATATGTATTTGCATATTAGATATTAAGTTGCCACTTACTGAGATGAATAAATAAAAATTTCAGATCTTTGGTATCTTTGCCTCCTTAGATACCTTTTAAAATGTTTCCTCAATGCCCTCACGCTTGTATCATCTCTGGCACTGATCTCTGCTGTGTACAGCTGTTCTAATGCATCTGCTTTTCCCTGAAACAAACAAACAAACAAAAATAAAATAAAGTAGCTCTTTTTTCTGAAGTCAGTTATTTTCCTCTTTACCCAAAACATTTATCCTTTCCATTCTCTGATCTTCCCTTTTCCTCAGTAAGCTTTTTTAAAAATAGTTTTCTGTTATCTTTAGTTTTGCTTACTAGACTCTCAGTTCATGGTAAATATACTGATACTCTTCTTGCTAACCTTTTGTATTGTTTCTTAGGGACCTTCTCCTATTTCCATTCCCCACTTATATTTTTTTCATATCCAAGTTGGGTAGTGAGTTCCCTGTGCATTTACATCTGTTTCTTTAAGCGACTCTTCTTTATTCTTTCTCATAAGAATTATTTATCTTCCCATTCTTCAAAATTTTATTCTTTAGAGAGACCTATCCGTAGTTGCCTGACCTGTCTTTGAGCAGTATTAATCCATGTAGAACTTACCTATCTTTGAATCTCCCTCTCCCAGAGTCAAGGATGCATTTTTTCAAGTGCATGAAATCCCCTCTCCCAAAGTGCAAGGACATCAGATGTAGTTAGCTTTCCTCTTCTATCACAAAGTCAGCATCATTTCCATCCCTTCATCCAAGTTCTACCTATTGGTGAGAAAGGCAGAACCTAATTTTTCTTTCTTCTATATTTTGAAGGATTAAGTTATTTTTAAGGCAACTAGCAGATTGCCAGGTATTCTGCTTTTGGCAAAGAGAAAGCTCAAACATTTGTCCTCAGTGGAGCACCCAAGAATTTGTTTTTGGCTCCAAGTAGTTTATTGTTTGATTCTTTTCATCAGTGATTTGGATAAAGACACAAATGACAAAGGACACAGATCTGGGATAGAAAACTAATACAGAATGATAGCATCCAAAAGAATACTGACAGTATGTGTCTCATAAGTTGAAACTCATTGGGAGTAAATGGGTAGTAGTCTTACTCTTGGGTTAAAAAAATTTAACTTAATTAATTAACTTAAGTATAGGATGGAGGATTTATGCTTAGGTAGTAGTTTATTTTTAAAAGACCTGGGATTTTTAGTTGACTTTCGTCTTTATATGAATCATCTGTGAAATATGGCATCTACAAAGGCAAATGTAATTTTAAGCAGTTTGAAGAGAGGTCATAGGGGCCGCTAGGTGGCTCAGTGCATTGAGAGCCAGATCTAGAGACTGGAGCTTTGGTATTCAAATGTGTCCTTAGATACTTCCTAGCTGTGTGACCCTGGGTAAGTCACCTAAACCCCACTGCCTACCCAGTATTGCTCTTCTGCTTTGGAACTAATACACAGAATTGATTCTAAGATGGAAGGTAAGGGTTTTTAAAAAGGATACAAAATATCAAATTCAGTTTATGGTATCATAGTTTAGGGAGAATTTTGGTGTGTTGAGGAGCATCCAGAAGGTAGCAACCAAGACGGTAAAGATCCTTGAATCTATGTCACATAAGGATCATTTGAGACCCAGTGGAAAAATCAGTCTCTGGGGAGTTCATTCATATCCCACCTCTGATTGTCTGTGAGTAGAGGCAGATTGCTTCATCTCCCTGAGCTTGGTTTTCTCATCTGTAAGATATGGAAGTTGGACTAAATGATCTCCGAGGTCCCTTTCAGCTCTAAATCACTTGGCAGAGTGAATAGTGCTGGATTTGGAGTAAGGGAGGACTGAGTTCAAATCTTATCTCTTAAGGGTCATATGTGACCCCTGAGCAAGTAACAACTTGTCTCAGCTTTAATTTCCTCACTATCTTAAATGCTATGTGAATTCTACCTATTATTATTCTATGATTCAGTGATAACCCTTCAAGCATTTGAAGGACTACCAAAGGGAAGAGTGAATATATTTATTCTCTTTGTCTGGAGCTCATAATCAGGAGCCATGAATTAGAAGATGTAGAGTTGCAAACTCATCCTTAGGGTCTCAGTGATAATGGTGTCAAATATGCCTCCTTGCATTACACTTTCTAATTAATTTTGCCTGCGGTCCATTTTTAATGCCTGTGTGTGTAGTTCTCTGGGATAATGGTGGCTGTTTTTATCTTTTTTGTTGTTGTTGTTGTTGGCTCCTTTCTTGGATTTTGTTTCCTGTTACTCTCTGGGTGTCTAACTGATATTCTCTCCTTGTAGCTTCTCTCTTTGCTCTATTTACTTTCATTAATATCTTTCTGAATGTCCATAAAGAGAGTTTTCTCTGCCTTTTCAATTTAAATCCCTTTTAACAAATCAACAAGTATTTTAAGTGCTTCCTATGTGCACTTTCATTTTTATATATACTATAATTAGTCTGCTGTACTTTTTTTTTTTATCTTTTAAGGACAATAACTCTAAAAAATGGAACTTGTAGGCTTTGAACATAGAATCCAGCAAAGAAGAACTACACAAAAGAATCAGTTGGTTTTTTTTGTTTTTTTAATACCCTTACCTTCCATCTTTGAATCAATCTTGTGTATTGGTTCCAAGGCAGAAGAATGGTAAAGGCTAGGCAATGGGGGTTAAGTGACTTGCCCAGAGTCATACAGTTGGGAAGTGTCTGAGGCCAGATTTGAACCGAGGCCCTCCTGTCTCTGGGCCTGGCTCTCAATCCACTGGGTCACCCAGTCGCCCCCCAAATCAGTTTTTGAAAAAAAAATTATTTAGAATATTTTTCCATGGTTACATGATTCATGATTTTTCCCACCCCTTTTCCCTCATCCCTCCCTGAGCCAACAAGCAATTCCACACTAGATTATACATATATCATTGTCCAAAACCTATTTCCATGTTATTCATATTTGCAGGAGAGTGATCTTTTAACATCAAAATCCTGATCCTATCCATATCAAACTACATGATAGATCATATATTTTTCTTCTGCGTTTCTGCTCCCACATTGCATTGCTACTAGTAGAAAAGCCTATTTTTCAATTGTGCCACCATGTATCAGTCTCCATGTACAATATTCTCCTGTTTCTGTTCCTTTTGCTCTGCATTGATTCCTGGAGGTCTTTCCAGTTCACGTGGAATTCCTTCAGTTCATTTCCTTTCAGCACAATAGTATTCCATCACCATCAGTTATCACAGATTGTTCAGCCATTCCCCAATCAAAAGACATCCCCTCATTTTCCATTTTCTTTGCCACCACAAAGAGCACGGCTATAAATATTTTTGTATAAGTCTTTTTCCTTATTATCTCTTTGGGGTACATACAAACCCAGCAGTGTTATGGATGGATCAAAGGGCAAGCCAGAATCAGTAGAATTAAGGGAAATTTCTACTCACTATGTGAACTATTTAAAAATAACGTTTTAAAATAAAAAAAGAATTTTTAACAATAATCTCAAAAGTTTTAAGTTACACAGCTATCCTTGGCAGGAGGATGGCTCCAGATTACTTCTTAGAGATCCACCTGCTGTACAACAAGACCATAGAATTTCTGGTTCTTTGAGATAGAAAAAGAGAGAATATGACTTTAACACCTAACCTCTACTCCTTGGCCCAACTCCAGGTTGGATAGGGCTATTATAGAGAGGAAAGCTGGATTTTAATTACTTTTTCATGAAAATATGGAAGGAAAAAGAAAGAAAATGTCAGCATAGCACCTGACAAACCTCTGGTTGCCAAACAGAAAGAAATAAGAAGAAAGGCCATCAGAAACTTGTGTCAAGTCAGTTCATATATTCCCAGCCACGTCTCCATGGCTACTCTTCTCAAGTCCAAGGGAAATGTAAACTCCTATTGCAAGCTCATAGACGAAAAAGTCACTTACGAATTTGAAAGTCCTGACCTAATTAATCCACAGAAAGTTACTTTCCTCAATCTTATCTATGTGATCATTAAGGACCACAGTTCTGAACCCATAGGTATCCAAACTATTCATCTTAGAAAGTTGTCTCCTTAACATGTTTACTGCTTTCCCTCCTCATTCAGATTCCTAGAATATTTGAGCTGTCAAATTCTTTGCTAAGGATAGTGGAGCTAAGGATGTCTGCTGTATGAAGTACAAATTAAAATTAGTAAAACTATTGCAGCAGGCTAATATTTTTTTATTTGCTATTTGTATTTATTAGGGATAGAATATTGGTATGGGGTTAGGAAGAACGCAGTTTGCATTTTACCTTGGACACTACTACATTAGTAGTTATCTTAAGTCACTTAAATACTCTATGCTTCTGGTGACACCCAAAGATTTCTCCACTGAAACAAAGATGAGTTGCATTTGTCATCAGTTGAGGTAGTTCCACACTTGGAGTTCCCTATCCTAAGGAAGAGTAAGTATAAGAAAAAACACTTCCCAAAAAGATTGATAGAGGTAAGGTGCAGAAGCTGCCCATAATTGTGGTAACTACCATGGATGTGTATTCTTTTTCCAACTCTCTTATCAGTTGTTAAGGGTGGGACTTTAAATAGGTCACTTTCCCTCTTGTAGCCTAATTTCTTCATCTTTGAAATGAGAGGATGGACTGAATTATTCCCAAGAACCCATCTTAATCTAAAGTATATAGTAACTGACAACTTGCTAGCCTCCAGATAATGTGTTCTTAAGACTCATCATCAGTATTCTGTTTCAACTTTTGGATTTGGTACTTGTGTATGTTAGGATTTTGTTGTGTTAGTTTGAGAAAGGAATTGATACATAAACTAACCAATGTTCAGTATTTTGAAGAGACACTTTAAGTGCTATGTAAAATTCAGATGATGTTTATTTTTCTATTTGGTTTTGTGTAAAGCACAATATTGAGAGTTTTGTTGAGGTCGACACTAGTTGGCATGTCATAAAGTTATAACTTAATGCAGTAAACCAGAAGTGAACAATTCTTCTGGTTTGATGTGGCTTTTTTTTACTTAACCATATCTTGCAGAAACTACTTTTAGTATGAAGGAGGTAGGTGGATTATTTGAACCCTAGAATGATCTTACTTTCCTCTGCAGAATCAGTTGTCCAGCTTGAGTCTTGATTTGTTTTATTCAGTACATTAAATTAACCCAACAGTAATCTTTGCTATACTTAAGCTGTTTCTCAAACCTTGGATGTGCCTTTTAGCTTGGGGTGGGGGTGGGGGGGAAAGGGCCAGCAGTATTCATCAAGCTTAATCTCAATCCACAAAATCTTGCTGAATGAAAAGCTTGGACTGTGCCTTCCATTGATATACCTGAGTGGATTATTTTCTTAGATCCTGCTTTCTTCTGTCTCTAGGGAAAGACTTTCCAGTAGGACTCAAGTCTTCTTCAGGTCCAACTACTTAAAGGGGCCAAAATTTCTTATTCAAAGAACTCTAAACTCATCAAACAGATAAATAAATGCCTTATGTTTGCATTCAGTGATAAAGCTTGCTCTTTGAGATTTAGTAATTAGAGATTCTTTTTTTGCTTATGGCCCTTTCTATCCTACAATGAAAATGGAAGTATTCATTTTAGTTGATGTTTGTTAACTTCAGAATTTTTTAAATGGGGAAAACATACTTTTTAGAATGCTTAGATCAATTCATAACTCCATCAATAGTGCATTATTGTGCCAATAGACATTCCTGCAGGTCCCCCTACCCCCAATATGTCATTTTCCAATTTTGGGGTCCATTTTACCAATATTAAAGTAGTAAGGTGGGATGTCAGAGTTGCTTTAATTTGAATTTATCTAATTATTAATGATATGGAACATTTTTCATGTAGCTATAGATGGCTTGGATTTCTTCAGTTAAAAACTTATTCATATCCTTTGAAAATTTATTAATTGGGGAATGGCTCTTATTCTTACATAGTTGAATAAATTCTTTTAATATCTTGGAAATGAGACCTTTTTCAGAGAGACTTGCTACAAATATTTCTTTTCCATTTAACTGTTTTCCTTTTAATTTAGCTACATCAAATTTGTACACAAACCAAAAAATTTTTAATCAAAATTGTCTATTTTCTCTTCATTGACTTTCTCTATCCCTTATTTGGTCATGAACTCTTCCCCTATTCATAAGTTTAAAAGATTTCTTCTTTATTTCTTTGATTTTTTTTTTATCACCTTTTCTGTAATGGTCATATGTCTGTTTGGAGGTACATGGTTTGAGATGTTGGTGTAGACCTAATTTCTGTTAACCTCTTACCCAGTTTTCTCCATAGTTTTTGTCAAATAGTGAATCCTTACTAAAATAGTTGGTTTGGCTTTATCAAACAGAAGACTACGAGGTTCATTTCCTTCAGTATGCAGTGTACTTATCTGTTCCACTAATGATTGCTCTATTTTTTAAACAGTACCAAATTGTTCTTATGATTATTGCTTTACATTATAGGTAAGGATCTACTATTTCCAAATCAACTTCCTTCTTTTTTTTAATTGTTTTGACCTTTTTTCCCCCTGCAAATAAATTTCATTCTTCTTTCTAGTTCTATAATGTGATCCTTTGGTAGCCTCATATGGCACTTAGTAAGTAAATTAATTTAGATAGTATGGCCATTTTTTATTAGATTGACTTTGTCTACCCATGAGTAATTAATGTTCTTTAATCATTTAATTTATTATTTAAATTTACCTTTATTTCCTTAAATAATATTTTGTAGTTGTAATTCATATTCTTGTGTATATCTTGATAGGTAGACTCCCAGGTATTTTATATTTACTGTAGTTATTTCAAATGGCATTTCCTTTTCTATCTCTTATTTCTGTATTTTGTGGGTAATAATATTTTGTTTGCATTTATTTTATATCCTGTAATTTCACTGTAGTAAATTAATTTTTAGTTGCCTTTAGAATCTTTTATCACATCATCTGCAAAAAGTGATAATTTGGTTTCTTTTTTATGCTTATTATTTAATTTATTTTTCTTATCTCATTGCTATAGCTAGCATTTCTTACACTGTATCAAATAGTAATTTTGACAGTGGACATCCCTGAATTACTTCTGATCTTTCTAGAAAGGACTCTAGTTTATTGGTATCCCATATAATACTGGTCCTTGGTTTTAGATATATATTATTAACCTTATTAAGAAAGGGTCCATTTAGTCCTTTTCTTAGTACTTTCTAGTTTTGTTTTTAACATAAATATATATTAATTTTTTCTCAAGTGTTGTCTATATCTGTTGAGATGATATAGTAGTTTTTGTAGTTCTTGTCATTACAATCAATTCTGTTTATTGTTTTCCCAAATTAATTCAACTCTGCATTCATGGCATAAATTATTGGTATTAAGACCATATTTGTGTCATAGAAGAAATTTGGAAAGTCCCTTCTTTTGCTTTTGGCAAAAAATATGACAATATTGGAATTAATTGTTCTTTGAAAATTTGGTAAAATTCACTTGTAATTCCATCTGGTAATGAGTTTTTCCCTTTGAGAGTTCACTTATGGCTTGTTTAGTTTCTTTTTTCTGAGTTTGAATTATTTAAATTCACTATTCTGCTATTCTGGTTATTTATATTATAAATATTCATCTGTTTCATTTAAGTTTATTCTCTGTATAAGCAGAATGAAAAAGTAATGTCAGAAAACCTGAATATTTCTTACCATCTCTCCTTTCTGAATTATCAGAAAGTAGTTATGATATCAGAAAATAAACAAAGTGGTGTTTCCCCCTTTGTTTTGCCACCAAATTAAACTTTTTCCCATGTTTTTTGACTTTGTCTGTTCATTTATTAGTCATGGAAAGGAAAGTCATCTTGATATATTTTTCTCTTGAGTCCACCTTACATTCTGTTCAAACATTTTAACTTCTTGCTGTTTTATAACATTTACTACAGTTCATAATTAGATTCTGAGCCTGCTAAATGTAGTATTTGAAGAAGTCATATAAGTATTGCTTTGGCTATATAGTTCAGTTGTTTAGAGAACTGTGATAGGAGAAGGGCATAGGTTTGATCTCCAGTTAGATTTGATTCATTCCATAGTTGACAATCTAGACTTTGCTAGTTGTCTACCAAACATTTAACAGTTGCATGGAGGTGAGAGTGTGTGGCTGGAGTAATGCAAATCTTTCACAACAACCAAGAGACTACTCCAAGGGCATGCCCTACTGATAATCTACCAAGATCATCATCTCCATAAAAGAACAGCACACCATCATTATTATAATTACTATTGCCAATCTATTTTCTAACCTCAGGTTTGACCTGTCTATTTTCTCTCTTAGCTAGATCATTGCTTTCAATTATCTAGTCATAAAAATCATTAAATTGTAGAACTAGAAAGGACCTTAGAGAGGGGTTGCTTGGCCTAACCCCCTCCCTGTAGAGTTAAGGAAGCAGAGATTTAGGGAATGGAAGTGACTTACTCAAGGTCAATCAAATTGTTAGTGATAGTGAAGACTAGAATCAGGGTCTGTCCCTTCTTCCTATTACTTGCCATTTACTTTCCATTACTCATACATCAATTACTATGGAAGTGAGCCATCTCTTATCAGTCTGATGGAATTTGATAATTATTTCTGATATTGTAACAGTAGGTTTCTTCCCTTCCTCAACTCTCTCCTATATGTCCCTTTCATTTTCCTAAATCCAAATAAAATCATTGCTTTTTTTATCCTAGGAGTCAGTTTTTGTATCTCTGTTTCTCAGTGGCAGAGATAGCTTTCATTCCTTCCCTTCTCCATAATTTTGGGACTGCATGGAGGCAAATTTAAGCTTGACATCAGGGAAAACTGATAATTAGAGCTTTACAAAATTGGAATGGTTGCCTGGAGTAGTGGTGGGTTCTTTCTTTTGGAATGTCTTATAGTAGAATGGGAAAACTATTTGTCATATATACTCTATCAGAGATACATGTCTTGTGTAGATTAGAGTTCATATCCATTGAGGTCCCTTCCAACTCTCAAACTATGTGATTCTGAAATTAAATTATTCATGTAAAGTTTTTTAGACTTTGAGAAATGTGTCTGTTCCCTCCCTATATAACTTTAGTGGCAAAAGAATAAAATCTATAATTTGCTCCTTCATTTGAATGCAGATGGCTGCTGGATTTATTTGCTAGTATTTATATATACCTCTTTAAGGTGCGCAAAATGCTTTGCATTCGTTAAGTCATTAGTTCATCCCAACAACCTTGTGAAGTAAATGCTGTTATTTTCTCCAATTTGCAGATGAGGGAACAGGTTGAGAGAGGTGATTTGCCCAAGGTTACTTAGTATTAAATGTCTGAGACAGAATTAGAAATCATTTTAGGGGGCAGTTAGGTGACTCAATAAAAGAGTGCCAGGCCTGGAATGAGGAGGTCTTGGGTTTAAATGTGACCTCAGAAACTCCCTAGCTGTGTGACCTTGGGCAAGTCACCTTAACCCCCATTGCCTACCCCTTACCACTCTTTTTTGGAACCAATACACAGTACTGATTCTAAAGGTTTAAAAAAAAAAAAAAAGGAATCATTCAACAATGCAGCCAGGTAGCATAGTGGATAGATAGAATATTAGACTTAGAGTTAGGAAGACCTGAATTCACACCCCACCTCAGACACTTATTAACTGTTTGACTGTGGGCAAGCCACTTAATATCTCAGTCTCAGTTTACTCAGCTGTAAAATGAGGATAATAGTATCACCTTCCTCACAAGAATTATTGCAACAAAATTTAATAACATATCATTTATATTTGTTTACATACATGAAATAACATTTTATTTACATTTATTTCATTACAATACAGTGCCCTTCTTACTTTGTTACAATCCCTTTTCAGTAAACTCAATAGTTTCCTGTTAACTTTAGAGTCAAATAAAGTCAAATAAATAAAGACCTTGTTTGGTCTTTAAATTCCTTTGCAACTATGGTTCTTCTTCACTTTCACTTTACCACCCTTCTTTGCTCTCTAAAATCCGTTAACAGTAGCCTACTTGTTTTTTCTCTCATACAACACTCCATCTTCCAACTCTTGTCATGTACATTTTGCCCTACATATCTGGAAAACTCCCTCCTCTCACCTCTCCATTGTCTTTTTTTAGCTTCCCCTGGCGTCCTTCAAGACTCAGCACAAATCCCAACTTCTTTCCTAATCTTCCTCCTTCTCTCCCACATATTACCTTCCATCCACTCAATACATTTTTTTCATGTACATAAGTATTCACATATTGTCTTTTCTACTAGAATGCCAAGGCTTTTTTAGTGTGGTAGGGACAGGGTTTTTGCCTTTCTTTGAACCCCGCAATACATTGCATAGTGCCTGACACCTTGTGTTTAATTAACAAATGCTTGCTATCTTTTTTGTCTTCTCAAGTAAAACAGTACTGGGATGATTTAAAAGTCAAAACTTAAAAAATAGTTATAGCTATTGTTTTCTATAATGACTTACTTTAATATGCTGATTTTTTCTCACTTTCATTCTGAAATCTTCTTGTAAAAGCAGCAATTTTTAAAATTGAGAAATAGATTCTGCTGTCAAGTAACTAGACTATAATACTAACAAATTAGATAGTCTTTGGTGTGCCAGTCTAGTGCATTAAACTTGAAGTTTTGCTTGGGTCATAGATGTTTAGAGATGACTTGATATTTGTTATAGTTGCCACCTTTAACTTTTAGACCAATTTTTGTCAGTTAGATTCACTTACTTTTTTAATAGTAACAAAAGATCACAGATAAAAAGGTCCTAGAAGTTGTATGCATCAAAACCACATTTTTTACAGCCCTTCTACACTGTCAGAATTTGTGAACAGGCTAGCTAACAGGACACCACATAATTGCTACAGAACATTATTAAAGTATAGCAACTGTGTGTGAGCTGTGCCAAGGCGAACTATGAAGTCAACTGATAAAGAATTTGAACTTGTGTTTCAAAGATATTGATGGCTGGAGCATCAGACAGATCATGCTAACATACAAGTTGGAGATTTTTGTTTAATGAGTAAGAATATAATTAAGTCATTCTTTCTCCTCCCACCTTCTCTCTCTGTCTCTGCCTGCCCCCCCCCCTTTCTCTTTTTCTCTCTCTGCCTGTCTTTCTCTCTCTCTCAAGGCAGAAGTATAGTAAGGAGAAGACAGTGTTGGTCAAGTGACTTGACCAAGGCCACATAATTAGGAAGCAGCTGAGACCATATTTGAACTCAGGACTTCCCATCTCCAGGCTTGGCTCTCTATCTACTGCTCCATAATTCTTAGAAGCAAGGATTTTGTATTAAAAACATAAATATAGGTATTGCTATTGACCAACATGTTGGATAATTATAATAAAGAAGATTATACCATAGATTTTTTTTAGAGGCAACTAGTGAGCACAATAGTTGAAGCACTTAGCCTAGAATCAGGAAAACCGAAGTTCAAATCTAGCCTCAGAGGTTTGTGAAATTTAGTCCATAGGCCTCCTTCTCTGCCAACATTGTTCCTCTTTAAGCTCCAATTTCTTCTTTATCCCATTATGTATTTTTAGAAATAAATTTCTTATAGTTCCTCTGCTGTTATTTTGTGGTTGCCTTTGAAATTTGGTTCAGTTATTATTGGAGGCCTTTTCATTTTCTAGTTGTTTTTTTTTAAATACCCTTACCTTCCATCTTAGAATCAATACTGTATATTGGTGCCAAGCCAGAAGATTGGTAAGGGCTAGGCAATGAATGGGGGTTAAGTGACTTGCCCAGAGTCACACAGCTAGGAAGTGTCTGAGGCCAGATAGGAACCTACACCTCCTGTCTCTAGGCCTGGCTTTCAATCCACTGAGCCACCCAGCTGCCCTCTCTAGTTTTTGTAAGCCCTCTTTTACAAAGTTTCTAATATGGTATAATTTATTTAATTACTTGTAATTTTCTTAGCTCTATTTATCTTGTGTTTGTGTCTGCTCATGTCTGTTGTTTTGGTAGGAATGCTTCAAATACCTCTCTTAATAAATGTCTATCTTTTTTCATTGATTAGACTCAGGTATTCAGAGAATGTCATTTTAAATTTCATCTTAATCTCTTGACTTTTAAGAATATATTATCCCTTACCCTCCTGTGATTGTTCATGGATAATAGTCTTATGTTATTCAAGTTTCCTTTATTTTATATTTAAAGGTCTTTTTTCTGCTTCATTTGCAGAATTTCTTGATTGTCATTGGTATTGTTAAATTTAACCACTCTGGGTCTTGGAGTTTGCATTTTAGAATTTTTGTTTTTGTTTTCCTCCTGGAGGCAATCTGTGGATTCTTTTGATTGGCATTTTGATTTCTGTATTCAGAAGATCTGTCAGCTTTTTGTACTATTATTTTATGATGTTCAGGGTTTTTCCCCCATCTTATTATGTTCTCTAGGGAGGTATGATCTTCAAATTATTTCTGTATCCTGTCTTTGAGAGCAATTTCTTTTGTTTATGTAGAGATAATGTGTGTGTTTTTAAGAACATTTTTGTATTTTGCTTCTCTTGTTCCCAACTATACTTCACTTAAATATGTTTATATCTAGGTAGGTTGGTGTTTAAGCACCTAAGAATGCTAGATTTGGAATCTGGAAGAAATGAGTTCAAATCCTCCCTCTTTGACACTTGTTAGCAATGTGAACCCAGGCAAGTTCACCTGATTTCCCTTAGTCTTGTTTTCTCATCATTTAATGGGACTAATAAACTACCTACCACATGGAGTTGTTGTGAATATTTGATGTATAGTCTTTTGCAAATCTTAAAATTCATATATAAATGCTAGTATAATAGCTATTCTCAATGACTTATTTTCTTTTGCTTCTGTGATGAAACTTACTACTATGGATTCATGTTTTTTATTTATTCAATTATTTCTGTGTACAAGTCATTAATTATATAATTTCTCCATTTTTAACTTTTATTTTGAGAATTTTTATTTCTCTCTTGAACTATTTATTAACATCTTCATTGTGGTAACATGTTCTTTAGCAAATGCACAAGGTCCTTGATTCAGTTTCCTTTATTTTGCAATATTAAGAAAGTTTATTTTCCCTGTTGATTTTTCATTAAATTTCTTCCTCCTAAAATATTTGGTAATTTGTGTTTTTTTCCTTTTATTCCCTTGTTGTACACCTTCTGACTTTTTCCCCCTTTGATGGCAGATCCTGCTCAGATTGTCACAGTAGTCTTAGTTTACTCTCACATTGTGATTCTAGATCCTTCTCCTTTAGTTTAATGCAATTCTCTACCTTTCCTCCCTCCATCTCATGCTGGCATCTTATTCCATTTTCCTGTTTTCTTAGTCCTCTGACTTAGCATTGTAGCACTATACTGCTGCCCCCAGGATGAACAGTTTCCGTTTTATTATATTCCCAAGGGGGTGGACAAAGATTTTGTGTCAGCTAATTGTTGCCACAGAATGGTTTGGTGAGAGTATGGAAATGGTGTGCTGGAAGAGACAGTAGCAGCCAGAAGGGAATTGCTGAGAGGATCCCAGAGCACAAGTTAGTGACTCAGGTTGTACCATCCTGTCAAAGGAAGAAGGCTGGTGAGGGAAGGACTGTTGAGTGTTCTTGTTAGGAATTAATTAGCCTTCTTTATTGTCGATTCATCAGGTTGTTATCTTTTTAGGCTTCTTGGTATCTTGGCTTATGGAGGCAATAGCAATTACTCTTGCATATAATTTCTATTTTGGGAAGTTTTTGAGAGTTCACAAAGCCTGGAGAAAATAAAAATGTCTAATCATCCATCATCTGAGTAATTTGACCCATAAGTACTAGTATGTAGCAAAGGCAAGCTTGAAACCTAGGTCTTTGGGGCTCCAAGGCAAACTTTCATCTGCTATGCAATAGTACCTCATAAAGTAATTGTAACAGCCAAATCAAAATATATTTAGAAAGATAAATTTTTGTTTAATTAAAAATATATCATCCACAATAAAAAAATATATCATCCACAATATTTGTTATCTCTAAATTGACAGTATAGCTTTTGCCAGAAAAAAAAAAGTGACGCTGTTACCTTTCGGTAGTTTTTTTAACATTAGAAATGATTTAAAAATATTTCCTTTAATTTTCTTCCATGTAATAAAACTCCAATTACATACATTTTATTTCCTCCTTTGTTATGAAAACTCATAGTTTACTTTGATAATTTCATGTAAGGTAGCACCCTTCTAGAATATTCTTCTAGAATATGTATGGTTTAGTTCTTTTTATTCACTGCCAGCTCTATTAGTGTGGTGCATGTACACATGCATCCTGGGGAGGATTAATGGGATAAACCAGCCAAGAAGGTATGGCAAGATGGTTGTCTTCACTGATGAAGGGAATGACCACACTTAAGAGATTAGAGATCCTTCATAACCTCGATAAGGTCAGCATTTTAACTATAACTTTCTATTTAAATAAAAGTCTGAGAGAATGAAACTCCCCAAATAAGTGGGATATTTTTACTTATAATCATAAGACATTTTTGTTCAGTTGGATTGTATCTTATTTAGATACTAGAAGTTGTAGAAGCAAAATGGTTTTTTAATGATTGAGTTGAAATAATTCTTTCTTTTTTCTTTTAAGCGCTTAAATATAAATCCAACTGTACAAGTGAAAAAACTATTGGATTAATTATTGCTGGATTATTCCTTACTGTGGTGGTTATTGTTGGGGCCGTTCTCTTTGTACCAGGTAAGTTGATAAGAAAGAGTGGCTTTTCAGGGTATAGAGTTATGGCTAATTACCTTATTGCATTAATTTAACACAGTGCGTTGTTTTAAAGTGGCATGAGCTCAGGTACAGCTGGGTCTTTGGGATATACCGACCATATGAGGTTCAATTTTTGAGGTTAATTAGTCTATCATTAAGAATCGAGCACCTCCTATATGCCCAGCAATGTGTTGGGTGTTTCGGGAAAAGCACAAATATTATAAGACCTGCTGCTTGCTTATATTCTCATATATGAGAATCTTATATTCTAGATAGTGAGATAAAAGGCATAGATTTGTGTGTACCTATACACATACAGGTATATATAAATTTATCTGTTTATATTTGTACCTATATGTATATGTGGACATGTATGTTTAGTTCCCTCCAGTTTAACAAGTATATACACATTCCACTATATGTTGGCAGACACATGTATGTAGGCAGACATGCATTCACATATATTTTGTGTGCATACATTTAACAATTATATGTACACATGCAGAATACATATGCAGCCTTATAAATAAACTCTGATATTTCTGTAAGGGTTAATGGAAGGGAGAAACCAGTATAAGCCAGTGTAGTTAAATAGGGCTTTTGAAAAAAAAGTGGGACTTGATTTGACCTTTGAAGAACTGGGTGGATAAAATTTGGATAGGTATTGAGTTATTTTTGGCTGGGGAAACTTCTTGAACAAAGAAGTGGGCAGATGACATCAGTTTAACCTAACACTAAACACATATTGCCAGCAGAATTCTATATTAGGAATGGGGGGGGAGAGATAAAAAGTTTAGATAAGATGCTCTCTTATCTAAATTGTAAGTTTCTCCAGAACTACAATTTAGGAGGGCAGGTACATGACATATGCAGGTAAGTATTATTTAAATTAAAGATAAGTGCTGTGATAATGAGATAATGGCTACCAATAAATCTTTTAAAACCATAATATTTTTAAATCTATCCTTCTATATTCATTTTATTTTTTTACAGTGCATAGAGATGCAAGCAAAGTGCTAGGAGAGATTGCCTTGAGAACAGTGCTTGGCACATAGGTGCTTAATAAATGTTTATTGGTTGGAGGGGGAAAGGACTTTATTAATGTGGGAAAACTTTATGGACAAGTTAAGATTCAAAGTATTGGTAAGAATTAAACAAGTAAGGAGGGTGGTGGGAAAGCATGCCTGGGATAAGCAAGGAGTTGTGTAACAGAAAATTCAGAACTTGATGCAAGACAGTGTCTAGTTCAGTTTCACAGAAATGTAAAAAGTTGACGGGAATACTATGAGATAAGTCTTGAAAAATAGTTTAATAGCAGATATTCAATGTAAGACTGAGTTTGAGCTTACCACTTCAGGGTTTGAGAAGAGTAACATGACCAAATTTCTTTATAAAAGATATTCTGACAGTATGAAGGCTGATTTGGAAGGGGAAGAGGGTACAGTGGAAAGATTTGCTTAGGAGACTACTGCAGTAGTCCAGGCAGGTGGCAATGGGAATGGTAGCAGTGAGAGTGGAGAGGAAGAGAATGCTGATAGAAACATTTTAGAGCTGAAATCTATAAGACTTAGTAACTGGAAACAAAAAGATGGGAGAGTTAAAAGTAATACCATAAAGTTTCAAAAGTGAAAAGCTGGGTGAATGGTGGTTTCACAGACAAAAATAGTAAAGTCAGAAGGATAGAGTTTTTTGAGAAAGACAGATGAGCTCAGGATGAGCATATTGAGTTTGAGATATCTGTAGAACTTCAAGGGGGAGATAGAGGTTAAGGAAAAGGGAAAAGTCTCAAGGGAAAGTTCAAGGCTAGAGGTAGAGATTATGATCCACCTCTCCAGAGGGTAATAGTCAAAGCTGTAGGAGAAAATGAAATTATCAAGACATCACATGCAGAGAAAGAAAGGAAGGGTGTAGTTCAGTTTTGGAAATGCTGAATCTGAGATGAATTGGATTTTGGTTGAGGTTTAATTACTGATCCTGCTTCTCTTAAAACACTTGTTTTCTTACTTTTCCTCACGTGAGAATAATACCATTTTATTCACTAAAATAGTTTTAACAACTATTATACAATTTTTAAAAAGCTATAGATATTTTATGTCCAATGTAGTTGTTACTTAATATAACCAAAAATTAAATTTATTTTCGCTATTAACAGGTGAATATTCAGTGAAGAATGCTTCTGGACTTGGTTTAATTGTAATTCCTACTGTGACATTAGTGGTCCTCCAATACTGTTTATTTACGACAGGTAAGGACTCATTTCTTGTTATAGCATGATTTCTCCCATCTGTCATTTATTTTTTTCATCTTTTGCTAGAAATAATTTTTGAAAATTTTAAATAAAACTAACTTCAGATATTTTAAAGTTACTCTTGGTAACATACACTTTAAACTGTGATTTAATTTTAAAAGTTGCTATAGGTTTTGGAGGCATTTAGAACTTTTATAAAAGGTTTTATTTCATGAACTACTTTCATTTTTATTTGAATTCAGTTAATAGAATGAAATCATGCTGCATAATAGCTTGATATTTCTTTTTATTCTTATTACAGTTTTGTCATCATAAAGAAAAAAAGCAAAGTAAAACCTTTTCCACAAAGGATTTCTCATCTTAAATTTATATAAAAAACAAAAATAATAATGTTCAACATAGCCTTTTTAATGACCTTTTCCCAAAAAATGTTATGATAGATATGCTAAACTAATCCCTTTCCCCTTTAGTTCTTTGTTTGCATTACAGACAACTATAAAATATTGCTCTTAATTCATAAAGCAGAAAATTTTCTTTGCTCTGTAATTGGTAAAGTTTTTAAATCTTATAATTTAACAGTGAGTGAGATGAATAGGCTGTATCAGCACAACACTCTTTAGTGTTTCAATTTTTAAAAAATGTGCTCTTTGAAAATTCACACTGTAATAAAATGTCATTTTCACTGATTTATTTTCCCTTGGTGATAAATTACCACGTTTTAAAAAAATTAATAAACATTCCTAATCTTTCTGATATCTGTTAATCTTTTGGTCATGTAAATGAAGTTTAGTGCATTTTGAGGAGAGAAGGGTTCATTTGTTATAAGTTTAAAAATCTGGGTAGTTGGCCAGGTAATTTGGTAGATATTGCAATGTTTATAAGAATAAACATGTTTGCATAATGAAATTCTTCACCAGAGCAATTTTGTGGGAGCATTATTAAGCCACATGGAAAGAAAAAAATGTAAAATACCTGGGAATTATAAAAGTGTCTTTCATCAAGATATTACATTAAAAAAAGGTGTGCTAGCCTTCTGGCTGTTAGAATAAGTTGTTTCTTTTTATGATGAATGTAAAACAAAGATTTAGGATCCAGGTTTTATAGTTCTAAGGGCCATTAGATTTCTTCAAGAAATGTAAACTTCCTGTTATTTTTTAATGACTTGGCTTATGATTTTAAAAAACAAGGAACCAAGGAATTCATAGTCAATATTTTTTATCTTAAATACTTAAAAGAGAAATAAAACGTTTTCAAGTTTTCCCTTCCCCTTTGTGATTTTTTTCCCCCAGCTTTTGGGATGTCCCTGTTTGCCATCGGTATATTGATTCTGCAGTTTTTGGGTTACATTCTTGCTGTTATTGGACTAAGCCTGTGTATCACAGGTAAGAAACACATTTCCTATATATAGAATGATTACATTTCCTTTCATTTACACTAATAATGCTGTAACATTGAAAACCATTTCTTTTTTTTTTCTTTTAACTTTTTTTTT
>NC_058132.1:361116027-361414672 GCF_016433145.1 Gracilinanus agilis
TTTTCTTATATGTTTCCTCTCCTGCAGTTCTTCCTCTGAATGTGGGTAGCATTCTTTACCATAAATCCCTCAGAATTGTCCTGGGTCATTGCATTGCTGCTGGTACAGAGGTCCATTACATTCAATTTTACCACAGTATATCAGTCTCTGTGTATAGAGTTCTTCTGGCTCTGCTCCTTTCGCTCTGCATCAGTTCCCAGAGGTCTCTCCAGTTCACCTGGAACTTCTCCAGTTTATTATTCCTTTTAGCACAATAGTATTCCATCACCCGCATATACCACAGTTTGTTCAGTGAAAACCATTTCTTATCTGAAGTGGGTTTGTTTTGTTTTTGGTATTAAAAAAAACTCATTTCTACCCAACAAGTGTCATTTCTTTCTTTGTTGCTAAGAAAATATTTACTCTATGTGGCTTGCTTGTTAATTGGTTTATCCGCAGAGTTGTAGTTAGTACAAGTTTTTCTTGAAGTCAAAGAGGAACAATGTTAACTTTCTTCTTGGTGTACTGGAACATTTGTTATATGGCCACTGCATTTTTTCTTATAATGTTTTCTTGTTATTTCATCAATGTTGTCTCACATTCTTACACCATTCCTAGGATGCTAGTTGACAAGTATTACAAATCTATCATACAAAAATTCTTTTTTTCCCCCTCTTAAAGGCTCTATAACATTTAGTAGATTCCTGTTATTTAGCATTTAAGCAATCATAGTTAAGTTAGACATATCATACAACTTATAAAAATGCCCTTATTCTCCTGGAATTTTCATTCTTGTATGAAAAGGCAGACCAATGCAAGTAGACAAAACAAAATATATTATTCAATTCACTCAGTTCATTTGACTGGTAATTTGAGAGAGACTGCTGTAAGTGGAATGCTGTGCTGAGTCCTAGGCATAACACAAGTTTTTGTAAGATAGTTCTTGCTCTGATGGACTTACATGCTAATTATCACAGCAATGTGAAATGGCATTGTTCTCTTAGATTTTGTTGGTGAATTTGTGGGAAGTACACATGCTGCTTTTAATTGTTTTTAATAACTGGATAATATTTTATAACAGAATAAGCTTATCTGCTCCTCATTGAAGTTACTCATTTGATGTCTCCTGATAGTTTTCTGATGTAATTCAGCAGCAGTTTTTAAAAAGAAGACTATCCACTTTGAAGACTTAGAACCCCAGAGACATTTTTGTATGCTCTTGGATAAGAATCTCAAACACATGATCAATTCTTCCATTGCTCTCCTGTTCTAATAGTGAAACTTTCAGAGATCTTTCCTCTCCCTCTCAACTGATATCACCTCTTGTGATCTTAGACTTTTATGAAACTTTGGGTGATAATTTCATAACTTTGCTTATCCATAGATAAGATATCCAAATAACTGCATATCTACTTTGCCTAAGTCTTAAAGTTTTAAAAATTCATTAGATGCCACTATTCAGATTCATAATTTTAAAATCATCTCCTGACTGCAGTAGGTCTTCCAGTGAAATCTCATGAGATTAGGGCCCAAAGTTCCAGATCTAGAGAGAAATTTCAAGACTAGTCTCTTTTTTTCCCTCCAAAAGTGGAAAAGTTGAGGTTTCATCAGTTCTTGATCAAGTAAATATACTTCATCAGGCTCAACAGCATTCCGTGGTTTACTAGAGCCTTTTTGGGGTCTTTAAGCATGAACTCCTTCCCAGAATTGATGGACATATCATGGATATGTGAGAACAAATAGTTATCCCATTTTTGGAAGTGCAGTTACTATTCTAGGAATTTCTTCACAGGGTCAGAAGTAGTTACTGTAAACTTCAGAAGAATTGCTCCCAGCCCCTCCTTGTTAGGCACTTTCCCAGCCAGGCTCTATTTTATCTGTATATACCTATCTCAAGAGTAAGCAAATGCTTATTTCAAAGACTAATGACAATAGATGTTGCACAAATAATGTTATTCTTTCTTTCTTTTTTTTAAACCTTTACCTTCTGTCTTAGAATCAATACTAAATATTGGTACCAAGACAGCAGAGTGATAAGGTCTAGGCAATGGGAGTTAAGTGGCTTGTCTACCATCATATAGCTAGGAAATATCTAATACTAGATTTGAACCCAGGACCTCCTATCTCCAGGTCTGGCTCTCTGTCCACTGAGCCACCTAGCTGCCCCAGTAATAATGTTTTCTAGCATAACAGTCTGAATTTATTTATTTTTTTTTTAAATAAAGGTCTTGCCTTACTGAAGCATTTGCCCTACTGGATATCCTAGTAATGGATCCTATTAAATTTAAGGACAAGAATTAAGTTTCCTTGAAAAACCTGCCTATTAAACTGAAAAGAATTAAGAATATTTGATATTGACCTTATCTTAAAGAACCAATTTAATCACTGCAACTGATTTCTTGAAATAATGAACTCCAGAAACCTAAGCATTTATGTTATAGCTTAATATTCAGTTGCATATACTTTTCTTTATTGTCATTTTATCAGAACTTTCACTGCCTTTTTTAAAATTAAAAAGCAAAAACAAAAAGAAAAAAACCCCTTTACCTCCCATCTTAGATTCAATACTAATATTGATTCCAAGGCAAAAGAACATTATGAGCTAGGCAATTGAAGTTAAGTGATTTGCCCAGGGTTACAAAACTAGGTAGTGTATGAGGCTAGATTTGAACCTTGGATCTCTACTTAACTGCATTTTTAGCATTTGACTTTTAAATGAAATCAAGTAGGTCATTCTTTTTCCTTGATAACTGAGAATAATCATAAAACCTAGCTAGTGCTCATTGTACTAATAATAAAAATAGTAACTATAATAGCTAGCATTTATGTACATCTTTATAGTTTGCAAAGCATTTTACTACCTATATTATTTCATTTAATCTTCACAACAATTCAGCAAGGTATAGGTATTATTATCTTTAATTTATATTAACGAAACAGGTTAAGAGAGTGACTTACTTGTGCCTGTGGTCACATAGCTAAATGCCTGAGATGGAGTTTAAATTTAGGTCTTCCTGACTTTAAGTCCAGCACTCTACCCACTCCACTAGCTTTGCTGTTATATATCTATACAAAGCAGGTAAGATTGTTTCATATATGCTTCTAATGTAATAATTTTTTTTTTTGGCAGAGTGTTCCCCTACACAGGGTCCTCTAATGATTTCAGGCTTGGGCATTATTGCCCTTGCAGAATTGCTTGGTCTAGTTTACATGAAATTTGTGGGTAAGTAGAACTTATTTTATATCATTTTATTTTGAAAACTTAAAATTATGGAATTTAGAAATTTTGCCTGATTTCTTCGTTTTAGTGCCAAAAAGGATTGTATGGAAGCTTTGAATCTAAAAATAAGAATTCAAAGAAAATACTTTGCTATTGGAATTCTTTTCGCAACAGTTAAAATTTCAATTATTTAAGCCCATTAGAGAGAGGATACAGTTGGAATTAATAGGAAGCTTGTATCCTAGCCTACTTTTAAAGAAATGTCCACTTAGTTAAATTCAATTTAGAGGTGGCTGAATACTTGTTTTAATGAACAGATTAAGAGAAATTTTGAATCAGAATGTTAATTTGTGTTTATGTTAAGATATACTTGCAGAATCCTAGCCATTTGCAGAGTAACCTGTCCACAAACTAGTAGATGTGTTGATTTCTCATGTACAGAGAATAATATATAACTTAATAATAATACAGAATTAAAAAGCTTTTAAAATGCTAACAACACAATATATCTTCATTAACTTTAAAAAACAATGATTCTAAAGAATGTTTTAAAAATTCTTAAAAATTAATTTAGTTAAACATGAAATAAAATTTTGTTTTGAAATATTTTTTACTTCATCGTTTTAGATCAAAGTTTTTAGTTTTGGCATTTTTTTGTCTTAAATTTTTTTTTAAACTTGGCATTTGTGTCAAATCCTTTTTAACCATTTGTAGGAAACTGATTTTCTACAAATGATTTTTGTAGACTTGCATATGAATTCTGAGTTGATAGAATGGTAGAACCTTACAGAACAGTATCTTGAAAGCCATCTAGTTAGTCATATTAGCAGTAGACATTTATTAAGTACCTACTATGTGCCAAGAATTGTGGTAAACTCAAGAATATAAAGAATATTAAGAAAGGCAGTTTCTTTCTTGTGAGGAGCTCACTGTTTGTTTTTTTAAAACCCTTACCTTCTGTTTAAAATCAATACAAAGCACTTATTCCAAGGAAGAAGATCAATAAGGGTTAAGTATTTTGGGTTAAATGACTTGCCCAGGATTATACAACTCACAAATGTCTGAGGCAACATTTGAATCCAGGACCTCCTGACTCCAGGCTTGACTCTTAACTACTGTGGCACCTCGCTGCCCTTGGGGAGGTCACAGTTTGTTGGGTACCAACCATCATCTAAAATAAACTTTTCCTTTATATGATCCTCAACAATTGATATTTTCCTTTATATGATCCTCAACAATTGATAATGTAGTCTCTGCTCAAAGACATTGGGTTTCACAATCTAAGGAGGTAGCCTATTTCATTTTTGCTTAGTTATAATTGTTAAGAAGTTTTTCTTTATTTTAAATGAAAATTTTGTGTCCTCTAATGCATCCATTGTTTCTGGTTATGTTCTCACAAACTAAAGAGAAAATTACTCTCCTGTAAAAACCTTTCAAAAGTTTTGGAAAGAATTTGTAGTCTAAATAAATTAGCATTAGTGTCCTCTCCCACCCCACCCCACCCAACTTGTTTTACGCTATATGTTTGTTTAATCAATATCTTTTCTATAGATTAAAATAGATAACAACTCCTATCTTGATTATCTTGGATTTCAAGGAAGTGGAGTTAAACTTGATTTGAGATCCTACTATGATAAGTTATGTAAATGGAGGCAGCTAGGTGGCTCAGTGGATTGAAAGCCAGCCTAGAGATAGGAGGTCCTGGGTTCAAATCTAGCCACAGATATTTCCTAGCTTTGTGCACCTAGGCAACTCATTTTAACCCCTTTTCCTTAGACCTTACCACTCTTCTGTCTTGGAACCAATATACAATATTAATTATAAGACAGAAGGTAAGAAAAGGTTTTAATTTTTAAAAATTGTTATATAAATAAATTTTTTGTCATCCAGATCAGTTTTTAAGTGACATATAATTTCAAAATGTTTTAGCTTAATTTCAGAGTTGCTAACTGTCAATGAATCCCACTAAATTCCTATGTTGTCCAATTCTGAGTTTTCACCCATATAATTATTGATCTGTACATAGTAAGAGAAAAAAATATGGTCCACTGTTTAAAGGAAACCTTCATATTAACTAGTCTCACTATAACTTATCTGATTCGTCATTTTGGTGAGCATTTTCAGTATCTGGAAAGCATGATTAATAATCTCAAGGCAATATGGACTTTCTTTGGAATTTTTGGACGATGTAGCTTAGACATTGTTGATGAAGATTTTATTTTTATGAATCCATCTTAATCTATGGATTGAGATTGTCACTTATATAGTCCTTGAAATTTAAAAGGTTGACACTGCTGATTTAGGGGATTTCTGGATGTAATTGAGAGAATAGTTTCATAATCTAAAATGTTTCTTAGTACTGCGATCAAATAGTATGAGTTGTTGTTAACTAAAGGAGCCCATTTTTCCTTCACTTAGACCCCATCTAACATCCCCTGTGGTGTGTTGCCATTATATTTCTCCTCCCTTCTATTCCTCACTAGATATTGATGGCATTCTTCCAGTATTTGTCTCTATAGTTGCACATTGACTTCGAAAACCACAGATGAACATTTTCTACATTGTATTGTATTTTTGTTATTTTGTTAAACATTTCCCAATTACATTTTAATCTTCTTCAGGTAGCACGGGGGAATTTTGCAGGCTGCCAGTGAGTTTGCTCCCTCTGGTTTCTAGGGTAACTGCTACTTGGTTCAGAAATATTGCCATAAGTGAGGAGAGCATTCCTTTAGCTTCCTTCACTGTAGTTTTGTACTCTTCAGTTCTAACACTTTTCAGTAACTATTATTCTAGTAAGTAATTTTCTCCCTCTGTTTCTTTCTTTGCCCACTCTGGAAATACTAAAAAGCAGGATCTGGACAAATGCAAGCTTTCAGTTTTGGAAAAAAGCCATATTTTTTCATGTTGCTGATCTAATATGTGCTAAATGTCTGTTATGTATAAGGCTTTGTTATTACAAAGATTAAAAGCACCATAGCAAAACAGTTCAATGCCCTCCAGGAGCTTATTCTCCTGATAGAGAATTTCTAATTTTTTTTTTACTTTTCATAGTTTTAGACTTATTATACTATGCATTAAGAATATAGTCTTACAACTCATTGAGTATGTTAAATTAACTTCAAACAAACTTGTTTGATGCTAGAGTTGAGAGGCAGACCCTCGGTCAATTGATGGGCAAGAAGAGAAAAGGTACAAAGGAGTTTTTTTTTTTAGGTGGTGGTACTGTAGACTTGAGCATTTATGTATTTTCTTTGCTTATGTACATAATGTAACATTAAGGTTGCAAATTTAAACATACAGACCTGGAAATAAAAACTAAATGTTTCCATCAGTTCTCACCATTACTAATGCTCTGCTTTAGAATTGCTTTATTCATATATTACTAACTAAACATCAAACTTTGGCCTCCTACATGGTGAGTTATTGTTCTTGTGAGAATTTAAAATTGTACATTTTTCTTCATTAAGAATTTACTTTTGTAGCCTTAATTGTAACATTATTGTAGAATTTTAGCATTCACTTTCTGGAATCTTTTTACTATATGCAGAATCTTTTAAAAAATGAGACATGTTTTGACACTGACAAAAGGAAACAAGGAGTTGAGAATTAAACTTAATAGGACAGAATAGAAAGAAAAGGTTAAAAAGGACTAAGAATCATTGAGGTAAAGCTTGATTTTTAGGGTTTTCCAAATATCACTTGGAAAATCTCCCTACTTAAAAAAAAAGTCATTTCTACTATGAATATACTAGCATTCAATTGGATTCTTATATAAGCACCAATTTAGGTTGGTATAAGTAATTTTATCGTCAAATTTACTTCTGGATTGTGAATGAAAGGGAAAAGATATTAGCTGAATCAAGCAAAGTTTTTACTGAATATTTTGGAACTATAAAGTCAATTCTAAAGTGTTGAGGGACAGAGGAGAAATTCTAGGGACACTATAAAGAGATGCATTGGAAATGAAGTTCTATTTATATGGGTAAGGTTCAACTAAGAGTTAAAAAAGAACTTGGTGCCTAAAATATTATGACCTTGGATGTAGCATTTAACTCTGATAAGCCCCTGTATTGAAGTTACAGACCACTAGGAAGGATTAATAATTATTTTCACTTACATAGAACAGTGAGGTTGACCAAATATTTTTCTTAAAACAGTCCTATGAAGTGATTAAGGTGGAACTAACTAAAATATCTAGTCTCATCTGGCTTCTGTGTAGTTAGATATCAGACCAGATCGTCTGATCAACAGATATGGTTGTGTCACATAAATTTTATTTTCCTGAAGTTACCATTGTTTATAGATCTGTTTCTTCAGTGTTCCTAGGCAATATTGCTTTACAGATGACCCCTAAAAATAATTAGGAACCAGATACCTAGGAGATGGTAACAAAGCCCAAAATATTATCCTTAAATACCTTGGAGGTGTTACGATTAAAAATAATAAAGACTGATATAATAATAGAAATTAATAGTTTAATTAAAGCCAAGCTGATAGAGATAAAATCATTAGACCACGCCCTTGTAAGAATTTAAAACTGCCGCCCCCGCCATTATTGTTACCTCTCCTCTCTTCCCATGCCTACTAGCTAAGAGGGTTTACTTTCAGATTTCCTCTCATTTAAACTGTCCTCTTCGGGGTGACGCAGGCGTCCTCACGCCCAAAGAATCGGAAACGGAAACCCGTTGGACCATGGGAAATGTAGTTTGATAGTTCCCATGTTTCCATAGAAAAAAAAAATATATATATATATATTTATATACTTTTAAATGGCATTTCCCAAATTTCAATTAACAGAGGAAAAAAAGTAGATATAAAATACAATCTTGCTAAGAAAGGCAATTCAATGGTGTAAGGTTAAATTTTGTACCCCTAGCAAAAATTTCAGAATCCCCATTTTGTAAAGTAGTTTATGCATGTTGAAATGGGGCCTTGCAAGAGGATAATTTGACTGAAGTGTATTGTATCTGTTAAGCATAGAGTTTTATGGAAATGTAGATTTCTCATAAATTTCATTCTTATTTGTCAAGAAGAAAGCAAGCAGTACTTCAGTTTATCCCCTCATAAACACCCTCTTCCTCATTGTAGATAAGTTTCCCTCCCTTCAACTTTCCAGGTAAGTCAGAGGGTTTCCCCAACATGAATGACCCTATGTCCTTGAGGCAATCTTAACCTGTAGCCCTCAAGAAAGAGGTATGAAAATAGTAGCTCCCCCAGGAGACATAATTATTTTTGTTGACTCCATTCCTGAGCTGTCATATGGCTTTTAAACAAAAGTGAGTTGTTGAAAGTAGAGTACACAGTAGGAGGACAGAAGATTATTGTGAGGAAAACAAACCCCTGAACCTATATACTACTACCCTCAGGATAAGTTATTTCTTGGGATCTACTTGGTGGTAGCATTCCTATGCAAATGAAACAACTCCAGTCCAAAAATTACCCAATAGTTTATTCTCAATTAACTACTGCCTGGTTTGACTGAATTTTCCTAGTGTGTATTTAATCTTTATGACAGTGAGGTGACAGTTATCTGCTGCTAAGTTGTTCTCAAGACTGATACTCTGACTACCTGCTCCAGAAATGGCTTCACTCTCTGGTGTCTTCCTCCTCTCTTGGCATTTTAGGTCAAAGTTGTTCTCTTTTCCCATCCACCTGGAGTAGTTGAACTCCCTTTTCTTTCTGCACTTCAGTATCTGCTCACTCCTGCCTCTCCCCTTCTTCCTCTAACCAATTAGACTTGGCTGATAATAAACTGGTTGTCATTTAGCTAAAAAGGTTCTTTTTAGACTAAAAGGAGAAACTTTCCAAAGATTTATCATGGATTTGACCTGCTGAGAATGGAATGGAATAATTCTTTGAATCATCTCCTTTCAGAGGGTCTCTCCGGGCATCCTAGCATAGTTATCCTTTTAAAAATTATTTCCCAATTCCCTATATTTTCTTTTGTTTATTAGGATTTTGAACTAGGAAGATGAAGGGGAGACTACAAGTAGATAGATCTAGGGAGTTAGAGGAGTAAACTTAAGGAAGTAGGATGAAGAACAGTCTTAACGGTCCCTTACCACTATCCAGTCCAAATTGGGACTGGGGGAGACAGATGGGCAGACAGACACAGGCTCAAAAAAGAGGGAGGAATGACTACTTAGGTGTGCTTCTATTAGATGACTCAGTTATTGTGGCAAACTGCATGTATTTAGTGTGTACATATGTGTGCCTATTATTGATTTTGAAGATTGTCACTTCTTCTTTACAAATGGAATTTCTTCAGTACAAATGCTGAATAAAAGTTTCTATTTTTAATAGAAGACCGTGGCTAGAATGCTTTTTAGGTAGCATCTGATATCTTTAGTTTTGCAACTTAATTATTTGAATTTAAAATTAATTACCATTTGTCTTTAAGTTTCTTTTTGAAATTCTCATCCTCTTTTTGATGTTTTGAATATTTTAGCTTCCAATCAGAAGACTATACCACCGTCTAGGGTAAGTTTCTATTTAGATAATAAGTATCTGATGATTGAAGAAATTGCTAGCGGTGTATATTGAGCCTTTTATTCTCTACCTAGTCTTAAGTTGGTAGAAAACTTTCGTTACTCCATTGGCATAGATGTTACCTAGTTTTTCTGTTTGTTTTTTTTATTTCTTAATGAGTAGGCAAAATTCTATATGAACTTAGTAGTTTTAGCAGCAAGGGAATGGATTGAATGGGCCTTTAATGATCATGTTGATATCTCTTACCTAGATTAGGAACTTTACTTTTACAAATAATTGTTTATTAATTTTGCACTCATGAAAGTAGCTAAGACAAATCAGCATACAGCTTTTATCATGGCCAATCGTATAAATAGAAAAACAATTTTAATTTTTTCTTAAATCAAACCTATACTGAGGATATGTAGATCTGGAATCAGGAAGGAAGGAGAGCAAAACAAGGTCCTGTTGAGGACATTTTGAAACCATGGCTATAGATCCTAGGGCAAGAATGTTCCAGGGAAAAGTAGGTAGGAGCTTTCCTCTATGGATACCAGGGCAGAAAAAAGCCAGGGATACCAGGAACCTTCATCTATAATCCTTGGGGCTGGAAGGTAGCAGAGTAGCTGATGTGAGGAGTGAGACAGGGATATAGGAAGCCTATAAAAGTTCAGACTTTGAGGGTAGTGATAACCCAGGACATCCATTAGATGAAACTAACAAAAAAATAAATAAATAAGGAATACATTAAGGAACTGAATCAAATTTTGGAAAAATTACATATGGTAAATCTTGGACCAAAAACATTTAAAAAGCACAGCAACAAATTAAGCTTTCATAATGTAATAAACAATAGCCATTTAAATGAGAGCCAGCATTATCAGTAATCATAATGACAGTAGAACAAGAAAAAGAAATGAGGAAATAAGCATAGGCAAAGAGGAAAAAAATTAATACTTTTTACAGATAATATGAACTACATAGAGAACACCAGAGAGTGAACTAAATTTTAATTGAAGTAATAACTTCAGTAAAGTATTGGGATGTAAAATAAACAGCAGCCATGAGCTTTTTATATATTACCAACAAAATTCAGCAGGAAGAAATAGGAAGAAAATATCTAAATAGGTGATAAAACATGTAGTTATTCTATCAACACAATATATACATATATCTATAAAACACCTTACAGAAATATAGACTTAAGTGGAAAGATTTTAATTGTTCATGATTGGGCTGTGCCAATATGATAAAAATGACATTAAGATTAACTAGATTAATTTATTCAGTGGATACCAATTTTTAAAAAGAGGATTTGTTTAATAGGACTAGAAAATATAGCAGAATCCATCTAGAGAAATGAAGATGAGGCTAAAGGGAAATTTGGTGGGGTAGGGGAGTAAGAAGGAAGGAGAACTAGAATCTCAAGTAGTATTAGGAAATAGAAATAGTCAAAAGTATTTGGTATTTGTTTTTTAAAAAAATGTTTCTCTTTGGATAAACAAAGTATGTAAAAATATACAGAAGCAAGTGAACAAAGTAGCATTGTGTTTTATAAACTCCTAAAACCACAACTACTAGGATAAGGATTTTGCTATTCAGCAAAAACTTGAGAAAACTAGGCGGCAGTCTGGCAGAAATTAGATATACTAAGATATGCTCCAAATGGATATATGACCTAGACATAAAAGGTCATAGCAATAATGAATTAAGAGTATTTAAGGAAAGAATAACTTTTACAAGGAAGAATTTATGATCAGACAAGGGAGATTTTTTATAAAAAGTACATTTTTGATTACCTAAAATTGAAAAGGTTTTGCAAAAACAAAATCAGTGCAGTTAAAATTAGAAAGGAAATAATTAATTAAGGGAAACATCTTTGTAGTGAATTTCTCTGGTAAACATTTCATTTCCAAAATATACAAAGAATTGATTGAAATATATAAGAGTAAGGGCATTCCCCAGTATATAAATGGTAAAAAAAAAGTATATGAAGAGAAAATTCTCAAAAGAAAAAAAATCAAAGCCATGTGAAAAAAAATGTTCCAAGCCACTCTAACAATTAGGGAACTGAAAATTAAAACAACTCTTGAATCCACCTCCTACACACCAGATTCACAAAGATGATTTAAAAAAGAAAAGAGAAAGAAAATGACAGCTAAAAGAGAGTCTGCTACTGAAAGACAGAAACATTATTATTGCATTGTTAGTGGAGCTGTGATTTGGAATTTGAACTATACCCAAAATGTGAGTGTGTTCTTTCACACAGTATTGTACCTGTTAGACCTATACTCCAAAAAAGGAGAGAAAAAGGAAAAGGACCTATATATATAAAAATAATTATAGTAGCTCTTTGTGATAGTAAAGAAGTAGAAACAGAAGAGATATACAGTTGAGGAATGGCTGAACAAATGACCATATATGAGTATAATGAAATAATATTGTATGATGAAAAATGACGAAGTGATGGTTTCAGAGAAACCTGGAGAGAATTGTATGAAATGGTAAGTATGAAGTGAACCCAGGAGAAAATCTGTACAATAACATTGTAAAGTAAACAATTTTGAAACACTTAAGACTCCTGATCAATACTTTGTTCAGCCATAATTCTAGAGGACCAATGCAGAAAGAGACATTTTCAGGCATGAACAGTGTCTAAATTTGTTATCTTGATCATGTCTTACTGAGGTTTTTTTTTTCCATTTTTTTAATTGGAGGGGAAAAAGATGGAAGGATAGGAATAATGGTTCCTCTCAAAAAAGAGAAAAGGAAGAAAAGAGGGTAATTGAAGCATTTTTAAAAATGCATAGAAGACAATGCAAAGAAATTTAGACAAAAACAAACAAGACAGCCTAAAAGTAATTTTTTTTAAAAGCAAGCCCTATGCAGTGGTGGGTTTTCATGTGCCATCATTTCCTCCTCTTTTATTTTATGTGTAGAAATGTTTTTGGGGGGGTGGATATTAAAATAAATTTAATTAAAATTAAAAAGATATGGTTGTCAAACTGATTTTTAAGCCATATATTGTTAATTATTTAGCTTATCTTTTCCATTTTCTGATCATCAAAAGAAAAATAGAAAAAATCAAAGCCATGTATGTCAAATACATATTCTTTAATCTGATAAATCGCAAATCTATATGCCTGAAAAGCAGCAAAAACTATTTTTTGTGTATCTCCTTATCTAAGATAGGTATTGGAATCAGTAGCAAATGTTTTTCAGTCTCTTGAGGCCTCTGTTTCTTCATCTGAAAAATGAGTAGGTTGGACCAGATGACCTTTACAATCCTTCCCAGTCTAAATCTATGATCTATAACAGTCAGTTTTAAAATTGTATAATTTAGTAATAACTTTATCTGTTTGCCTATAAAACTTAACAAATTTTCCTTCCACATTTCATGGTTCAGCTTGGCCAGTTTTTTAAGGTGATTCCATCCATTCCAGTTTCTTGCAAAAATAATATTTTCACCGCTTTGTTTGTTCTGCTAATTGTTGTTATTTGTGCTTTTAATTTTTTAAAGTAATAAATCATTTCCTTCCTAGAAAGAATAACTCTTGAAAGAAATTAAATAATAAGAGTGCAGTTATTATTTAAGTTAATGATCTGAGTTAATATTATTAGCCTATAACCTTTATTTTCTTGCATGTTTTTAGGCATTAGAATCCATTGTGTTATGAAATAATTAGCTTAAAGTAGCTTTAAATATGAAAGGACATAAAATAAATATAATTTTTACATAAACTTATTTTAAATATTTTCCAGAAAGCTGTAGAGGAACCCCTTAATGGTAGGTGTATATTCTATTTTTATTCAAAACCAGTTCCTAACTTGGACTGGCTCAGTAGTATATAGAAAGTGTTCCACCATGCTTTGTGGAGAACTGGAGGTCTGTCTACTTGACCTTTCTTTTCTTAAATCATTAAAAGAGTTCAGAGTGTTACTTTTGTGATGCTCTCAACTCAGAGATTAATGTAGTGTCTTCTGTCACTACTATACTTGCTTATGCAAGTGCAAGTCAAGAATAGCAACTGAGAAGGAAACCTTTCCATTTACTTGTTGCCTCAATGTAGTTTATTCCTCTTAAAGGGAATACTATTTGGAAGTAAGCTTTCCATGTTGTGGGTTTTCCTGGCAAAAACTTACGAAACCACCATGGGTCAAGACCAGACTTGTGATTTCATTAAAACCTAGATCCTGGACTTATTTTCTAAACTGAGTCTTATTTTGGTTCTGCTGCATGGGGGATGGGGAGGGAAGAAGGAGTAAGTATAGAATTCAAAGAAAAGGCAAGTTTCCAACCATACCTGGTTGAAGTTTTTCAGTTTCTTGAAAGTACCCCTTAAAATTAAATAGATTCTAAAAAAGTTAAGTAGTTGGCATGATATTTCTGATTTTTTTATTTGGCTCTAATTGCTTATTGTGAAAAATTTCTAACCGCTTGCTTGGCTTATTACTAATTCTTAGCGTTTAAAGAGTCAAAAGGAATGATGAATGATGGTGAGTACTGAATGCAGTTGCAAATATAGACCGTTTCCATCCAGATATTTTTTTAACCCCTCTCCCACATATTTTTTCAGCTTTGTATTGCTGTTTGTAACATTGCTGTGATAAAAGAGATACTGTCATATCATAAAGATGCCCAAATCTTTAAAATATAAACCTTCCTTTCTGTGGAATCATGGTTCCAGATCAACCCTCCCCAACCTCCAGAAAAAAAGACCTTCCTTTTAACTCATTGATAATATTGCTTGTTTTTATAAGACACACAAGTAATCTAGAGGAGGAGTATTGAATTCATAGAAATGGGGACTACTAAATATGGATCCATGCAGGCTGTATATTGAATTAGAAAACCAAATACTAACATTATCCTTGTTTCATAATATTTTTTTTGTTGAAACATTCTCCAATTACATTTTAATTTGTTTAGTCTATTCTCAGAAGTATTGTGGGCTATATGTTATGTGAGTGTTTGACATCTATGATCAAGAGAATATTTTTATCTTGACAGAATCTCTCTTATTCTTGTGTCATCACCTCTGAGGACTTAATATCTCTATGTTTCATGCAGGAACTTAATTTAAATTTTTTGAAGGAGAACAGAAAAAATGATTCCCAATATAACTATGTTTGATTCTCTTTCACAATTTTTCCTCAGATATAGGTCTCCCTATGTTATTTACTTACTCAATAAACTCTAGTGATTCCTTATTACTTCCAGGTTCAACTATAAAGCTTTCCCTTTGGCATTCGAAGCTCTTCATAACTTTTTCCTTCCTACTGTTCTGACCTTCTTGCACTTCTTTTGTCATGAGGACTGGCTGTCCCCACACCTTAAATTCTTTTCCATCTCATCTCTACCTCTTAGCTTTTCTGACTTCCTTCAGATATGAGTTCAATTGCTTCCTTCTGCAGGAGGCTTTTCCAAGTTCCCCTTGGTAGCCTTCTCCTCTTTAATTACCACCATCTATTCTACCACCACCATCTATTGTATGGATCTAATTATTTACATGTTGTCTCATTAGAATATGAGCTTTTTGAGGGCTGGGATTATTTTTACATTCCTTTGTATTTCTAGCACTTAATACAGTGCTTGGCACAAAATAAGCCCTTACATAAACTGAAATTTCAGTGTCCTCTAGATTTATTTCCCCCCATGTATCTATGACTTTTCCATATTTTTTACAGATTAACGTAAATATTTATAGTGTTTTCTTGGTCCTGCATGAAAGTATGAGATTATAGATGGTAGTTTCTGTTAATGTTGTAGATCATTGGTTTTTCCTGTGTTGTTTTAAAGGCTGTGACCTAAAAGAATCAGTGTAGCATAGTGGATAATGAGTTAGCCTTAAATTCAGGGGGATCTAATCTGAAAATTTTTCTGACATTTACGTTCTCCCTTTGCCTCAGTTTCTTCATCCATAAGATGGAGATAATGATAACCCTAGGCTCTAGCTCAGAGTTGATAAAAGTCTTAGACATATCATGTATGTCAAGTGCTTTGCAAAGTTTAGAGCTACATGATTTGTAAATATCACTTGTTTCTTTTTTATCAACCCAGAAACAAAGGGCAATACTGAATTAAGAGGGCCTGGACTCTTGTTCATTTAATTTCTCCTGGGTATTGTCAACACTTGACTAATTTCTAAAATCTATTATGTGTTGTTGAAGGCTTTTGAAAATAGGAATTGAGCCTTTGCAGTAGAGATCACAAAAAATTCTTTACTTTCATTGCTTCATGTCACAGCTTTTATTACAAACATGCTTGTTCATTTATTTGGAGAAGAATGGGGAAGTTTCTATTAATTGTTATGTAAGTGTAATTTAGTAATAAATAGAAAACCATTTAAAAATGAACTGGTTTCTATGGAATATGGTAGTGCAGGGTCCTCTGTTTATCTGTATTCATTTTTGGGTGATGAATATATATATATATATATTTTTTTTCTTCATGCTTTTTTCTTGTTATATGTCTTTTTTTTCTTTTTTTCTTTTTTTTGCAGTTTTGGGAAGGCACTAAGACATTGCCCCTACTCCCCATATATAGAAGACAAGTAGGAGGACCTTGAAGCCTTAGTACTACCTTTCATCCTAATTTAATGATTTACTGCCTTTTTATCCAATATTTTTGGAGATATTTACTGAATGGAATCTATGACAATCAGATATTTCTTCTGGGCATAATTCTGCTTAATTAAGTTAAAAGCTGATTAGAATTTGATACTTTAGCAAATTTCAAGACGAATCTTCCATAAATCTTGATTGATGGCTCAGTGGTTCTTAAATTGTATATGTTGTTAATTGTTCTGCTCTTCTGACTAATGAGGCTGTAGGGTTTTGCTGACTGAAGTGTTCCTCATATACCTTATAGACTCAGATTGCTATTTAAATTGTATGAAATACATACATCAGCTTGCTGAATGAATATATACCTGAATACTGACTGTGTGTTTGTGCTTTAATTTTTCAGAGTAATTGAAAAAAAGAATGATGGACTCTGATTTGGAGGATAGTAAGATGTGAATGGAATATTCTTGTGCTCAGACACCATGACCTGGATTCACTCACTGAAGAAAAGGAGGAAATTCACTGGTTTTCATCTCTGGGGGGGAAAAAACCCCTCCACCACCCATAATGATTGCTACAGTTAAGTTTATATTCAAAACAGCTGTAATTTAGTTAATAAAAGAATTATAAAGATACGTATTGTATTACCCCATTGACAACTAGTTTTGGGGAAATCATTTTGGTTTATTGTTCAATAGAGACAAAGGTAGAAGTGGTACCTTTCCAGAATGATACCTTTATTAAATCCCATGTCTTTATTTCCTGTAATCTTCTGGGGATTTTTTTAACTGGTAAAAGATGAAATTGACCCTGTACTACTTGGTGGCTCCTTCAAGAAGTCTATGAGACATGAAAATCAATGGTTTCCATCTAACTTTGCAGGATAGCATTCCCAGGAGCATATTTGGCAGACTGTGTCCATTGGGTCAACTATCTCTGCCGGTTCTGGGTCAAGAGAAATAGATCTTTTCAGAGTCGAGTTGAAGTTCCTTGCATCTTGCATTTGCCACCTGTGTGTCTGTCACATGCTTACCTGTGTGGATGGGATGTTCATTCTGGAGGGGTTACCATTCTTGCAGCTTCGCTGAATGTGAAATGTAATAGTCAAAAACTTCTCTAGAGTCAGGGTGATAACGTAAGGCCCTGCAGCTTAACCTTGTGATTTTCTTGATGGTTGGTTTTTCTTTTTCTTTTAAATCCTGTCTTGTCCTCCTGTTAATTGCTTCTGTCTTACAAAATGTTGAGTCTTTCCTCTTCCTTGCACCAGGTCCTGTGACATACTCCAATCTAGTTGCTGAAAGGGATGGGTCTTGTTCCCAGAGCACTGCTTTCCAGTCTTAATTTTTTGGGGCAGAAATAACGTGAGCATTCCCTTCCCCTGGACTGAGGGTATCATCCAGTGTTATTTCACATATTTTTTGGTCTGGGGCATGAAAAACTAAGATTGAGATTTGAGCTTTGATCCCTTGCATGGCAGTACAGTATAGTGCATCACCATCAGGCCAGCTCCTCCAGAGGGCCTTTTAAAAAACTACTGTTGTATCTATGTTGCATGGAAAAACAACTGACCACCATCATCTTCCTATATTCCCTTCTCAGTCTCTCCCTTCTCGAAGACTAAAACTTAAAAAAACAAAAACAAACAAAAAAAACCCCCACTTTTCCTACCTTACCCTGGTTTGAAGTTTAGCATTATGGCAGCTGTGATTGCTTGTACTTTAGATATTAGCACTTGTTTTTACCTTGTTCATGTGTCTATGTGAATGAATGTGTGTGTGTGTATGTGTGATAGGCACATGCTTGTTACATGTGGACACAATTGGAGTGAATACAGAACAAATACTGATTTTCTACTTTCAGTAGAATTATTTAAAACAAAGGTGTTTATTAGATAGGACTGGTCATTAAAATAATTTGAGTATTAAGAAAAAAGTCAATTGTCCAGCTTTGTGACTGCTTATCAATACCCTTAAGTACCAGCCATTTCCCCCCTGTTTGTATACTACAGCAGTCATATCTGTGGTTGCATTGATGATAGTTACTTCTTAGTCCACTGAATGTTCTCATGTGCCTCTTTTGTATGCTAGTTCAATACTACTCAACTTAATTTTCATATTTCATGTTGGGACCAAGTGGTTTGTCTTTGGCAAACCAAAATTTAATGACCTTTTGATGCCTCACAAAAAAAAAAAATCAAAATGCTTTTTACAAAGCCAGCTCTTTTTTTCTTTTATACTTGTCTTTTTCTTTCCTTCCCATCCACCCTTTGTGGTGTTATTCAAAATATTGGCATAGAGGAGCTGGATTGCTGAGAGTATATCATCAGTTCTTGCTGCTCTTCTCCCTGAATTATTTCCATTTTGGGAGGATACTAGGGGCAGGAATCATTGTTGATAAAATTGAAAAATAGTTAAAGCAGGTGAATTTGCAAAAGTCCAAATCCCTGTGTTGTTGGGTTTTTTTTTGTTTGTTTGTTTGTTTTTAAGAAAACAACCAGGATTTTCTCAGTGAATTTCTCACTGGACTGCCATTGTCTTTTTTTCCCCTTAAATATGCAGTGAACTCTCAATAATTCAGGGACAGTTATGCAGAAGGTATCCTTGCTTTTATATTCTCCCTATTTCTTCCTGCCTTTGGGACTTTTCACTGCCACTAAAGCAACTCCATCAGAAAGTGGCAGAGGAGAGATTATGAAGAGAAAGCTAAATGAATCAGTCGTGTTTTCCTAAGGCACTTGGTACTGTGCCTGGCACACAGGTGCTCAATAAAATGCTAGCAGCTCTGGAAAAGGTTTGATTGGGGGAGGATATTGAAACCACCAGCCAGAGTTGTTTTAAAAAAATTTGTGTTTAATTTTCAAAAAAACTAATTCCTATTTTCTTCCTTAGGTTTCCATGTTGTATTCCTATTAGTATTTTTTTTATTCCTGCCTCCATGATATTTTCCAGGTCCCCCTCCTGTTTCTCCATTCCTATTTGGTTACTTCTTAACTCTATGACACCTCAACTACTAAAATATACTGAGCACCTATTGTTTAACTTTTATTTTTATTAAACACATTACCCCATGAGAGGAGCCATGAAGTGGAAAGAGTACTGAACTGGGAATCATGAGGCCTCAGATCTCTTCTGCCACTGTGTGACTATGGGAAAATCACTTCATTGAGCCTTGGTTTGCTTATCTGTAAAATGGGGTATGGGCTAGATGAATTGATTTCTGAGGCTTCTTTAAGCTCTAGTAGTACTTTAACTGGCTCTAGTTAAGCTTTCTAGCAGCCTTCTTGGCTGTTAATAGCTTTTTCCATTCTATTTGGTCTGTATTTCTCAAAAGGAATCATCTTCCTCAGTTGTCATTTTGATCAAATTGTTCTCAACAGAAACCTGTTCCCAATTATCTTAATGCTTCAGAGCTCCTAATAGTTTCTCCCACCCTCTTTACTTAGCAGTCTTTTTTTTTTTTTTTTTTTTTGTCTACAACCTATCCTTGTACGTCCCCATTTATTGTACCTCTGGGTACAATTCCTTCACTCTCTTTTTATGACCTCTCTAGCATTTAAGCCCTTACCTACAAAGTGTACTCTTCCTTCTTTTCTCTCGTTTCCCCCTCCCCCTGATTCATTGGTCTATTCGACTATCAGACTTTTTGCTCCATTCATCTCTTTTCTTTATCTTACCCAACAAAATCACCATTTACTTAGTACTTATATGTATATGTTTGTTTGACTTTATAGGTATGTTTTGTTTTGACTAAATCCAGTATATGAAAATTCAGAAAATAAATATGAAAAGTATTCCTCTCTTTAAAGAAGTTTCCTTTAAATAGGGAATTCCTTTTGGTGAATTATTCAAGAATAATTCAATGGACATACCTTTTAGGGGCCAGCAGAGCTGCTGCATTTCAAATGACACACACATAAACACACACACATACACTCTCTCTCTCTCTCTCTCATAATGCACATTTAGGTATTTGTCCTACATATCTCCCATTAGATCTTCCAGGAGAATAAACAGTCTTTTTCTTCCTTTCTCCTCATAGTGCCTAGTTTAGTGCTTTGCACACCATTACATGGCTAGGTATCCCAAGAGTTGGCTATAAATACATTTCCTCTCCCTTCCCCCAATACTCTTATTAAGATGAGTACAGACTTGTAGTATGGAAATCCTAAAAGGTGATTTTTTTTTTTAAACATGAAAAGTATAGGTCATCTGAAGAAAATTCTTCAAAATCTTAGAACTTTTAAAAATATAGGTGCTTTCTTGACAGTGTGAAAGAAATAAATGGCTCTCCATTTAATAAATGGCCAATTTAAAAGCACTTAAATAGTCCCCTTGAGGTTTGAGAGAGTAGGGGTAGAGTTCCATGTCCTCCTTTCCAAATTCTTTTCACTTTTCTTACTAAAAAAAAGAATTAGGCAGCAGTAGTTTGTGTTGTCTCCATTTAAAAAAAACCATACACTGTTAAAAACAGAAAAACATTTATAGGGCAGCTCTATATGATTTTTACTTGTTTTTTATTTTGTTCAGTAGGGGTTTTTTTATGTCTGTTGTGTTTATGTGCATGTTGTGGGGTAAAATCACAAATAGCAATCATTTACTGTCACTAAACCCATATGGACACAAGAGTTTGACTGTTCTCAAATGCCAATGAGTATAATCCAGTTAGTCTGTGAGGGAGAGGGGCGGCATAGACAGTAGTGAACAGAGAGTTTCCTTGATGCTAGAATGTTAGTGCCCGCCTTATTTTGGGGGAGCATGTGCCTGACCTTTTAATCATGGTGGTTACATACTCTGGCTTTATTTAAAATGTTTCTCATAAATTCAGACTTTTCCCCCCAAAATCACCTTTAATGGACTTCCTTGTAAGGCAACAGCAATGGATTCTAAGTCTTGTCATTATGGTTGGTGAGGGTGAGAAGCAAGTTTTTATTTTTAATTAAATGGAGCATCATTTACAAAAAGCCATTGTCAAAAATTGGATCCCACGTGTTGTAAATATCCATTAACCATTCTAAATGAAGAAAAATTCAGTTTTGCTATGTACAAAGGCCCTTCTGGGGGCTTTTCTGGATAGCAATTAAAGGTGTGCTATTGTCAGTAGCCATTCTTACAGTGATTTAAAAACCAAAGTTGTTTTACAGCTGTGTTGTTACTGTCAGAGGTTTTTTTTTGTTTTGTTTTGTTTTTAAATATGTATTAAATCGATTTATCACTGTTTGAAGCTTTGAAAATCTGCAATCTTTGCCAAGGTATTTTTTTTATTTAAAAACATAACTTTGTAAATATTACCCTGTAATATTATATATACTTAATAAAACATTCTAAGCTGTTTTGGTGAGCTGCCTATATTACCACTGTATTGAACTACAAAAGTACAATCGTGTAATTTGAAGGGATGTGAATTTTCAGAGGTTTAAATAAATGCTGAGAATGAGACGGTGATTGGAAGGGGAGGGAATAATTTTTGATTTCTAGCTATTATTTCAAAATGTATGAGGGAGAGTTAATAGCCAAGATGAATCTCCATTTTTCATAAACATAATGTATGTATTACTACATTACCTCAGTATAGTTGAATGTGTGATGCTTATATTTGCTGCATTATAAAAATGGCAATGTTTTTGATCATGTTCCTAAAATAAAGTATTTTGAAGATCAAATTCATCTTAGTTATTGACTCACCCTCATAAAGAAGCTGCAAAATAGATGGGGATGGGTGGGGCATACAAACATTTGGGCATTTAAGGTGTGCTTTGAATTATAAGTAGCTATAATGTAACAAATTACTGAGAGAGAGAAAAAGTGGTTTTTTATTAAGGTTGCTTTATTATTCACTTTGTCCCTGTGGTATATTATGAAAGGAACATGCTAGAGGGTGTCCCAAAAATCTTAGTGAAGTTTTAAGCTATTAAAGTTAAGCTGGCTATTTTTAAAGCTTTGGAGCTTGTCCTGGGAGTTAGGAGATGTGAATTATTTTTTTTTTAACCCTTACCTTCAGTCTTGGAGTTAATATTGTGTATTGGATCTAAGGCAGAAGCATTGTAAGGGCTAGGCAGTGGGGGTTAAGTGACTTGCCTAGGGTCACACATCTGGAAAGTGTCTTATATCACATTTGAACCCAGGATCTCCCATCTTCAGACCTGGCTCTCAATCCATTCAGCCACCCAGCTGCCCCTAGATCCACAGAGTGGATTCTAATCATTGGCTAATCACTTCAATTCAATGGGCTTTAAATTTCCTGTATACAAGAGGCAAAGGTTTACTAAGAGTTTTGCTGAGTTAAAAAATTCTTAACTCCATTTGAAAGGAAAGGTGGGATAAACTGCTAAGGACCGTAGGCTATTAGCAGAGACATCATACAGGTTTAAGGTATTTAATTCTATTTTTTTCTGCCTTAGCATCAGTTCTAAGACAGAAGAACGGCAAAAGTTAGGATAGTCTGGGTTCAGTGACTTGCCCAAGAAGTGTCTGAGGCTATATTTGAACCCAGGTCCTTCTGCAGTGGACCTGGAGCTCTATCCACTGCTACCTAGCTGCCCCAAGGTGGTTAATTTTTAATCTTGATTCTAGCTTGCTAAGTCATATACTTCCAATATTCCAGGTCCCGAATGTGTGTTCTTAGATTATTTCAACAGAAAAATATTTGGAGAGAAACTACTATCTTATTCCTTACCTAGTAGGCGATTTAATTTTTATGTGTCTGAGGACTTTTTCACTATCAGCAGGGGTGACTCTAATGGAGCTCAGAAAGCATTTAATGGTCTACCTCCTGCCCTGAAAGTTGCTATGTGTAGCATAGAACTGTACTCAACCTGATTAGAACACCCGCTGAGGCGTGGGTCTCTTTGAATGCAACTGAATTGGATTTTTGGACAGCACCTTTCAGACTCAAGGTATCAAGTATGACAGCTTCAGAAAATAATAGATTGTGATAACACTGATCATGTAGGACATGATTTCACCAATTACTCTAATACAGATTTAAGCAAAATTGGAAATGGATTGAGTGTCAGAAGAGGGTAGTTTAGGACTCTAACTTCTGGTTTTTGTTTTAAGTAAAAGTTCATGCTACTCAGCCCATTGCTCAGCAAAACATTTAGAGCCTGTCATTTTTCTCTGTCAGAAAAAAAAAAATTTGGTTTCCAGGTTGGAATTTTCTTTTGATCCTTTCTTTTTCTGAGGGAATGGGGCAGACCTATGATTTCACTGGTCTTGCCAGCTCCTAGATGAGCAGATTCTGCCTTCCTTATGTAGATTAGCAGTTTGTCTGCAATCTATGGTTTTAGTGAGGAATGGGGGAGTTCATTCAGTTGTTTTTCAGACTTGTCAGGCTCTTCTTCACGAAGGGGATTTTCTTGGCAAAAATACTGGAGTGGTTTGCCATTTCCTTCTCCATTTCATTTTACAGATGAGGAAACTGAAGCCAACGGTTAAGTGACTTGCCCAGCTACTAAGTGTCTGATATCACATTTGAACTCGGGTCTTCCTGATTCCAGACACAGTTCTGTCCATTGCACCACCTAGGTGCCCCATGTAGGGGTTACTGAGAGACTGAAGAACTTGCTTAAGTAGACATAAACCTTATGTGTTGATCCAGGGAATCCTAACTCCAAAGCTAGCTTTCCCTCTGCTATGCCAGGCTGCATCTCCTTGGATCACTTTTCAAGGCTAATTCCAAACTATATCTAGTGAATAGAAATGAAAGGCATCTTAATGATTAGGAAACATCACTTAATAATGGAAGCTCTTATTTTACTGTGATTTGGCTTAAAAGCAGCATCTTTGAATGCTCACAGTTTCAGCGACATGAAAAGGCAGTCAACAATTGCCTCATTGAAAATGATACAACTTAACTCAGTTTAGTCAATTTTAGTTTAGGAACTGCCAGATTTCCTTGTTAGGTTAAAAAAAACAACAACAGCTAGAAACCTCCTAAAGCCTTAGCCTGAAAAAATGAAATCTATTAGCACTCTTTTAACCTAACCTTGCATATTGGTCCTGTTGTAGTCTTGTATTTTTTTTTTTAATGCTGTTACAGAGGCAGCTAGGTAGTACACAGTGGACCTGAACTTGGGTTCACATATGGCCTCAGATACTTCCTAGCTGTGTGACCCTGGGCACATCATTTAACTCTGATTACCTAGCCCTTGCCTCTCTTCTTTCTTGGAATTGACCAAAAAAAAAAAAAAACACAAAAAAATGCTATGTTATAATGTAATGGAGTTTTACAGACCTTGTGGGATGGTACCAAAACTTCCTAGTGTTTTGTGTTGTAAAGTTTTCTTTGTGATGGTCAGAATTCCTTGTTTTTTAAACTGTAGGTTCTTACTTAACTTTTGTCAGTCAACAAGCATTTAGTGTTTCCCTGCTCTGTGCCAAATACTTTACAAAGTGCTGGGGAGTCAAAAAAAGGCAACAACAACAACAACAACAACAACAAACCAGAATCCTTTCCCTCAAGAAGCTCACATTCTAACAGAAGAGACTATATAAAAAATTAGAAACATGAAAGATAGCAAAGAAATGGACATTCATATGTCTCTGGAAAGCCTGGACTCTCCCCAAGATGTAACCTGATGCTAAATTATTTCACAAAGCTAAGTTTTCAGCAAAAAATCCACTTTATTGTAACAAAGAGTTATGTTTGAAACATTCATTTGTAAGTGGCTTGATTGGAATGAATATGTTTGGTTTTTTCCTTTTCAAAATCCTTTTATTATGTCTTAGAACCATTATTATCAGTTCTGAGGCAAAAGAGTGGTAAGGCCTAGGCAATTGGGGTTAAGTGACTTCTTCAGGATCACACAGTCTCAGTTGGCCAAATTTGAACCCAGGACCTCTTGTCTCCAGACCTGGCTCACCTCAGAACAGCAAAAACAGAGCACAGACTTTTGGAACTAAAAGGAATCTTAAAAGAGTATTCCAATCTCTTTATTTTATGGAGCAGTTTAAGTGGGGTCCAGAGAGGGTACGACTGATCCTGTAGCTAGTTTGGGACAAAGTGCTCCAGACTCAACCCAGTCTCCTGATTGCCTAACCCACCCACCCGAGGCCAGTCATTCAGTGTGAGATATTCATAAATTAAGTGTTAGACTTGGGAGAGGACCAAAATTTGGTTTTCTTCAATGCAGTCTTCCTTGTATTTCAGTTCTTTTTATGATTAGTTCAAATTGTGTGATGTGAATCTTTGATGTTTGAATTTAAGAAAAAACTCTAGTTCTGGCTATGCCCAGGGTGCATTGTACCTGTTACTCAAATTGCAGCATAAAGAATATTAGCAGTCTTTAAAAATAGGCTAGATTCTCAAATTAATGATAACAAATCTAAAACATCAATGAGCTGTAAAATAAATTTTAGGAAAAGACTTGAATAATCTCTTAATTATCTGAAGTTCTGCTAAAATTGCACATTTTTCTCTCAAATTCCCCTTAACTAGTGCTTACCCTGGCATCCAAGGACCCCAAAGAGTTCATGGATATATTACCAAGGGGGTTCCGTGCCCTTAGAACTTGTACTATTTTGATAACTATTTCAAAGTCAATGGTTTTCTTTGTAATCCTATGTATTTTAAGCATTAGAAAGAAAACATTTTTCTGTGGGTGCTGTTTGCAAACATCCCTAATCCCTACTGCTGGGAATTCTGAGTCTCAGGGAATGTCTTGAGCCGGGGATTCTGAGCTTCCATGGGCTAAGCCGATAGAGGTAATCAGAGAAAAGTTTGACACTAATATCACAAGCCCTCGAGAGGAGAGGGCCCCCAGCTTATTGAGGCGGGAGAGAGCCAGCCCATGGCAGAAAAGCACCAGGCAAAGTCCCTGTGCCAGAGTAGGAACAGGTCCCAGGTAGCCCCTTCAATTCCAGCTTAGGAGAGGTAAAGAGAACCAGTGTTAACACAACATAATTCTTTTTTTGCTTTAAAAAAAAAAACCTTTATCTTGTCTTAGAATCTTAGTCCTAAGTATTAGTTTCAAGAGGTAAAGGGTAGGCAATGGGGGTTAAGTGACTTGTCCAGGGTCACACAACTAGGAAGTGTCTGAGGTCAGATTTGAGCCCAGGACCTCCCATCTCCAGGCCCGGCTCTCTATCCACTGAGCCACCCAGCTGCCTCAACAACAATATTCTGTCAAGAAGTCCGTAGGCTTCACCTGAATGCCAAAGGGACACCTTGACACATAGGTTAAGAGATGGGGCTTAAATGGATCTGGGAGGGAAAAATTCATTTTTCAGTCTCAGGTTTATCATAGTTATAAACCCCAGTACAGTCAGCGGAAAAGTGAGAAAAACACCTCACTTGAAAAATCTTCTGATCTAAAAGCAGCTTCACAGTGGATTACCATATTTCCAAAGGGGTGCTTTCTAGGAGTATCTTTAGGTCCAGAATCTGCCTTTCTGTGAAAACATTTCTCAGCAGAGCACAAGTTCAGACTAGATTTAATAGAGCTACCACAGGCATTCTGCCGTCTACTTCAAAACAACAGGGACGCTCCAAAACAGATGATAATATAGAGGTGATGGAAAAGTCTCAGAACAGATTTTTTCCTGAACAGCTAGGCCCATAGGGATATTACTCAGTTGGTTGTAGCATGTGCTAATGAGGCCAGCATCGCTGGTTCAATCCCCACCTGAGATAGTTATCTTTGCTTCCAGGAAACATAGACATAGACACACACACACACACACACACACACACACACACACACACATACAAAATTCCTCCTTTCAACCTTCATTGTACAGCCAGCTATCTCACAGATGAATACACACATCCCCCATAATCCACCACTAAGTTTTGCAATTACATAGCAAAAACAGGATAATCACACCTGAGGTGATGTGGCTTGAACACCTTCTGAAAACATTGTTCAAAAGAGAAGAGAAGTGATTCTACTGAGCTGGAAACTTTTCTTCTTATTTTTCAAGCCCTTACCTTTTATCATAGAATCAATTTTGTGTGTTGGTTCCAAGGCAGAAGAGCAATAGGCAATGGGAGTTAGGTGACTTTCCCAGGGACACAGAGCTGGGTAGTGTCTAAGGTCATTTTTGAACCCAGGACCCCATCTCCAGACCTGGCTCTCAATCCACTGAGCCACCTAGCAGCCCCCTCCTACACCCGCTTTATTATCATAGATTTAGAACTGGAAAGGATCTTAGAGACTATCTAGTCCAGCCTTCTCATTTTACAGAAGTGGAAACTGAGGCCTATAAATATCAAGCGACTTATCCAAAGTCATACAGGTAGTAAATGGCAGGGTAGATTTGAACTCAAGATTTCTGACTCCAAATCCAGTGCCCTTTATACTGTATTGAGTAATAGTCAATATTTATTAATCACCTACTATGTGCCAGGCACTGGGCCAAGTCCTGGGGATCCATAAAGAACCAAAAGATAATCCCTTCCCTAAAGGTGAGCACTGTACCAAATGGTTTACATGAATATCGATTTAGAATTGGGAAGGCATACCCCACCCTCTTTCATTTGGCAGATATGGAAACTGAGGCCAAAAGTGGTCCTTGCTTAAGATCACCCAGGTAGTAAATGGCAAAGCCAGGTTGCCCTGTTTATCTCTCCAATGCGATTCCTACAAAACATATTGTCCCCCCTCTTCCTTCCCCAGTTTTGCCTCTTAGAACCAATGCTTGCTTATATTGTGTGTCCCAAGGAGAATCAGAATAAGAGCATGAGTAAGAATGTGTTTGGGAAAACCATTCTGGGAGGGAAAAAATAATCCCCTGCAACAAGGCAATCAGTATTCCTGGAACCCATCCAACCTAATCTGACAGGGATACAAGTGCTGATGAAAACCGAAATTTGTTACTCTGCCTCCCCTAGTTCCCTCCTAAGTGCTTTACTCTTTGGTGGGGATGAATATGAGTTGATATCAAAAGGTGAAGAGGAAGAAAAACATGAGTGTATTCTTCAGAAGCGTTAACAAGATCATAAAAAGCAGAGGGGAAGGCAAAACCCATTTTCCAACTATAACTTATCTAGGTTTTCAAAAGGTTTTTTTTTTTTTTAATAAAAATCTTTACAAGCAATGGTAAAGATATAGAGAATCCCCTGGGGTGCTGGTTAAAGTCCTGTCAAGGATTTAAATCTAATTATTAGTCTGAGAGTAAAGAGGAAAAAAAACTAGGCAGGTGTCACCCTGGAAAACAATAACAGCCCAAGCCAGGCACAGCAGCCTAGTCATTAGACTTTAATGGAGAGTTCGGCACATTTATTCTTGCCCTTGAACGATGGCCAGAGAGGTTACAACATTTCCTGATAATAGTTGGTATTTTAGAGGAGTCTTTAAACAAGGTTTCTTCAAAATGTTTTCTCCTCTAACCTCAGAACCCGTAGCACAGAGACTTGGCGTGCCACCAGAAAACAACTCTGGGTTTGAATTGAGAGTCTGAACGCCAAGGCTCAAATACCATTTTCTCGATTTATAGTTCACAGCAGTGGACCAGGAGGAGATCTTAGGAGTCATTTAGTCCAAAGCCTTCATTTTGCAGATGAGTAAAGTGAGACCTGCGTAGGTTAAGGCATCTGCCAAGGTTATAACCTGTTGTAATGGAAAATGGTGGACCTTGAGTCTGGAAGACTTGAGTTCATAACCCACCTCTTTCACTGTGTGACCCTGAGGAAGTCCTAAGGGCGTCTCAGTCTCCCACTCTGGATTGGCCTAGAGGACCTCTCTTCCCCCTTGAGGTCAAGGATTCTATGAAGAAAGATAGTGTAGAAGTAATAGCATAACTTTTGCTCCCATGTTATTCAATCATTGTGAGTTGTGTCAGACTTGTGATCCCATTTAAGCCTTTCCTGGCAAAGATACTGAGTGGTTTGCTATTTCCTTCTCCAGCGCTTTTGACTGAGGAAACTGAGGCAAACAAGGTTATGCAAATTGTCTAGGGTTACACAGTGACTAAGTATCTGAGATCAGATTTGAACTCAGATCTTCCTGACTGCAGAACCGGTGCTCTATCCACTGTACTACCTAAATATCCTTGCTCCCATGTAAGTTAGGTTAAATTTTCCTGAAGAGGCAGAGAAGACCATCCTTGAATACTGGTTGGCTTGTGGACTAAAGACCAAGGCTACTGATATAACCTCTTGATTGATTACATATAACACAGCCCTGAGGAACTCCAGGCACCCTTGTTGATGCTTAGTGGCCACAGTGGACAACTCGGGCATGTGAGCTTCGCTGACAATTTGAGGCTTCCTCAGTGCATGTCTTGTTGAATGTCCTTAGATTCATACTGTGGCTAAGTGTGGCTTATGTTGTTAACTGTAGAATAGCAGATGAGAGTCTTCCTTTTTTACCCCAAAATTAAACACAAAGTACCAATAGACTGGCCTGAGGAAGGCTGAACCTAGAACAGTTCCTTAAATGGTATGGCTGGGATCGGAATCCTGGTCCAGTTTCAAATCTAGCCTTCCTTCAACCATGCCGCCATGGAATTCTCTTCCTGGATTTTGGAATATTGTCCTTAACCCCAACCCCAAGTAAGTCACTTAATCTACACCTCCATTTCCTCATGAGTAAAATGGGAGTAATAATGCTTACACTTTTTCCTTTTCAAGGTTCCTAGAAATAAAGCCTTTTTTAGCCTGAAAATAGTACATGAATATGAGTGATTAGTTCAGAAAGTCACATGGATATCATATCTCCTGGAGGTCCACCCTCATACTCACTGGCAGTGCCAATACCCTGAAGAACCACTGGCTGATGATAAGGAGGAAAAAAGAATATGAGGACTAAGATATAAAAACGGGCACACACGTGGGTCTTTGTCAGGCAGCAAAGACCCTGGTGTTAGTAAAGCCAGAAAATAGTACATTAACACGGAATTGGATCGGTCAAATTGCATCACACCTCATCCCTGCACAATGTTTTTGCTTTGTCTCTGATCTCTCAAGTCCTTTCCAGCACTTTCTTAGGAATAGAAGACAGGAGAAAAAAATTCATAGGCATAAATAAAATGGTGTCAAAGAAAGGCAATTTAGGTAATCCCATTTACCCTACTCTAGAATGCAAAGATGGCACTGCTTTCCCAAGCTGGAGAGGCTTTGGAGTTCCCCTCTGCGCTGCCAATATGACTGAGACAAATCATTCATTCATTTCAGTGACTGATGATCTCCTGACTGTCTGAAGATCCATAAAGAGCAGGCCCTCCAGTCACAAGAGGGAAGATAAAATGAGCACCTTGGGCTGTTTGGAAACTAATTATGCTAAATAACCTAGCATTATTAGATCCAGCTATATAGGAACCGGATTATTGCAAAAATGCTGAGGCATAGTCAATATTAACTCACAAATGATCACATCTCAGTTATATTCACTGGGATAGCTAGCAGAATGAGGCAGCTGGATGGAAAGAGCCGCTGGATTTCTGAGTGTGGATCCAGTCTCATACCTGTGTGTCTCTGGGCAAGGCACTTAACCTCTCAGCCTCAGTTTCCGTATCTGTTAGAGGGATAATAATGGCACCTGCCTGGGGCTGTCTTGAGGGGCAACCGAGATTACTTGTAAAGTGCTTTGCCCACCTTCAAGTTACTGTTATTAATGAGGCATAGATTTCTCTATTTTAAAAAAGTTCAAAGGGGCAGCTGCGTGGCTCAGTAGATTGTGAGCCAGGTCTAAAGATGGAATGGTCGTGGGTGCAAATTTGGCCTCAGACTGTTCCCAGCTGTGTGACCCTGGGCAAGTCACTTAACCCCCATTGCCTAGTCCTTACCACTCTTCTACCTTTGATTGGAAGGTAAAGGTTTAAAAAAAATTTTTTAATCATTTATTAAAATTCCATCTTTGAATCAATACTATGTATTTTATGGTATTCCAAGTATGAATTATACAATTCTACAGTATAATACCACTTTATGTATTCTAAGGTAAAAGAACAGTGAGGGCTAGGCAATGGGGGTCAAGTGACTTGCTCTGGGTCACACAGTTTAGAAGTGTGTGAGGCCAGATTTGAAGCTAGTACTTCGCATCTCCAGATCTACCTCTATCCACTGAGCCACCTAGATGTCTCTATTTATTTCTAAAGTTATCTGAGGCATTGATGACACATGTGAAAACCAGTGGAAATGTGTATTGAATATGGGAGGGGGTGAAGGGAGGGTGAAAGGGAAAGTAAAAACATGAATCATGTAACCATGGAAAATTTTTCTAAAAAAATAAATAAAATATTTAAATAAAAAAAAATAAAGTCATCTGAGGCAGATCCAAAATATTGAAATAAAAATATCAAGCCCAATAAAAGTCCAATTAAAAAATAAAATCCAAAATATTGGAGACTTGATCTATCTATCCTTTTGGGTGATCAATGTGAAAAATAAGGGAAAAAAACACAAGCTATCAAGGAGAAAAGAGTTATCTTCATAGGATTTAAAGTTGGAGTGAATCAAATAATCAACAAGCATTTATTAACACCCGCTATGAGCCAGGCACTGGTCTATGTCCTGAGATAAAAATATGAATGAAATAATCCCTACTCACAAGAAGTTTACTTTTTAAAAAAAAAAATTCTTACTTTCTGTCTCTGTAACAACTCTTAAGAAGAATAGAGGCTAGGCAAATAGCTAGAAAGTGTCTGAGTCTACATTTGAACCCAGATCCTTCCAACTCCCAGCCTGATACTCTAGCCACTGAACCATCTAACTTCTCCAAGAAGCTTGCATCCTAATGAGGGGAGCAACAGAGATGTAAATTAAGAAGGCAATCTTTGAGGTTATCTCTTCTGATTGACTCATTTTACAAGGCTGAAGTGATTTGCTCATGGTCACACAGCTGGTATCAAAGCCAGAATTTGAAATTCCAGGCTCTTGCCATCATCCTAGGCAGCCCGAATTTGCTTTAACAAAGAGTTATTAAGAGTCTATTGTGTTCAGAGAACTATGCCAAGCACTGAGTGAGGTGGGAAATTTAGCTAAAACTTCCTTCTTTCAGCTTGTATTCTGATGGGAGAATATGTTGAATTCACAAACTATTCAAGTCAGATGAAAGTCACAACAAGCATTAGTAACTGGGCACAGTTTTAGGGACCGTGAAGGGTTCAGTACTAGGTGGTAGGAATTTTTTTAATCCCTTAACTTCAGTCTTAGTAGCCATTTGAATACAGAAGGGCAAGGACTAGGCAATTGGGGTTAAGTGACTTGTACAGGGTCACAAAGCTAGGATGTCTGAGCTACTATTTGAACTCAGGTCCTCTTGACTCCAGGCCTGGCACTCTATGCACTGAGACACCCAGCTGCCCCTGGTGGTGGGAATTGTATGCAACCCCTGATTTCATTGGAATAGGGAACTTCTAATAGGGAAACTGCCTCAACCAATATAGATCTGCAAGTTCTCTGTAATTTATAGTCTTAGAGCAAGGATTCTTAACATTTTTTGGTGCTGTGGATCCCTTTGGCAATCTGGTGAAACCCATGAACTCCTCAGAAAAGGTTTTGAAGTAAATAGAATAAAATTGATAGGGTTACAAAGGAAACTGATTTTTATTGAAAAATAGTCATCAATTTAAAAAATGTAATGGATCCCAAGTTAAAAACCCCTACTTTAGAGTGAACTGGGTGCACTAGGAAGTTAAGCTATTTAACCCAGGGTCACAAAGTCAGTATGTCAGAGGGATGATTTAGTTCAGGTCTTTCTGACCGCAAGGCTGGCACTCTATCCACGATGGAATGCTACCTGTGAAAAATTGGGAACACAAAAAGCAAAACTCGAGAGTGAACACCCTCTACCCTCAAGGGTTTTGCAGCCCTCAAGGTTATAAAATGGGAAAATGAAAAAAAGTAAATAAAAAATAATTTGAAGAGAGAGAGAATATTAATAACTGGGGTTGGGGGCGAGGAACCATAAGAGATGGAGAAAGACATTGGAAAGAGATGACTCTTGAACTGATATCTGAAGGAAACCAAGGACTGTAACAAGAAGAGTTGAAGAGGAGGTTGGAGTATATTCCAGACATGAAGATAATGGGTTGTGCAAAGCTTAGGAGACAGAAAGGCTGAAGGCCGACAAGTAAACCAGGTTGGCTAGAAGATAGAATGCATGAAAGGAAATAACATGAAATGGAGATAAAAGAGTGAGGTGAGAGAGACTGGCCAATCAGGGCCTAATCCTGGGAGCACACACAAGGGACCCAGGTGGATGTTTCTAGAAGTTCATGAAAATGTGGATTGAAGGGGTTCAGCTCTCTACTTCAAAATATGTGCAGGGATTCTCTGTTTCCTGTCTGATTACTGCATGGTAAAGAAAAGGCCATTTGATTGTTTGCTGAGCTGAATTCAGAGTGCATACAAAAGATTCCCTGTGGAGAGATTCACTACTTTTCCCTCCTGCTACCCATAAAGTATATTTATGAATTCTGAGGGCTGGAAAGAGTAGGGCCTTGCCCATTCTCTCCACACATACATACCAGGGAGGCAGGAAGTACTTGGCTCCTAGACAAGCCTGTGACTTCCATGGGGAGGGAAGGTGTGGGGGGGATCACCTCCTCTTTGTCTCTTCTTTCCCTTAATATAACTCCTTGTGAACTTTGAAAGGACAGAGAATTAGACAACAGGTGACAAGAGTCCACAGGAGACTTTATCTGCAGCGAAACCCAGAGTTCCAGCACTGACCTGAGATAAAAGCTGCATGCCCTAGCCCATCAGTACTTCAGCCTGATAGCCAACGAGACATATTCTGCAAGCAAGAGATTTTTTTGTTTTTGTCCACTGGCTTTGCCAAATTCAAAAGCAAACTTGGTGGGGTGAATACTTTGTGGAAACCACATTAAATTTGAGTCCAATCTTCCCAATTACGAAGGGAGGAGAGTGTGCCCTATTTCCTTCATACATATTCATAGTGGTGCAGCCAATGAGGTGAGTGAGTTGTCTTTCTACCATTTGGTCAACAAGGGGGAAAAAAAAAAGAATAAATATCTAGATTGGAGGTATTGATATTCACTTTTGGTTCTGACTTAGGAGTCAACCTTAAATCCTTTGAGTTACCTCACAGTAACAGGAAACAATCCAAAGATACCTCGGGAAAAACTCTCCAATTCAACATCATCAGAACTTTCAGTTATGGCCTCATCAAAAAGCCCTGTGCATTTTTACAAGAATGGGGCATCACTGACTGGTGTTCCCTGGTATATCTGGAAAGGCAGAGTAGGTATGGAGTAGACAGTTTTTAATACTAATTTAAAAAAAAAAACCCACTTACCTTCTGTCTTAGATTGGTGCTAAGTATTGGGTCCAAGTTAGAAGAACAGTAGAGCTAGGCAATTGCCCTGGGTCATACAGCTAGGAAGTATCTGCGGCCAGATTTGAACCCAGGCCCTCCCATCCATCCCCAGGCCTGGATCTCTGTCCTTTGAGCCAACTAGCTGATCCTAGGTATGAGTTTTTAAGGATGTTAACTCTCTGACTAAAGAGTTTATAATTTATCCTAGCAGATATAGAGCCAGTACAGCTTCTTGAGCAGTAGAGTAATATATTCAGACACATTCTTTAGGAATGTTACTTTTGGCAGTTAAGTGGAGGAGAGATTGGAGAGGAGAGAAACGAGAAGCAGAGTTCAAGGAGGGTGTAGCAATACCTCAGGAGAGATGTAATGAGGCTCTGAACTGAATGGAGGCTTCAGTTAATAGAATGGAGAGTTATGAAACTAGATGCGAGAGATGTAAATATTGAATCGATAATTCCAGGCAGTCAATTTGTTTGCTCATAAAGGTGTGAGAGAGTGAAGAGTGGAGTCTTAACTGGAATTCTGTTGAGGACATGTTGAATTTGAGTTACAGATTTTAAAAACATGTTTTGTTTTGTTTTGGACCTCACAGAGATTGTAGTCCGGTAAAGGGAACAATATGTAGACAGGAATAACTGTAATACACAATAAGCACCTTAGAGAATTCCAAAACAATATGTTACATTACTACCCCAAGAGAAGGTCATTATCTACCTGGAAAATCAAGAAAGTCTCCATACAACTCTATAATTAGGGTGATGCAATCAGGGTTTTGTCATAGGGCTCTGACATTCACAGGCATGCTGCTTCCTTCCCATGAGGGTCTTGTGACCTGCCGTTCCCAAGTCTCTCTGCTATCTGTCAGCTTTTGTACCATACTGTACTACCACCCTTGAGCTTTCATCTGACCCTCTTACCTCTCAAAGGACTTGACTTCTCCCACTGATGCATTCACATCTTCTATTTCTTCCCCTTTTATCTCTTCCTGGGATTTTTTTTTTTAGAAGGGGACTTGGAATCAGATGTCATTGGCCATCTTTCTGAGGAATGAGTCTTCCATTCTCCTGGCTCTTCTGCCACTAGTGCCCCTATATCCTCTCAAAAATCAAAACCAAAACAGCAGAATATGCCCCAGGCAATGAGATTCTCAATTAGTTCTCTGACTCCATAGAGCAAATTTTTTTTTAATTGAGGCTTAAAGGGTGTAATAATCAGGTTATAAGGAGAGAGGGAATATTCTAGGAAGAGAGAGTGGCACTAACAAACATAGAAACAAGAGGAAACAGCTGGAATCATGGTTCTGTGATTTTGGAAGACCTTGAATTCTAAGCAAAGGAATTTGAAGAGAGAGACAGATAGACAGACAGAGACAGAGAGACAAAGACAGAAATGGATGAATGGAGATTTCAGTGATTTAAGATTTACAGAGTACTTTTCTAATAACAATCTAGTAAAGTAAATATTATGAATATCTTTTACCTTACTTAATAGATCAGGGAACTTAAGTTAAGAAAGAATGAGTTTTCCTCCCAGTTAAAGATAATCCAGCTTAAATACAGGTTGCTTTGCTATTACAAACCCTAATAAACAATAGAATCACTGAAGATTTTTTTAACAAAGGAGTGAAGTAATCAGATTTATGCACGAAAAATTTTGTTTTGTTTTTTTTAAAGATATTTTATTATTTTTCCAATTACACGTTATAATAATTTTCTACATAACTTTTCTGAAGTTATAAGATCCAAATTGTCTTTCTGCTTCACTTTACTCTCCCTTCCTAGAGACATTAAGCAATTTGATCTGGGTTATAGATTTTTTTATGTAAAACATGTTTCATATTGCTCATTGTTGTAGGAGAATTCTCATATGAAAACAACCCCTTCCCAAATTAAAACACAAATTAACTAAAATGAAAAAGAGTATTCTTTGATCTCCATTCCTACTCCATCAATTCTTTCTCTGGAGGTGGACAGCATGCTTTATCATAAGTCCTTCAAAATCAAAAAGTCCCAGATCATTGTATTGCTGCAAAGTAGTTATGTCTTCACAGTTGATTATTCTACTCTGCAGCAATTATTGTGTCCCATGTTCTCCTGGTTCTGCTTATTTCATTCTGCATCAGTTCATGTAGGTCTTTCCAGCTTTTTTCTGAAATAGTCCTGTTCAGCATTTCTTACAGTACAATTGTATCGCATCACCATCATGTACTACAGTTTGTTCAGCCATTCCCCAATTAAGAGACATCCCCTCAATTTCCAATTCTTTACTACCACAAAAAGAGCAACTATAAAAGTATTTGTACAAGTGGGTTCTCCCTTGCTCCTTTTAAAAATCTCTTTGGGATACAGACTTAGTAGTGGTATTACTGAATCAAAGGGTATGCACAGTTTTATGGCCCTTTGGTCATTGTTCCAAATTGCACTCCAGAATAGTTGGATTAATTCACAACTCCAACAACAATGTAGTAGAGTCCCAATTTTGCCACATTCCCTCCAACATTTATCACTTTCCTTTACTGTCATATTGGCTAATCTGATAGGGATGAGGTGGCACCTCAGAGTTGTTTTAGTTTGCATTTCTCTAATCCAGAGGAATTTAGAACATTAAAGTAAGATGATTTTGATAGTTTTATACAGGATGAATTAGAGGGAGAGAAGAGAGAATTAATTTTGTGGTGTTCACAGGTCATGGTTGGGAGACCTGTTTGGAGGCTATTGTTACAGTCCAATTAAGTGGTAGTGAGGGCCTATACTAGAGTGGTACCATGGAGGTAAGAGTTGATAGGGGTTGATAACTGATTAGGTAGTAAAAATATTAAACTGAACCTTAAAGTCCTGGGCATGGATGGCATGATGAATCACAGTATCAGTCAGAAATAATGAAGTCAGAGGGAGAATCAGGTTAGAGGCAAAAATAATATGCTCAGTTTGGGACATTTTGAGTTGGAAGCACCAGTGGGTTATCCAGTTGGAGATATACTGTGGACAGCTGGAGGTGCTGGTCTGGAAGGTCAGGCCTAGGGACAGAAATCTGGCAATCTTCATTAGAGAAGTGGTAGTATTAGGTTTTGAATAGAAGAGGAGAATGGAAAAAAGACTGCTGAGAAGGAAAGAACTACAGATAGACTCCTGGAGAACACCCACATTCAAGGCATGAGGAGCCAGTGACTGAATAGTTGTTTAGGTAGCAGGAGAAGTAAGAATGCAGTTTCTCTAAGCCACATGAGAAGAGACTCTCCTCTCTAGGAGAAGGTGATTAACAATGGCCCAATATTACAGAGAAAGTCAAAGATAAGGACTATATAAAACTAAAAGGCGACCTTTTCAGATGACCTTTCAGAAAGGAGTTTAAGTAGAGCAGCTGGGCTAAACTTCTGCCAGTTGCAAGTGGTTGAGGAAGAGCAGGTGTTGAAGAAGTAAAGATTGTGCTTATAGACATATTTTTAAGAAGTTTAGCTGTTACAAGATGTAGAAAGTTGGGATGGTACTCAGATGGGAGGAAGAAAGTAAGTGAAACCTTTTTGAGAATAGAGGGGACTTGGTTATTAATAGAAAGAGAAAAATTGGATCTACTGGAAAAGGAGAGACTGAAAATGCACAAGAGACTGGAATCAGGTTGTGGAACATGGGGTGAGAAGAGAATAAAGGGCATATATGTAAAGGGATTAGTTTTAGTGAGGAGAAGAATAACTTTGCTTCAGTAACTGGATGAAAGGAGGTACACATGGGTAATGATCCTAAGAAGTTTTATCTGGAAACTCAGGTATAGATGGCTGGGCCTTGCTCTCTAGTCTAGTCTAAATTTTCTCCAACTAGAGAGCTCCCTTGGCTCCTACCAACACCTAATTAACTTCAGATCAACTACTACCTTCTTCATGAAAACTTATCGATTCTCCTTCCCTGTTCCCCAGCTGAGATTGCTGCCTTCTCTGTAGAGCAATGCCTTTGTGCTTCTCTTATGATACTTATTACACCTAAGCTTATGTTCTAGTCATCTGTGGGTTGATTTTATTCTCCTGCCTTGATTGGAAGCTCCTTAAAGGCCGAAATGTGTCTTTCTCAATTTTGGTGTGCTCCTGTGGCACCGTTTCTGGTACATAGCATCCAGATCAATAAATGTTTGCTGAATGGGATAGAAGAAAAAAAGAATGGAAGGCGAGGAATTGAAGGGGCTTACATTGATTGGCCTCACTCTTTTCAGGAAGGCAGAAAGGTAGGCCATCTGGAGTGAGGCACATGGAATAGGAGGTGGGGGTGGGGACGCACTCATTAAGGTGAGAATAAAAGGTTTGGAACAGTTTGTTGTAGGGAATGAGACAGAGAGTCAATAAAGGTAGAACAGATGGATTATCAAATAGCAGCAAGGGCTCAGCTGAAGACAATTGTCAATTTGCAGTGGGTGAAAATCAATTTGATTTCATTATTTTCTCCAGGGTTGTTCAGTAGCCCTAGAGCAGAACACAGAAACTGAATGGGGGAGATTGCCTAGGGATGAGGATGGGCAATTCAGAAATGGTAGAGATAGATAGTTAGAGGGAAAAGGGATCCTTAAGTAGTAGCTACTCAAACATTAAAGTAGCAACTCAGCTCTGGTTATAGACATGAAGCCAAGACTGAGGAGAGAAGCTGGAAAAATTTGATAGTTCAAAGGACCTGAAATCATAATAAGGGCAAAGAGGAGGATGATCAAAGCATCATAAACTTAGAGATGGAAGAGGCCTGAGGAGCCATTTAATCTGACCTCTTCATTTTACAGATGAGTAAGCTGAGAGCTCCAGAGGTTCAGTGATTCCTTACAGACCATGCAGGTAAATGACAGAGATAGGATAGGTTTAGTGTAAACAAGAGAGTGGGGAAAAGTGAAAAGAAAGTAAGTTATGGTCAGAGAATGAAGTGTCAAAGTTCTGGATCTTATAAGTGGTGCTAGTCCAAGAGATAGCGAGGTCTAAAGTGTATCCCTGGACACTGTAAAGCCTGGTTAAGGTGAAGCAGAGAAGAAAGTTGTCAGAGTTGAAGATGCTAAGAAATTGGGTATTCAAGTCATTAGAAGTATGGTCAGCTGGGGTGGGGGGTGAAAACTCTGAGGACAAGATAGGTAGAAAAAATACCAGAGGATACTACAGTGAATAAGAAATTTAAGAGAATTACTGGAACATGCTTAGCTGATATCAGTAAAGATGAAGAGAAGGTGATAAAAACAGATTTATTGAAAGGGAAAAGACATTTAAGGGATAGTGTTAGAGGAACAGTCTAAAAGAAAGGGCGGGAAACTGGAAGAATGCTTAACTCTTCCCTGGCCTGGGAGACTCATGGGCTATGAGAGAAGTATAAGTGGAGAAAGTCCCTAGGGAAAAGGGATACTCAAGGGAGACAAGCTTTAGTTAAGAAGGAGGTAGAAGGAATGCTATTAATCATGTTTGAAGATACAGGGTAGTTTTCTGAGAATCAACTGACAATTTTTAAGTATAAGCCTCTGAGTTCAGGCACAGGGATACAAGGGAAACAATTCCTGTCCTCAAGGACATTATAATCTATCAGGAAAGACATGTATGTATATATACACAAATAGATACAAAATAGCGCAAAGCAAAAGGGATAGACCTTTTTGTTTTATTTTATTTATTTTATTAATACAGTGAAATTCCAGAGGAGGCAGCTCTACCAACAGAGGTAGCTACTTTTTTTTGTAACTTTAAAGAGATACCTGGAATACTTAGTAATTGACTTGCCCAATATGTCTCAGAGGTGGGATATGAATCCAGATCTTTTTTTTTTAAACATTTATTAATATTCATTTTTAACATGGTTACATGATTCATGTTCCTACTTTCCCCTTCAGCCCCCGACCTTCCCCCTCCCCTGGCCAATATGCATTTCCACTGGTTTTATCATATGTCATTAATCAAGACCTATTTCCAAATTGTTGATAGTTGCATTGGTGTGGTACTTTCGATCCCCAATCATGTCCTCATCAACCCATGTATTCAAGCAGTTGATTTTCTTCTGTGTTTCCTCTCCTGCTATTCTTCCTCTGAATGTGGGTAGCGTTCTTTTCCATAAATCCATCAGAATTGTCCTGTGTCATTGCATTGTTGCTGGTACAGAGGTCCATTGCATTCGATTTTGCCACAGTATATCAGTCTCTGTGTACAATGTTCTTCTGGCTCTGCTCTTCTCACTCTGCATCAGTTCCTGGAGGTCTCTCCAGTTCACCTGGAACTCCTCCAGTTTATTATTCCTTTGAGCGCAATAGTATTCCATCACCAGCATATACCATAATTTGTTCAGCCATTCCCCAATTGAAGGACATACCCTCCTTTTCCAGTTTTTTGCCACCACAAAAAGCGCAGCTATAAATATTTTCGTTTATTAATGATCTCTTTGGGGTACAAACCCAACAATGGTATGGCTGGATCAAAGGGCAGGCAGAATCCAGATCTTCTTGGTCAGTTTTCTATCCACCACACCACATTGCCCATACATAATATGTTTAAAAATAAACACAAGATAAACTTGGGAGAAAGGCACCAGCAGCTGGAGAGAAGATAGTTTTAGAAAGAGCCTCCCAGAAGTGATTCTCTACTTGAACTGAGAAATGGTCTAAGAAACAGGCTAATTGGGTAAAAGTGGGTTTGGAGAGGAGGACTGATTATTAGAGGAATGCGAGGTTAGGATGAGGTAGTATGGGCATGAATTTAAGATCATAAAATGGCATGATTGGAATAGGGGAATCAGAACAACAGAAGCTGGATTGATGTGATCGAATTTTCTTGGCAGAATTTAACCAACAAAGGATGTACAGATTTCATCTGCCCTAGAGGTTAGAGTAGAATTTGTAACACTGGTGTTTTGGAGTGTGTCTGGGTAGGCTCTGACCCCTACATATGCTACTATTGCTGCTCCTCTATGCTGAGAGGCTTTTGCAGTCTCCAGGCAAGACAGCCACACATGGAAGCTTACCTGGTGGGCAAACCCTCCAAGAGAACAGATAACATCAAGATTTCAAGCTTTTAAGAGTAGGAGTTATAACCACCAAAAATAGTGAAGTTAGAAGAAGTGAGTTTTAAGTAGGGATTAATACATAGGATCATAGGTCTAGAAACTCGGGGACCTTTCCAGAATTTGAACTCAGGTCCTCTGACTCTAAAGGTAGTACTCCTCTTAATGTACCAGAGCTCTCTTCAGTTTTGATGCTATTGAGTTTGAGATGCCTGCAGGTCATCCAGGTAGAGATATATCTGTTGGGCAGTCAGAATACAAATCTGGAGTTCAGGAGAGAGGTCAGGACTGAAGTTACAGATTTTTGAATTATTTAAATATTTTGAAGTGGAATTATTTAAATAATTTAATTAAATCCAAGAATTTAAAGATTCTAATTATTTAAATATTTAAATGATAAAATGATTATGTTAATTATTTAAATAATGAAGTTGAATTATTTAAATAAGTTGACGCTGTGAAAGTAAATGGAAAAGAGCTTAGAGAGAAGGCATTTGGGGAGCACTCATATTAGGAAATCAGAAAGAAGATGAGGAATCAAAGAAGGTGCTACTAGAGAGATAGGAGGAGATCTCTGACATAAAGAAAAATTCTGTCTAGTTTATTTGTTTATTTTTATTTATTTTAAAAATATTTTATTTTTTAGAAAAATTTTCCATTGTTACATGATTCATGTTTTTTTTTTTTAACCCTTGTACTTCAGTGTATTGTCTCATAGGTGGAAGATTGGTAAGGGTGGGCAATGGGGGTCAAGTGACTTGCCCAGGGTCACACAGCTGGGAAGTGGCTGAGGCCGGGTTTGAACCTAGGACCTCTTGTCTCTAGGCCTGACTCTCACTCCACTGAGCTACCCAGCTGCCCCCAATGATTCATGTTTTTACTTTCCCTTTTGCCCCCCTTAAGCCTCCCTATAGCTGATGCGTATTTCCACTGGTTTTAACATTTGTCATGGATCAAGACTTATTTCCATGTTATTGATAGTTGCATTGGTGTGATCATTTCCAGTTTGCATCCCCAATCATGTCTGCATCAACCCATAATTCTATGGGGCTAACTGGCAGAAAGTCGTTGAGTTAGGGAGTGGAAATGTGATAATGAATCCATTTTGAAAGGTGATGGAATAAGGATGAATAATACCATCTTTTTTTCTAAGGTATAGTTTGACCTTAAGCCTTTAATCTGATATATTCTTCCCTAAAAGGAAAAATGGAAACATTTTCCTATCCCTAGCATCACAGGTGTTGAGTCTTTGTGCTTGGTCAGAGATGTATGGCAAATCCATATGTCAAAGTCCATTAAAAGAAGTTTTCCTATTTGGGTTCGTACTTAGAAATGCAAATTCTGTACAAAGGAGTATTATTTTAGTCCTGTCATCTGTCTTGGGGGAGCAAAGAATGATGCAAAGAGCCAATCACAGCTTAGAAAGAATGTGAAAACAAGGCATTTGTGTTTCTTGTGAGGTCAAGACAGACCTCACTGCATTCTGCACTCTGCACTCTTCAATAGAGCATTTTGTAGGCAAAAAAGAAAAAAGCTTGTATGAATTGTGGAAGCACCACCAGGGTTCACAATAAATTAATTCATTCTGCAACTAAAATTAAAATGGAAAATGAAAGTAACTGAACAAGGATGTTAGTGTGTCTAAAGAAAAGTTTAAAAACATTGAAGGAAATTAAGCAATAACTTTATGATTACCAAGTATGAACCCAGGATGCAAAAGATCCACTTACGGGATACCCTTTGCTTAATAGAGAAACCAACAAATCTATATTAAAAAACAAGAAATTCAAGAGGAGAGGAGGAATCTTTTGCATTCATATTAAATCAAAGAGCATGTACAAGTCTTTAATGACTCTGCATTAAAAATATACTACATAAGTTGAGCATGTTGAATGCCATAACAATCTTACTGGAGGGCAGACAGGATCCAGAAATGATCTGAACAGGCTAGAATGCTGAGCTGAGACAAGTAAGATGAGATGTAATAGAGATAAATGGTTAGTCTAATCTTCATAAGTATAAGAGAGTTGAAGTTTGGCTTCAAGAACATTTTGTCTGACACAGATCTACGAATCTGTAGGGATTTGAAAGCTCCAGGTGAGTCAATAGTGTATACTAGCCAAAAAAAACCAACAACTAATGTGATCTTTGAGTCAGGGGTATGCTGGAGACAGCTTAATTCCTGTGAGAGGGCTAATTTAAAAAAATTTCAGGGTGACCATTTACATTTCAAAAATTGGAAGTGCTACAAAACAAGATTTGCTTGTTGTTTTGCTGATTGAATTGACTTAAGAAAGGGATGGACAAAATGTTATTAAATCACATGGAATTTAAAAGTGTGTCTTAGGGCAGCTAGGTGGCTCTGTGGATTGAATACTAAGCCTGAAGTCAGGAGGACCTGAGTTCACATCTAGCCTCAGATACTTCCTAGCTGTGTGATCTTGGGCAAGTCACTTACTTCCCAATTGCCTAACCTGTACCTTCTGTCTTGGAACTAATACTTAAATTGATTCTAAGAAATAAGGTAAGGGCTTAGTTGTTAAACATTTACATAGCACATCCCTGCCCCACTAAAAATATTATATCCAGAACAAGGGCTATCACCCCAAACTCAGCCTTATATCACATTCATGTTGTATTCAGTTTTGGGTGCCACACAGAAAGTAACCAAAATGGTAAGGGGACTGGTGATCATGCTATATGAGAATGTGAAACTGGAGGTATTAAACATGGAGAAGAGAAGAGTAAATAGAAACATGATTAAGCATTTGAAGGACCAATGTGTGGAAGAGGAATTAATTAGGCATATTACAGCATAATGTAAAAATAAATCTTCCCATCTAACTTACTAACTATGGGGACTATCTAAAAAGTGGAATGGACTGTCTTAGGAAATAATGGCTTCCCTCTCACTACAGATTCTTAAGCAAATGATAGATGACTATTTGTTGGTGATATTGCAGAGGGCATTTTTGTTCAGGAATGTGTTTCACTAGATGATTTCCAATATGTCTTTCAGCATTAAATTCTATGATATTTAGGTTTAAATATATAAATCACTAAAGAGGAGCAGGAAATTATAAAACCAAATCAATGGAAAACAATAGCCAAAAAACACTGAGTTCAGCACATTTCTAAAAAGTAAAAGTAATACCCTAAATGTACAAGCTAGTGGTTGATTAAAGTCCAGGGACTGTTACTATTATAACAGAAGTTTAGATTTAACCACTCTCACTCATAGTGTAAGTAGGATGATCAGCCCTTTCTCTATCAGCTACTTGACTCGTTGTCATATCATTTTCATTATTGCTAGGCTTAAGGTGATTCTAAGGCATTCTTAGATATTTCCTAATTAATTACTAAAGTTGCAATCTCTCTTTCTCTCTCTCTCATTAGTGAATCAGCTCTGAGGCCCCACTCCAATTTATCAAATTAAATATAAAATATTTACCATGTTAACTTAAATGAAAAAGGAAATAAACATTTATTCATTATCTGCTACATGACAGGCACTGTGCTAAACACTTTATTAATGAGAGGATCAAGATGACTTCTGATTACCAAGATGTCAGAGTAAGAAACCCTCAGTTTGCCAACTACCCTCCAAACAACCATAGAAGAACAACCCCTGACCCAAAATAAGTCCTGAAGTGGCAGAACCAATAGAAGAAGGGGTGAAGCAGTGCTCTGTCCCAGAATCACAACAGATAGCAAGAAAGACTTATCTCACTGAGGTCTGAGGAGAGAGTGCTAAATAAGCCTCAGTGATACTCAGAGATATGATAGATATGGGGTAAGGGGTAGGAGAAGGAGCACAGAAAGCTCAGTCCAGCCCCAGCAGGGGAAGAGTGGAAACCAATCACAGAGAGTAAGCAGCAGTGGTAGGACACAGCCCCTCACAGTCCAGCTGAAACAGAGGCTAGGAATGACCCGGCACAGGCAGCAGTGGGAGGAACGTAGCCCAACAAGGTCCAGCCTCCAGAGAATTGGGCAGAACCCAACTTGAACCAGCTAAACTGAACAACTTCAAACCTTCACACAATAGGCCAACCAGGTTGCCTCTGCAGAGTGCTCAGTCTGGGACTGAGATAACTGAACTGATCCCAGGTACAGTATTAGTACAATACAGTGCTCCTTCCACCCCAGGAACAGAGCTAAGCTTCAGCATATAGATAAAACCAAGGGGGGGGGGGGGAATAACCTCCAAATGAGCAAAAAACAGAGAAAAAGCCTGACCCTAGAAAAATATTTCAACAAAAGAGACCAAAATACAAGCTCAGAAGAGGACAGCAATACAAAAATGAAAATGTATCAAGCCTCAGAGAAAGTGTTAAGTGGTTGTTGGCCCAAAATGAACTCCTGCAGAGGTCCAAAAAGAATAGAAAAACAAATAATAAAAACTTAGGAGGAAAATTAGAAAAGAAAATGATAGGGAAAAAATCAACAGTTTATAATAAACACTGAAGAAAACAGTTTTCTAAAAAGTAAAATATAAACTCTCAAATAAGAACATAACTCCTTAAGTAAGGAAATGCAAAGCCCCAAAGAAGAAAATGACTACCTAAAAATTATAATTGGACAAATAGAAGCTGATGACTTCATGAGACAGCGTGACTTCATGAGAGCAGCAGGAAACAGAAAAACAAATTCAAAAGAATGAAAGAAATAGAAGAAAATTTGAAATCATTCATTGGAAAAAGAACTGACCTAGAAAATAGATCCAGAAGAGATGATCTAAGAATCATTGGATTGCCCTAAGCCATGATCAATAAAAGAACCTGGATACCAGATTGTAAGAAATTATTAAGGAAAACTACCCTGATGTTCTTGAACAAAAAGGGAAAATAGAAATGGAAAGAATCCATTGATCATCTCTTGAAAGAAGCCCCAAATTAAAAAAATTTAAGACTATAAGAGCCAAATCCCAGAACTCCCAGGCCAAGGAGTAAATACTACAAGCAGCAAGAACTCTTCCCCCTTAACAATTCAAATATTTTGGAACCATAGTTAGGATTGCACAGGAACTAGCAGCTTCTACATTAAAGAACTGGAAGGCATGGAATATGATATTCCACAAGGCAAAGAGTCTTGGACTTTGACCAAAAATCACATATGCAGCAAAACTGACCATAATATTGTAAGGGAAGAAATGAATATTTAATGAAACAGAATGAGTCTAGGCATTCCTTTTGAAACAACTACAGCTAAAAAGAAATTTCAAGAGAAGCATAAAAAGGTAAACAGATAAATGAGAGGATCTCACTGATCCTCACAACAACCCTGGGAAATAAGTGTTATTATCCATTTTATAGTTGAGGAAACTGAGGCAAAAGAGGTTAAGTGACTTTCCCAGGGTCATATGTCAGTGTATGAGAGCAGACTTGAACTTTGGTTTTCCTGACTCCAGGTCTAGCACTCTATCCACTGTCTAGTTGTAGTTAATTTAATAAATATAAAATCTATTATTTATAGATTACCTTGTATTATATGTTACATTATAATATACTATGATATTATATGAAATTTAAACAAATTTTGATATAACATTAGTTTAATTAATCTAATATATTAAATAAAGTTTAATTAACCAGAGAAAATTATTTTTCTAGGAAAGGCTGTTTCTTTCTTATAATATATAATAATGACACACATATATTAGATTTAAGCTAAACAAAGCTACTAGCTGTGCAATTTGTTAACATTGTATAAAATAATAAAATAATGGTATGAATAATCATTTGCTGTGAGAAATATCACCTCTAATCATTTTAAGCAATAACCTCTCTGTATTTCATGAATCCAGTCCTGTCATTCAGCATTTTCCAGAAGAGCAGTCAGTCTTTCAAAAATTTCCTTTATAAAGTTTCTCCACAAGAAAAATGTTAAAAACAGTTCTCTCAGGAATGAAGTTCCTTTCATTCCTTTCTCTCTGTAGCTTATGCAGTCTCTCTTCAGCCATGAGAAGTAACAAACAGTTTTTCAAGGATGACAGATAAACGACCAGACTCCTCAATTCCCATTGAAGTGCTACTGCTCAAGATTCCAGTCTCTTAAGGATGTAGCAACAGTATCCCTAAAATAGGGGGAGGGAAGGTGATGTTTTAGAAGTAATAGCCTTATTTTTGAGTGTGAAGTGAGCCATGGCTGGGATTTAAAAGGGACCTCTGAACAATTAGCTGAGCCAAAGAACACCGAAAACTTTAAAAAGATCAGACCCGGAATTTCATGACTTTGGGGAGCTCCCCCTACCAAAGCCAATAGGCAACTTTTTGATGCTTAAGTCTTAGAGTTGCTGGGGACACTGAGTATACCAGGTTCAAACAGAAAATGTATTAGAGGCAGGACTTGAAGTCAAGTCTTTCCTAACTCCAAGGTGTAGCTCTCTATCCAGTAATGCACATAGTTGCTTCAGGAGAAAAATAACCCTTTTTATTTAGTATATGTAAGGGAACATGCCTTATGATTTAACACGTTAGCTTGGGTACATCCAGTAAGAGACAGGGACTGTAAGAAGAAAGTCATGAGGTTAGGACTGATCTACCAAATCAGGGCAGCTGCTAAACTTCCAAAGGAGGGAAGAAATGTATCCAGAGAGCCACGGGAATGGTGGCTTTCCGACCAAAGGTGAAGGAAAGCATCCAACAATGGTTTTACAAATGACTGCTTCCAGGACTTGACATGTCTTGGCAACCAATTCTTGCTACTCTTGTTATTTCTTTGTTCATCTGGGGAGCTTGAGGAGGCTAAAGAAAGCCAGGTATTTTAGGGAGTGGTAGGGTCTTGTTTAAGCAAGTCTGATTTGTTTCCTACTCTTAATACCACAGGCAGAAAAGTGCCTGTCAGATATGTGGCACAGGAAATAGAAGTTTCTAGAATGGAAGACTCCTGAAAGACTATGGGAAAGGAGAAGAGATCATGCATGGCTAGGACAGAGAAAGCATATGAGAGAATGACCAGATCTGGAAAAAAATAAACAAAATATGCACAGAGTATAAATCTAAGATTATTAGTCCTGATGGGTGAGATATGAGTGAGAGGAAGCCAGCTGTAACTTTTAAATACAGCTTTAACTGAGAGTTTAATCTCCCTAAATTAAGACTCTGCATATTCTTAGCAGTACACTTTAAAAAAACAAAACCAAAACAATCCTTACCTTCTCTCTTAGAATTGATACTAAGTGGTTCCAAGGTGGGGAGAGCAGTAAGGGATAGGCAACTGGGGTTAAATAACTTGCCCAGGATCACACAGCTGAGTATCTAAATCTAGATTTGAACCCAGGACCTCCCATCTACTAATCTGAAGTTCTATCCATTGTGCTACCAAACTGCTTTGGCAAGATACTTCTTTATCCAGTTGATGCATAATGTGTTGGCACTGTTGTACAATTAAAGGAAAGATTTGGAATGAGATAATTTTCTAGAGTCTGTCTCTACTTTCTTTCCTATCTTAGGACTACTTCCCAATTTAGGTCCTCATCATCTCTTATCTGGACTTCTGCTAGCCTCTTAACTGGTCTCTCTTTTTCCAGTCTTTTCTTGACTCCATCCTTTTCATAACTATCAAACTAATTGTTCTAAGTCTGACCATGTTACTTCCATGCCTAATAACTTTTCACTGCTTCATATACATATAAGGTAAAATGCAAGTTCCTTAGCCATCTGACTCTAAACTGCCTCTCAGCCTGATTTCCAACCCCTTCCCTTTATGACATTTACATTCCTGATAAATCGGACAATTAGCCATTTTCAAAACTTAGTACCTGGGGGCAACTGGGTGGCTAAGTAGATTGACCCCAAGAGATGGGAGGTCCTGGGTTCAAATCTGGCCTCAGCTACTTCCTAGCGGTGTTACCCTGGGCAAGTCACGTAACCCTCATTGCCTAGCCCTTAGCATTCTTCTGCCTTGGAACCAATACCCAGTATTGATTCCAAGATGGAAGGTAAGGGTTTAAAAAAAAACAACAAAAAACAACTTAGTACCTCAGTACCACAAGAAGGATTCCCCTCTGCCTGGAATACACTCTATCTTTAGGCACTAGGACTGCAAATATAATGAATGAAACATCCCTACTTCAAGAACTTCACATTCTTACAGGAAAAAAGTACATATACAAGGTGGCTCAAGCCTTAGTGTCGTTTTAATTTTTAGTATCTTAAATAGCTCTTAGAAAAATAAACTGAAAATGCATGGAGACTTTTGGAAACATCTTTGTATGTACAGAATAAATGTAAAGTAAATGGATATAAATAAATACAAAATAGTTCAAAGAGAGGCAGCTAGGTGGTTCAGTGGATAGAGGCAGGCCTGGAAATGGAAAGTCCTGGGTTTAAATCTGGTTTGAGACACTTTCTAGCTGTGTGACTTTGGGCAACTCGCTTGACCCCAATTGCCTAGCCCTTACTTCTCTTCTGACTCGGAACTGAAACTTAGTATGGATTCTAAGACAGAAAGTAAGGGTTTAAAGAAAAAAAAAGTTCAAGAAGGATACTTTAAACTTACTACTGTTCAGGAACCTTGGCTTCCTTCAAGGTGAGTTCATATGAGGTATTACTTCTTCCAGGAAGTATTCCCTGAATTTATTGCTCTCCCTTGAGGTGTGAGTACTTATTCTAACCTCAATTTTCCTAGTACTGAACTTATTTGTGTACATGTTTGTTTCCCCCAGCAGAACACAAGCTTCTTGGAATCAGAGACTTTTTCATTTTCGTTTTTGAATCCCCAGCACTCAGCATAGGACCTTGTATATAGAAGGTGCTTGTGTAATTGTCAATTGAATTGATCAGCCAAGTCAAAGGAAGAATGAATTAGTCCTGTTTGCAAATGTTTCACCTGATTTTAAATACATTAAAATCCTCAGGAAGTAAAAATAAAATGGGAAGTGGAATAAAGCTCTCTTTCCCTCCTCCTGGAGAACAAAGAGGATGAACATCAGGGAAATGGACACTGTGCAATTCTTCTACTTTCCTCTTTCTTAGAAGTAGTAAAAAAAAAAGAAAGAAAAGAAAAAAAGAAAAAGGAAAAAAAAACCTTGTGGTGGTAGAACAGGCTAAAGCTTTTGACTAAAATAAGGTTTTAGGATTAAATAGCAGACCACAGATCGGATCCCACAGGATTCATAACTCTCTAAGCCAAGCCTTAACTGCCAGACCTCACTCCATCAAGAAAAATGAATCTTTTATCTCTAGTTGTGAGGTTGAAAATTTGAACCTCAAGCCAATAAAACAACATAGAATTAGAGGTTGTTGGAATTGCCATAAGGGCAATGGAGAGCTTAGAGCTGAGAACTGGGAATCATAGATTTCCATCATCTACAAACTAGGGGAAAAGATGAATTTTTTTTGAATTTGCAGAAATTCCATTTAAAGGTATTTAATAGATAAATGTTGCTTAGGTTCATACTTGCATTTTGGCATATCTTAGAATAATTAGTGACATACCAGGGCATGCTATCTCTTAATTTTCATTGAAAAGCTCTTTGGGTAGGCTCCTAGTGCCATTTTGATCCAAGTTATTGTTACCCAAGAATAGAAGGCAGACAGTGTATCTGTCAAAGATATCCAGTTTTGAGACTTTTTTCCCCATTGTTTTTTTTTTTTTATAATCCTCCATTCTTCCATCCTGCCTGCTCTGTTGAATTCTATATTTATTTGGTTGTAACATAACTTCAACACGAGGAAAATTCAATACATAAATTATATATACATATATACTTGAATTCACTCCCATATATAGTCTATTATATTTGCTCCTACGATGGGGAAGGAGATATGAACCACAGGAATCATAGGTTCATGGAACTTGAACTACCAACCAATATGGATTTGGGCCCTTCAGATAGGACAGATATCAGAAGGCCTTTCATCTTATCTTCTCCTGCTAACTTATGTGTTTCCTTATTGAATATCATTTCTTTGATGTGGCTAAGTAAACTTTCTTTAACTACTGAATCAACTACACATGCCTCATATCATTCTGCTTTCAAATTTGAATATATAAGGTTCTACTTTGAGTTAGGACTACCCCAGGAATGGCTATTTATATTTATTGGGGGGAGAGATATGTGATATCATGTGATGTATTACTTCGAAGAAAAAAAATGGAGAAGTAAAACTTATTAAAAAGTACTCTGTATTCAAACTCAAAAACAAAACAAAACGAAAAACTACCATAGTGGCAAATCCTGCCATAGTTTGGTGAGTGGTATCAACAGAGCATGATATATAAATAATCTTTGAGAATAAAAGCCAGCACTCAGCCAGCAACCTTCATGAGGTAATTGCTCTGTAATAGAGCTATTGAGTAGAATTCTGATTTTTAATCCACTCTGCTATCTGCTTCCATTTTGGGGGTGAGTTCATCCCATTTACATTCACAGTTATGATTACCATCTGTGTATTCTCCTCTATCTTGATCCTCTTTTAATTCTGCTCTTTCTTCTCTCACTCTTTCCCTCCACACTAGTGTTTTGCTTTTAGTCACCTTCTCCTTCCTCCTCCCTTATATTACTCTCCTTCCCACCATTACCTTTCTTATTCCCCTCCTGCTTCTCTATAGGGTCTTTTAGTCACTCCCTCCAATTTCTCCTTCCTTTATATTACTTCCTTTATATTCCCCTTCTTATTATATTATATTCCCCTTCTATTTTTCTTAAGGGCAAGATAGAATTCTATACCCCAATGAATCTGGCAATGTTCTTCCCTCTCTAATCCAATTCCAATGAAAGTAAAGTTTAAGTATGACTCATCACCATCTCATCCTCCCCATCACTATAATAGTTACCCCTCTTACCATGTCTCTTTATGTGATATAATTTACCCCATTTTACTTCTCTCTTCCCATTTCTTTTAGTATAATCCTCTTTTCAGCCCTAGTTTTTTCTTTTTTTCTTCTCATCCTAAACAGCTTACTACTATACTCTCTGTCTATGTGTACTTCTCCTAACTACTATGATAATGATAACCATTTTTAATGGTTACAGATATCATTTTTCCATAAAGGAATTTTAAAAAATTGACCTTATTGAAGCCCTTAAATATTTTCTCTTTCTTATTTACCTTTTTATGTTTTACTTGTGTTTTGTTATTTGGACATCAAATTTTCTGTTTAAGTCTGATATTTTCTTCAGGTTTGTTTGGAAATCTATTTTATTAAATGACCATATTTCCTTTGAAAGAATATAGTCAGTTTTGATGTTTAGGTGATTCTTGGTTGTAAATTCACTTCCCTTGCCTTCTGGAATATCATATCCCAAGTCTTCCAGTTCTTCAATGTGGAAGTTGCCAGATCCTATGTAATCCTGACTGGAGCACCATGATATTTGAATTGTTTCTTTCTGGCTGCTTACAGTATTTTCTCCTTGACCTGGGTGCTCTTGAACTTAGCTACAACATTCCTGGAGTTGTCTTTTGAGGATTTATTGCAGGAGATGATCTGTGGATTCTTTCAATTTCTATTTTACCCTGTTGTTCAAGAATATCAGGGTAGTTTTCTTGGATAATTTCTTGTAATATGTTGTTTCTTTTGCTATTTGCTCATTTTCCCAGCCTTTTTTTTTTTTTTTTTTTGCCTATGAAATGGGAATTCTGAAAGCTGCTTGCTGATTCTGTCTCCTCTGCTGGTTTTTAGGGATAGGCACTGTGAGCTATTTTGCCCTGGGGCTAGGTCTTCAGTGCAATAGTATAGGCTTGAAAGGGCCCAGCCCTATTGACTTGTGGGCCTCACTGTGGGGTATTGCTAGGATCTGACACATCAAGGGGTGGGTCTAAGGTGCTCTTTTGTTGGTGTAGCCTGCATCCTGAGATCCCGAAGTTAGCCTATGCCCAGTAGTAAAATCTGTTGCAGTAGGTGGCAGGGTGATCAGTCAATACTCCTTTGAGGGCAATTTTGCTTCCAGTTTCCCCTTGTCCCATGAAAAATTAGAAGACCTGGGTTCAAATTTCATTTTTACTACTTTTCTCTTTGGGCAAGCCACTCAATAATACTGCACCCTAGTTTCCTCAAAAATAAAATAAAAGTATTGAATTAGGTGACCTCTAGGGTCCTTTCCAGTTGCAACTCTATACTTTTTTTTGTTCTTCCTGCATATATTAGTCAGGAGACAAGAAGGGGGAATCTAAAGTGATTCCAAGGATACTACGGAAGGGTAGGATGGGGATAAGAATTTGGGGAGTGGTAGTGAGGGGAAAGAGTTTTGCAATGTAACTGAATGTAAAACACCTTGAGGGTGAGTGCTGTCTTGCTTCCTTATATTTGTATCCCCAATGCTTAGCATAGTACCTGGTGCATAGGTGCTTAACACAATCTCTTTGCCTTTTCCTTCTCTTCTTTCTTTCTTGAATCTGCAAGAGGACCTAGAATGCAGGTATATCTTCTCTCCTAGAAATTCAGAGCTTGGGTAAAAGATTAAGGGAGAAAGGTTTTCTTTTTCTTCTCACCCTCAGTAACAGCAATCTTCTTCCTCCTCTCTCCCACACCCAGCCCCCAAGAACTAGATGACCTTTCTAGTAAGTTAGCTGATTTCTTCCTACAAAGCCCCTGGCCTAGCAGATGGAATAGCATAGGGAGTTGAGCCAGCGGGTGACTATGTGCTATTGGCTAATATTAGAACCCCTGCCAATCCTGAACTGTTACAGAGGGAATGGGTTTCATTGTCTGGTTGGCAGAGGACAGAATGCTGGCCTTCAGTGCAGTGGGTGGGGATAGGGTGCAGGTGGACTCTGCCTAGTTCTCCTGCCCAGAGCTGCCAACAACAGAGTGGCTTATCCAAGTCATAGTGGTAGGAGTGGGGACAGGGAAATGTTATTTACACTGCTCCAAAACACATTCTAAAGACAAAAAGAAAAGGTGGGAACAATAGGTACAAATATAGCAGTGCTATGGTCCCCCATAACATAAACAGTCTATTGGAAAATGGCTCCAAATCATTGTCTGGAATAACTGTGGGGCTCAAACGAGTGCCTGTTACTAGGTGGCTTCCTTCATTCCCCCCCTGGAAGATGAATCTGACAGAAAATCTCTAAATTTGGAAGATGTCACTTGTATCATGAGGACTGACATTTAGATTATACAAAGCATTTTCTATATCTTTTCTCATTTGATCTTCACAGCAGCACTGTGAAGTAGGTGCTATTTTTAATATGTACTTTACATATAAGGAAACTGAGGGTCAGAGATGCTAAGTGACCTGTCAGTGGTGATGTTGACCACATTAGAGGGGCTACTAAGTCCATATCAGAGGAGTACTTAGATTTGAAGCCAGGTCCTCTAGATTCCAAATTTAGAATATCTTGGGCCAAAAGAAATGAAGATACTACCTTAATAGAGTCAGGCTGCTCTCAAATGGCAATCCTTTAAGGATGGAACAATCCACTCCCTACTGGGTCTATTTAGAAAGTCCTGAGCCATCTCTTAAAAGACAGCAATTCATTGAAACTGTTGGCAAAATTTGCTCATCTGGGAAATATCTCTGCTGCTATTTCTGATGTTTGCCCAGATCCCGGTCTTTGTGGTCTCTAGACTGCTTTGATTTTAACCTGGCTCATTTACCTCATCACCTAGGCTCAATTTCCACCTTGAATCCCCCTTTTCCTTCTTTTGGCTTTCCTGCTTCATTGAGAAATAATGATCCTTTCTTAATCTATCTGAGTTTCTGCTGAGAGTTTAGTGACATTTACTTTTTCCCCACACCCCACTATCTCTTCAACTTAGGCCATTCCTCCCCAGACCCTATCTTCCTCTTCTCTGTGGTCTCTGGAGTGCTTTTCATGCTATATAGTCAAAATACTTCCCTTCATCCACTGAAACCTTTCACGAACTAGTCAGCCAAGCTGTCACTCCAGTCCTAGGTTTGTCATGTACTTTCTTATCCATTCCTGCCAAGGGCCAGCTTGACTACAACCCTCCCTCTACCCTGGTGGGTAAATTCCAAAATTTACTCTATTAAAGCCCAAACAAACCTAGCACATCCTGGGTAGCCACTTCTGTCCCAGTTCTCTTCAGTAATCCTAGTTGACATTTGTGCTCTGCAGAAGGAAGAGGTGGCACTAGGAACGGGTCCTCCAGTTGACTGGGGGGAAATGGAACCTTTGGTCACAGCTCCAGGGTGTTCTCACAGTCGAGAAAGCAAAGAAGTGATCTGTTGGTGCAGAAAAGCAGAAGCTGTTGCCAATCACCTATTAAAGCATCACTTTCTTTTCCCTTTGGAGGCTTCCTGTTGCCAGCCTATAAAAGGAGAGCTACCCCCACGCTTCTTGGCTGGTGTTTTTATGCCAGCCCTCACTCTGCAGAGCTCACTGTGTTGGCAGGGGGAAGTGTAAGAGAGCCAGGCAAAAAAAAATCTCTATGTGGCAGAGCAATCCAGCTCTGGGGAGATTGGTCCCTTGATGGCTGTTCGAGGTACCCATGTTTCTTTTCTTTTGAGCCGTATCTATTCCTGAGGGAAGAGGACTATTCTTTAAGCTTCTGAATATCTCAAGATGAAGCACTCAGTCAATCAATAAAAGCATTTATTAAACATTTATTATGTGTCAGACATTGTGCTAAGTGCTAATAATACAAAGAAAGACAAAAACAAAGTTTCTTCCCTCAAGGAGGTCACATTCAAATAGGTTAGACGACATGTAAACAACTACTTACAGACAAAATGCATACAATGAAAATGGAAGGTAAAATATATATCAAGAAATGTAGGCAGTGATAACTTGTGCCATAAGGTCAACAACAGTTATATCTTTGATAGCATCTTCTGAGTCCTTCCCGAGTGTCTCTTTGTTAAAAGGTTGTGGAATCCTGACATAGGGTACCATCTAGGCTACTAGAGGCCCCTACTTTGTCCTTGCATACTCAAAAAATACCTACTAATCCTCATTTTTTATGAGACTTTGGAATTATAAATATGCTTCTTTACATGATCCAAAGACAAATAGAGCATAGACTTCCTCAGAGAATGAGTAAAGGTGAGCTTCTTGATTACCTTCCTCTCTGGGTGAGCTACTCACTGAGCTATTCTCCTATCCTGCCCCTGTGAAGGTTTTATTTTTCTGGTGTGTGCCCTCTGTTACCACTACAAAGAACACTTTTATATAGGATACTGGAATCAAATTAAGTATTTACAATTTAGATAGGTGACACTAAGCTGGATCTAACTTATTATTGGATCCAACTTATCCTGGATCCAGGAACTTATTGTCATCCAGTTCCCTAATTTTTCATACCTACTAGGTATGTGTACTTCCCATGAAACCTAAATGAAATTGCCCTGAAGTAGTCAAACTCACCAGGTTATTGAAATGGCAGGCTTTTGTCACAAGAGACAATTTGGCATAATAGAAAGAGACAACATTTAGAGTCAAAGGACCTAGCTAGGTTCAAGTCCTGGCTCTTCTAATTGCTCCCTTTTGTGATATGAGGAGTGGAGGGGTATAGAACAGATACTGGGGTTGTGGTAACAGTTCTACTGTATCCTCCCCAGACTAGGCCACATTTGGAAAATTATGTTCAGTTCTGGGTGCCATCTGGCTGCTAGGTGGCACAGAGGGAAGAGCACTTGATCTAGAGTCAGGAAGACATGAGTTCAAATCCAGAATCAATTACTAGCAGTGTGACCCTGAGCAAGTCACTCAGTTTCCTCATCTGTAAAATTAGAGATAATGAAAATACCTGCCTTTCAGAGTTGTTATTAAGATCAAAGTAAAAGTATTTGTGAAGTGCTTTTAAACCTTAAAACATTATATAAATGTTGCTATTATTAATTATTACTTAACAGGACAAGTTGGAGCACATTTGAGACTTTGATAAAAAACAAACAGATCAAAACTCTGAGATCATGCCAGACAATGAGTTGTTGACAGAATTAGAGATTTTATCTTGAATAAGAGAAGATTTAGGAAGAACATTATTACTCCTTTCAAGACGATGAAGGGGGTATAACTAGGTGACTCAGTGGACAGAGAATCAGTTTTAGAGACAAGAATGTTGGAGTTCAAATCTGACTTCAGATACTTCCTAGTTGTGTAGTCCTGGGCAAGTCACTTAACCTCCATTGCCTAGCCCTTTCTGCTCTTCTGCCTTAGAATCAAATCACATATTAATTCTAAGATGGAAGGTAAGAGGGTTTTTTTTTAATACTATGAAGGGCTGATGTGTGGAAGAGGGATTAGACTTTTTCTGCTCAGTTTACAGAGGAGATCATGGAATAATAAGTAGAAATTGCAGAAAGACAAACTTGATGTAAGGAAAAATTGTCTAATAATTAGAGTCATTCAAAAATGGGATGAGCTGCCTCTGATGATATTGGGCTTCCACTGACTAGAGATCCTCCAGCAGGTGTTTGGATGGACATTTGTTGGGTATGTTGTAGAGAAGTTCAAATACATATCTGTTGAACTAGAAGAATTCTGTCTAAACTTCCATCCAAATCTGAAATTCTCAGACTTTTTAAAATTATGATTTTTTGTATGGGTTAATGTAGAGAGAAGTGAGAGTAGAAGTATGAGAACTATTTATATAATGGCAACAACATTGTAAAGACAAATACTTTGAAAGGCTTGACTCTGACTAAAGCTGTGACCAATCAAAATTCCAGAGAAGGATAATGAAGCACACATATTATCCACTTCCTAACAGAGGATGGATATACATTTTGGGACCTGACCAATATGAGAATTTATTTTTGTTGACTACATGTATTTGTTAGGGCAGCTGGGTGGCTCAGTGGATTGAGAGCCAGGCCTAGAGACTGGAGGTCCTAGGTTCAAGTCCGGCCTCGGACACTTCCAGCTGTGTGACCTTGGGCAAGTCACTTGACCCCTATTGCCCACCCTTACCACTCCTGGGCCAAGGACGGTCCCTAGCCTGGATGAAAAAGGAGGAGGGTTGGGCGTGGGCAACCCCACCCTGTAAAAACTACATCTGCTAAAGAAACTGCAACCTAAAGTAGGGGCAGCTGGGCTAGCTCAGTGGATTGAGAGCCAGGCCTAGAGACTAAAGGTCCTAGGTTCAAATCTGGACTCAGACACTTCCCAGCTGGGTGACCCTGAGCGACCCATTGCCTACTGGTTGTGGCCCTATGCTCCTAGAATGGAGTCCCAGGATAAAAAAACAAAACAAAACAAAACAAAAACATGTATTTGTTACAAGCATTTTGTTTTTCCTTTTATTTCCCCCCAGTGAGGGCAGGAAGGGATAGGGATAAGATTTTTTATTTTGTTAATTGAAACCAATTAAATTAAAAGTGAGATTAGATGAGATGATCTCTTAAATTCTTAATTTGACCATCACTGTACACATGGAAGCATATCCTTATATGATGGGATCTTTCATTTCCCGTCCTACTTTGACTTTCTACTTAGAAGCATTACATGATAATGTCTTGTCCTCCAACTACTTTGGTTTATTAAGACATGGAACATGGCAATCTGGGGATTCTGGTGAATGTGAGTATGGGAGAGCATGTAAGTGTGTAGACACCTATGAAATATGTTCTTGGGTTAAGTACTATAACAGAGAGCCCAAAAGCCCCATGTAATTCTCATATGGCCCAGTGCCCATGGGCCATGAGCATCATAAATTCTACCATTATGTTTCCTGTACTGCAATACTGCAATTTCACCTTTAGGATCATCAACAGGTTCACCAGAAGAGCCCATTTTTTTTAAACATTTATTAATATTCATTTTTGAAGAGCCCATTTTTGATAGATCATTCTCTCTATCTCCCAAATTAAAACTCAGTCACCTTTAGAATACCACCCATGACCAAGATGATGGGATTTTGTTCTTCCTATACTTGATCTTAGCCAAAAGACAGAGAAGCAATATGGATTTTGTTCTTCCTCACAGCTGTGTTTGCATAAAGTTTGCATAAACTACTCCATGTAAAACATCTTCTTCCATGTGAATTGCGGGTTCCTCCCATAAACATACAGACGTCCTGATAATTAAACCTATGTAAAAGTAGAATGGGCTACTTTGGAACATAGTGAATTCCCTATCATTGGGAATCTCCAAATGGTTATTGGAGAGCTACATGTTAGAAATGTTGTCAAGAGGATTCCTACTTAGGTTGGGGTTGGCTTCTGAGGTCCCTTCTAAATCAGAGCTTCGAAAGTCCTCTTTCCCAGCTCTTCTACCACTCACAGATATCCATGGTAAACTCTAGGATTTTCTCAAATTTTCAATGGTGATGACTGATCTATAGGCAGCCCCAAACCAGGGCATCTTACAGCATTGGACTGAAATAGATAACGCTACTCCCTGGTGGAGAGAGATTATTAATGGCTCTCTATCCTGTGCCACAAGTACTCTAATCCTCCAAGAAATTATATTCTTCATCTCCTTCACTGTCATTAAAGTCATAAACCCAATGGCTTAAAAATGCTAATATCAGACCCCTGCCAAGCTCTACCCTATTAAATATCCTTCCTAACTCTGCCTCAGCACATTCAGCATTACCCTTCACCTTCTATTCCTATTCCCATCTTTTATGCTGTTTTAGGAAAGATGAATTAAAGGTATGGGCCATTTAGAGGAATTAAAGGTATGGGTCAACTTTGAGATATAAACTCTGGTAGAAGAAATTCTGTTATTTCATAGATTAAAAAAACCTCTAACAATAAGACTGGACATAGAAAACAGCTATTCACTTCCATGCCTTTAAGTTGGTGAAGTCTTTCCTTTGTCACCCTCCTACATCAGGACCTTTGCTATCAGTGGCTTTCTTGTCTAGAATACATGCTTGCCCTTTTCTTGGTGGCTGGGGTTGAAACTAACTCCAATCAAACTTAGACTGTTTTCTGGCATTTATGAATTACTAACCTCTATCTGGAGCGCTAATTCGGTATGACACTTCTAGGTGCTCTCCTGTATCACTAATCTGGGTATAAACAATCTCTAGGGCTCCTTAGTCAAAATCAATGGCAAACATTTTTCCATTATCCCTGGGGTAACAATAACAAAACAGACTGATCCTGTTTGCCAAGAGTAGAATTAGATCTAGAGAAGCTGACAGCTTGAGGAGCTCATTTGATAGGATCATACATTTAGAGCTGCAAAGTACCTTGGAGGCTATCCATTTCAATCCCCTCTTTTTTTTTTTTTTTTTTTTTTTAAATAGGGAGAAGCAGGCCCAGAGAGTTTGTGTCAGGGATGTGTTGGGGTCCACTCAGAGCAGCACCAAGGATTGCTTGTTAAATTTTCATAAAAATGGAAAATAGACTCCCCCTCCCAATTTTTGGTTATGAGCATTTATACCTCAGAATCCATAAATGCTACAAATTAAGACTTGGTTTACTGTTTTTGTTGATTGTGGAAAGTGATAGAGAAAAATGTTAAAAATTCTGATTAAACTTTAAAGTGTGTCATGGACACAGCATGATTTTTTTCAGAGATTCAGTTGTTTAATATTCACCAGCATGCCCCTGGGTTATGCTCTGCAAGGTCACATAGATAGTAAGTGGCAATTGGGATTAAAACAAAGATCCTCTGTTTCCAGATCCTACCATTTTTTCATTGACCATCAAATTACCATGTTCTCAACTGTACTCTTCAGTGGCAGATAGGATTAGGTTTGCAGTTCCTAGAATTGGGATTCACAAACCCCAGAATGTAGTGGGCAATCCTATATTATAAAGGCACGGGGAAATAGAAATCAATGGATCATCTCAAAAGAATGTCCTGTTCCATTTTTGTCTTCTTATCCTTAATACCCAATACAGTAGTTGTCATATAGGAGGGGCTTAATAAATGCTTATTGATTGATTATTTCTAGAAGAACAACAATGAGCCACTTCTCTCTCAGAGAAGTGGCAATTCCATGGGGTGGGATATTGTCCCTGCTCTCAGCATCTTCTTTCAGTGGGGTTGTCTTTTAATTGGTTTTGCTTGACTTTTAATTTGTTTTAAGGGAAAGTTCCACAAGGGGATGATTTTTTGGTGATGGCTGTGATGTAGAAAACAAAACCCATCAATAATGTATTTTTTAACTACCTAGGGAGGGTTAAACAACAGGGTTGGGGAGGGATAGGAAGGAAATAAATGTTCATTAGGCACCTAATATGTACTAGCACTGTTAAGCAAATGGATATTATTTCATTTGATCTTTAACGGTGACACTGGAAAGACGGAGGAGGCTTCTTCTGGAAATGGTCACCACCACAAGTGCTCTGGAGCGACGAAGGGGAATGACATGTTCCCTGTCCCCCCCCCCCCAAGTCCCAATCATTTAAATATGTTGGAATCTCTGGCCATGCAAAACTGTTCAATGCTGGCTGCCCTTTTTCATTTTATGAATTCTCGCCCCAGAAGAATTGTGTTGAATAGCAATGTTAAAGATGCTATTGATGCTGATACCTAGTACCAATTTAGATTCATAGGCTTCTTTAGCACCCATTTTACAGTTGAAGAAACTGAGGCAGATAGAGATTAAGTGACCTGCTTAGGTCACACAACTAGTAAGTGTCCAAAAACAGATTCGAATTCCTAAGTACAGGGCTAGCACTTTATCTACTGTATGTACCACATAGCTGCCTTTAGGGAGACAGGAATCAAAGGAAAGTGAAAACTTTAACCCCACATCCCTATAGAAATTTTATTCTTGTTTTGCTTGGATCCCTTAGGACATGAGATTGACAGATGCTGATTTTCTAGTCCTATTATAGAAGGGCATGTGCAGAAGTTCCTTTTCCTCTGGTATCTTTATCCTGGGTGAAAGAGACACACACTTCTGAGTGGTGTGGTGGGAAAAATTCATTCTACTATGGTGCCTGGGTTCTGACATACCAGGAAATGAAAATACAATCTGAAATATAAAGTATACAAACAGATTAAAGGCAGAGCAGAGTATTTCCCCTTCTGAGGCTTCAGCTGCTACAATCAATCATTTTACAGATACAAAGCCATAAAGGAAATAAAATTCTGGTTAGATGATCAGATATGCATGTGTTTGGTAACCCTAATAAAACAGAAAGGGTTTTTTTTGATATCACTACATCAATAAGCAGACATTCCAAGAACATATTCAGAGGTGATAAACGCATGGATTTTCTGAAACAAATATGGGCACACAGGGGCATGGAAGCCAGATATCCATCTTGGTAATTGGGCTGGTTTCACTTCACTTTCATTTACATTGGGTGTACCCTTTTGGAGGCCCTGCTAATTCCTTTTCCTCCAGCATTTGTTTATAGAACAAATTTTGGAAATTTGGAAATCAGAATGATTTACATTTCTACCACAGGCAACCCTAATGGCTGTATTATTCTAATTAATTATCAGATTAATCTGAGAAATAATAGTGTATTACAATGGTCAAAGGAGGTACCTTGTGAATCTACAGCTTGCCTTTGAGATAGGGTTTGGGGGCCAGCCTCTGGCACAGATTGACTGCCACCCTAGGCAAGTCACCCACTTCTCTCAGTGTTTTGGGCAAATGTCTAAGGCTCTGAGCTGATGAGAAGGTGCTAGCTTACACTGATGGAGGGAATTTCCCCATCTGGGAGTTCCCTAGGCCAGTGAAATCACAAGTCCATTCTCTGTCCCCACAGTGATCTCTTTTGAGAATAGACCCTTCAATTATGACAAATGTCTAGAAATATTGTCCTTGGTATGGTTGGATTCCCAGTCCTAAATTATGTGAATCCATTATACTTCTGACCAGACCTCCTCCTCTGGCTATTGCCAGGGCACTGTAACATGCCCTCTGGAGCCACAAAGGAGAGAGGCTTCCCTCCTCACCCCCTTCATCACTCCTACATGATGGATTCTCTGTCCCTGGCACAAACCTGCTCCCTGCTGCCCTTTTTCGGTTTATGAATTCCTATTCCCTGACAGGAGAATTGTGTTGAATAGCAATACTAAAGCTGCTATTGATGGTGATACCTTGATTCATAGGCCTCTTTTCTTCTAAAGCTCATGGAAAATGAAATAGAGAAGAGAAACAGAAAACACACGTAGTACTGATAACTCTGTGCTTGGTTTTAGTCGCGTGATGCTTTCACATCTTAATGGGTTTTAACCAGCTTGGGAACAGCCTCAACTTTCTTCTGAATTCAATTCAATAAATATTTATTGAGCACCTACTATGTGCCAGACCTGTGCTAGCTCCTGGAGAAACAAAGGAAAAAAAATTGTCCCTTTCTTCAATGAGTTGATCTTCTGAGAAGGAAAAAAAAATGTTCAGTGTATATGAATTAATTTTGGGGATTTGGTTTTATTGATGTCTAGTCATTTCAGTCTTGTCTTAATCTCTGTGACCCCATTTGGGGCTTTCTTTGCAAAGATCCCAGCATGGTTTGCTATTTCCTTCTCTAGGTCATTTTACAGAGAAAAAAACTGAAGCCAACAGGGTTAAGTGACCTGCCTGGGGTCACGAGGCTAGTAAGTGTCTGAGGCCAGATTGGAAGTCAGGAAGATGAGTTTTCCTGACTCCAAGCCTGGCCCTCTATTCAATTTTCCATGTAGCTGCTTTAGGAATGGGGAGGGAGAGGGAAAACATTAACAAATGGCATGTGAAACTGGGCCAGGAAAGGCCTTATGGCAAAGGAGCTGTGCTTTGAAGGAAGTTAGTGATTCTATAGGGTGGAAGTGACTAGGGAGAGCATTACAAGCCTGGGAGACAATGTCAGCAAATATTTATTAAGTGTCTACCATATACCAAGACTTAGTGGGTAAAGTGCAGAATCTAGAGTCAGGAAGGCTCTTCTTCCTGAGTTCTAATATGTTTTCAGACAGATATTTGCTAACTATATGACTCTGGATAAGTCACTTAACCCTATTTGCCTCAATTTCCTCATCTATAAAATAAGCTGGAGAAGGAAATGGCCAACCACTCCAGCTTCTTTGCCAAGAAAACCCCAAATGGGATTACAAAGTCTTGGACATGACTGAAAAAGAGTCAATAACATCAATAAAAATATGCCAGCGATTGTGCTAGGTCCCAAAGTTTCAAAGATTCAACCCTCTCACCCCATTTCCCAAGCAGCTTCCATTCTATCAGAGAAGACAATGTGAGTGGAGAAAAAAGGAAACATCAGTAATTTGAGAGGAAGGACAAAACTAACAACTGGGGTGGAATGAATCAGGAAATGCTCCATGGAGAAGCCAGTGCTGTGGCTGAGTTTAGAGGGAAACAAAGGATTCTAATGCTTCAAAGTGAGGAGAGAAGATTTATTTTTGGTATGGAAACAGGAGATGGAATATCCAGGATCGGGGAAAGCACATAAGCCAGTTTGGCCCAAGTATTGTGAGAATGAGAGGGTCCTGAATAATGTGGCTTTTGTTATTAATATCTGATCAATAATGTGGATTTTATTCAGCAGTATGCTGTTTTTACTAGCTTATCCTGAGATGTCCACCACTGGCATATGTGGAGACAGTCCCACTTTCTCCATCATAACTCCTTAATTGTCCATTCATTCATATTAGGGAGATCATCTTGAGGGTGGGGAAGTGATAATCAATTTAGAGGTATTAATATGCCAGTCTAATAATACTGAGGAACCAGGAAGAAGAAAATAACTCATAAATCATTTGAAAGGGAAAAATGCTTAAAAGATTATTCTGATGTTTGTTTATCAAGTATTGAATTTGTAAAGAAAAGATAACTGCTCTAGCAGCCAAAGCCACATGTTTCCCTCCCTTTGTATGCATTAATTATACTTAACTGTTCTGTAATGTCCTGATTAATTATTTCCTGTTCCAGTTGGTTGATTGTGCATTTTTGATACGAAACCTGCATCATGATGAGAACCTTGGACCCATTTCTCATCTTGCTTCAGGCTCCTGTTGAGCTGATCTGAACACAAAGATTTAAGGGAGGTGTCGAATTTGCATCAGCTCCATAGGGGGGCTGTGGATTAGAGAAAAGCTTCCGAGATGACAGTAAAATTGTATTTTAGAGAGAGAGGAGGAATCACCAATTACAAAGGCACAATGAGCATTTTAATTAAACTCTTTACTATCTTTGGAAGGCAGCGATTGTCCAAATAAAGTTCCAAATTCAATATTGGGCCCTGCCCACTTGGTTCTCAGGTTTCCTCAGCACATTCTGCAAAGCCAAAGGCAGTGGAGGGCAGGGATGGAACCATCAGTAAAAAGGGAGAGAAAGGTCAGGCAGAAGAGAATAAGCATTCACATGGCCCCAGGCGCTTTTATAAATATTATTTCATTTGATCTTTAAGACAACCCTTTAAGGTAGGTGCTATTATTTCCCCCATTTTACATTTGGGGAAACTGAGGTAAATAAAAGTTCAGCGGTGTGCTAGTAGCTAGTCAGCATATGAAGCCAGATTTGGACTCAGATATTCCTGATTCCAGGCTCAGTGCTCTATCCCCTCTATCAGCTACCTAGGGGTCTCTCAGGTAGGACAGGAGCCCATGTGGGCTAGGTAGGAATAGAGATAGATAGATTAAGCTGAGTTGAACTTAGTTGGCTAGGCATAGACCTTAGGCAGCAGAGACCATAGAAGTGGTGAAAGCACAGAACAGCATCCCTGGAGAGGTGGATTTGAATCCTGGCTCTAAGACTATGTCTGGGATATGAGTTGAGTTGCAGCTGGGCCACGGATTATTTCTTTCTGTCTGCAGTAAGAGTGGATTGCTGCCCAATCAATTGGATCAAATGATATCCTACCCCATATGTTGTGACATATTCTATTTTTTTCCCTAAAGAGAGGGGAGAAACTCTGTTTACTGGGGAATCTGCGTGGTAGGATCCTAGAATCATGGAGTTTCTTCCACACAGCTCTGATAGGCGCAGCTGAATCAGGATGGTACATAGCGAACCTTATCCTAAGTTCATCAACATTTTGGTGCAAGGAGGGGGACAAGGCATGACAGTGGTTGGCATAAATGGATATTGGGCTTTGGGGAGAACAGTAGACTTTGCCAAATGGCCAGCTCTGTGGCCATCCCTGCATTTTGCCAAATTTCGGGTTCTGACAATTGACTTTCTCATATGTTTCAATTTCTCAGAGTCCAGAATTTTACTGTTGAAAAGGAACTTAGAGGCTTTTGAGTCCAATCCTCTCATTTTACAGGTGAGGGAAATGCATGGAAAAGTTAAATGACTTGGCAGGGCCATCTTACTGGTAAGTGCCTAAGGCAGGATTTGAACCCAAGTCTCCCTGATTCCAAATCCAGTACCCTCTCCACTATTTCATACAGCCTCTTGGTATTAACTTGACTTGGTTCCTTGATTTACATTTCCCAATGTATTTCATGATGGAATATTATATTTCCTACAGAATTACCTTCCCCTACTCTAGTATTTACCTAATCACTCATGTGTGTTGGCTCACCATTTGGCAGGATACCCTAGTGTGAGCCAAAAGAAAAGCTAACCTTCCACCAATGATATCTGTCAATACCCTTCAGCAATTTGTCTCATTTTGGAAACATTTCTGATTCCATTTACCCTCTCACAAAGAGACACAGACTGACACATATCCATAGGGGAGCTCTTCCCTGGGAACACAGAAAATAAGTGGATCCTTGCAGGGAGCAGGGCTCATGCATTTAAACCATACAAAGCGGGAAGGACCTAATTACTAAACATGGTGGGGTAAGAATTCCCCCAGAATACTAGTTCCAGCAGTTGCTAGAGGCAGTGACTTAGAGGCAGCAATGACTTAGGAGATAGAGCGCTGGGCCTGGAGTCAGGAAAACCTGAGTTCAAATCTAGTCTCAAACACTGCTAGATGTGTCACTGTGGGCTGGTCACTTAACCTCTGACTGCCTGACAAAAGGATTCGCTGGATCCCCTGGAGAAGGAAATGGCAAACCTCTCCAGGATCCTTGTGAAGAATATGTCATGAATAGCTAGAGTGGGACATGACTGAATAACAACAACAACTACTACTACAACCACAACATACCAGATTCACTCTCTTTGAATCCTACTGCAAGGTGGTTGGAGCCAGGATAACTCATAGGGGTTTTGAACCCTTTGATGATTTCACTAGTTGTTCCTCGGTTATTTTACATGGAATGGACTATATTTCTCCATCAATTGACCATAGCAGTCTTCTGGGGAATATATATTGTCTGTCTATCCACCAGCAACACTAAGAGACATAGTTTTAAGACTGGAAAGGATCTCAGAGGTTGTCAAGTCCAACTCTTTCCTTTTACAGATGGGGAAGGTAAGGAACAGAGAGATGAGGCGATTTGTCCAGGGTCATGTAGACATTAAACATATGAGCTGGGATTTTTGAGGTAATCATTCTGTTCTTCCTAGCTCAATGTATAAGCCAATCCTCTGTTTTCAGCTATCAAAATGACCCCAAATTCCAAATTAAAGTATGGGAAGTGACAACTCAAGATGCCCAGGATGGATCTTGAAAAATGGAGGACAAGGTAGACTAAATACTCAGTATCATATGGTGTATCTAACAGGATGGGATTATTTTATAGTTTATAAACAATCAGGTGAAAGTTCATTGATGGGCAGCTAGGTGAGGCAATGTATCAGGAAGACATCTTCAGGGGATGAAACTCTGCCTCAGATACTAGGGTGCCCCTAAGCAAGTCACTTAACCCTATTTGCCTCAGTTTCCTCATCTGTCAAATGAGCTAGAGAAGGAAATGGCAAACCATTCCAGTATTTTTGCCAAGAAAACTCCAAATGGAGTCATGGAGAGTTGGAAATAACTGAAAAGGCTGAATAACAACAACAACAAATGGTTAGTTGAAAATGTAATTTAATAGGTTGAAACTAGGTGGATCAGTGGATAGAAAGCTAAGCCTGGAGATGGGAGGTCCTGGGTTCAAATCTGACCTCAGATACTTCCTAGCTATGTGATCCTGGGCAAGTTATTTGACCCCCTATTGTCTATCCCTAATGACTCTTCTGCTTTCAAACAAATGCATAGTTTTAATTCTAAAATGGAAGGTACAATTTTAATAAAGAAAAGAAAAAATATAAACTTTATGTTGTATAAAGCATTTAAACCATAAATCTGTTAGGAAAGCATTAAAATGAAATAGCAATCTGTGAGGCATTCCTCCTTGAATGTCTTGATATCACCTCAAAAGCAACAGGTTAAAGCAGAACTCATTATCTTACATCCTAATCAGTTTCCCCTTCACAACCTTTCATTTCTACAAGAAGTTCAACCATTATCCCAGGTCCTTAAGTAGGAAATTACTATTGACTCCTCCCCTCTTTAATCTTCTTGTCAATTAACAAGCCTCATAGGTTCCTACCACTATCATCACCCTTATCACCTATTGTAATTTTCTCCTAATTTGTATCCTTGAATCTAGCATTTTCCTTCCCTCTGCCCTATAGAGCCTGATTAATCTTGCCTAAGCTTCATTTCTTTATGTTGTTCCCCTGCAAGCAAATTTTAGGAGCTCTGTATGTCTGTAAGATCAAGTCCAAACTCATCAGAATGGATTTCAAGGCTCTCTGCAATCGATTTTTCTCTATTCAATATTATCTTCTACTAATCCCCAAAGAAAACCCTTCACTGGGGGGCAGACCTGGCCTCTTCACCAAACTTCAAACACATAGGTAGTGCTTATTAATATTTTTTCGTTACTTTTCAATGAACAAGTCCCAACAAAAATCCTATCTTTTACAGTAAGTCTTCCCCAATCTCGCTTTATTGTAGTACCTTCCCTCTGTTAATTATACTTGCCCACAGCTGATCACAGACCCTGATCCCAACATTGAGATGTCACTGGTTTTCTTTGAAAATGAAAGATAGGCCTCAGACACTTCCTAGCTGTTGTGACCCTGGGCAAGTCACTTAACCCCATTACTTACCCCTTACTACTCTTCTGCCTTAGAGCCAACACATAGTATTAGTTCTAAGACAGAAGATAAGAGTTAAAAAAAAACAAAGAAGAAAGAAAATGAAGGATGAACAACATTTCTTATTTATCCTTTGAATGTATTTGCTTTTATATTGTCTCTTCCATTAGAATCCAAACTCCTTGAGAGCAGGGACTGTCTTTTTCTTCTTAGCTCTTCATCATATTTTCTTGACTTTCCACTTAAACTTTCTTATTTACCTGACTGTTTCTCTTATCATTTCTGTGTTTGATTGCTCCATGTTCTACTTTTGACTTTCTGGGTTTTAACACCTGTTCTTCAGCTGCAGCTTCACCTTTGAACTTCTCTCAACACCCCCTGTTACCTTGGAACATCCTTCATGGCTATATTTGGCCTTCTCATCCTGGATCATCCCTTTGCCATGCCGTTCCTTTCCTTCCATTTGTGAATTCCTTCCCAGGCCTCTATTTTGAGGCAGGGTTCTAGGAAGGCCAACCTTCATTGCCTTTCTTGCTCTGCTTCTGACTTTCTGGGCTTCAGCACTCTGTCCCCTTTTGGATGCTGGACCTTCCTGCCCCTTCTTGATTTTCTATTGTTTATTGTCTTTCTCTACTTGAATGTAAGCTCCTTGAGGGCAGGGATTTTTTTTTTCCCTTTTATCCACATCTTCAATACTTAGCACAGTGCCCAATACACAGCAAGTGCTTGTTGCTTTGTGGTCCCATTTAGCATCTTCCATACTTGTGTCCCTAGCTTTAACTTTGGTTTCATTTTCCAATTTATTCTTTTTTTCAAAAAATGTACTTATTGTTAAGATAAATTATGACAACCAAATCTATAACATTAAACATATACATTATGCATAAGGTAATATATGTATGATATGTACAATATAAACAAAAAATATAAAGACAGAAATCTTTATGGTGACACCTTTTGTCTTCAGTCACTTTAATCCCTTCCAACCACCGAACCCTCCTTTGTGACAAAAAAACTAAATATTACATTCTTTCCTAGAAGTCTCCTTCCTTTTTGTCATATTCTCTGCTCAGAGCAGTCTTCCTTTTATTGACCTTGTCATTTGCATAATTGAAATCACTTGGTGTATTTGATCTTGTTTCTTCTTATTTACCCCTTTAACAGTCTATATTGATCTCCCCATGTTTCTCTGAATTCCTCACTTCTTACTGACATTAATAGTCCATTACAATCAGATGCCATAATTTAGTTTTGCTTTATTTTTCCCTGACTTATTCTCCAAGTGACAGACATTCCATTGGTTTTTAGTTCCTTGCTACTAAATAAGAGTAGTGTCTATGAATACCATATATATGACCTTTGTTTCTGTTTTTGAATTCTTTGAACTATATATCTCTGGAAAGGCAGCATGATGTAGTGGATTGAGGGCTGGTCTCAAAGTTAGGAAACCCTAGGTTCAAGTCTTGTCTCATATATCCTGGCTATGTGACCCTGAGCAAGTCATTTACCCACTCAAAGCTCCAAATACTTTTTCAGACTGTAAGTAGGAGAGAAGTTACAGATCTGCAAGTTACTCATTAGTAGCTCCTTAAACTAGTTAAACTTGAGCCTGGTTAAAATAATGCCCATGGTTAGGATTGATAATTTAAATAGTAAAGACTCCTTAATCAATCAATAGGCATTTATTCATCCTTAGGTTTAATAAAGTACCAGGCACCATGCTAGAAAGTGGATACCAAGAGTCAAGAAAGAAATAGTCCCTTCCCTCCAGAAGCTAACAACAAAACAATACTACACACTATAAAAAAACACTTTAAATACCTATAATGGCACTATAAATAAAGGTAATTTTTTTAGAGGAGGGATACAATAGTACTTGGGAGCATCAAGAAAGGCCTCGTGAAGGAGGCAGCATCTGAACTAAGTTGAGAAGGAAGCTAGGGAAATGAAGAGACAGAGGTGAACTGGAGGAACACTTCTCAGGATTAGTCAGGGATAGGGCAGCCAAAGGTACAGAGATGAGTCATGGAATGTCATGGATGAGGAGAACCAAGGATAGTTTGGCTTGACTGAAGAGTGTGTGAAGGGGAATATTTTATAACAAGCCTGAAAGGTAGATTGAAACTGGGTTGTAAAGGGATTCCTGTACTAACTAGGTTTGTGAAGGGATTTGTATCCTAAACAGAGGAGTTTGTATTTGATCCTAGAGTCAATAAAGAGCTAAGTATCATGGTGGATAGAGCTCAGAACCTGGAATAAGGAAGGCTAAAGTTCAGATCCCATCTCATAGCCTTACTAGCTAGGACCCTAAACAAGTCACTTTAATCTCTCTCTCAGTTTCTTAATCTATGTTCCTATGAAACTCAGATAATAATAGCACCTATCTCCCAGGTTGTGGCAAGGATTGAATGAGATCGTATTCATAATGTGCTTTGTAAACCTTAAAAAAACTCCCCGAATGCTGGCTATTGTTATTATTAATTATTGCTATTGAACATAGGAGTGACACAGCCAGATTGATGCCTTAGAAATAGCATGTTGGCAGCTATGTGGAATATAAGTTGAAGAGGAGAAAATGTGAATTCAGGGAGAATAATTATGAGGATTTTTCAATACTCCTGATGAGAGTTAATGAGGGCCTGACCTAGAGAGGTGGCTTGTGTGAGCAGAGAAAAGGTGACAGATGTGAGAGCTTTGGTGAAGGTAGAATCAGCAGTATTTGACAACTAAATGGATGTGTGGCCTAAGGGAAAGTGAGGAGTCAAGAATGACTCCAAGGTTAAGAACCTAGATGAGGTTGGTGGTGCCCTTGACAGAATGAGAGATGTCAGGAGGAAGTAAGTATGCATCTTTTTTTGGCAAAGATTATGAGTTCTGTTTTTGGATTTGTTGAGTTTAAGATGCTCATGAGACATCCAGTTAGAAATGCCTAATATATTAGTAATTGGTGATGTGGACCTGGATTTCAAGAGAAAGAAAGACCAGGTCCTTTGCTTGTGTTAGTTTCATAGGTGGTTCCTTCAAGCGAAATATATAGTCAAGTACTCAAATTCAATTAGATATACATAACAGTGAGAGCTGGAATTTGTTTCTTTATTATTTTGTCTTTTTTATTACTTTAAAATTCATAATTTTGCATATAAAACTCTTTGAGGTTGGTGTTCTCCAGAATTTTCAGGTGAGGAAACTGAGGCCCAGAGAGATAAGTGAATTGCTCAGGGTTATGCCAATATTAGGAATCTAAAGTAGAAATTCAAATCTAGGTCTTCTTGACTGAAATTCTATCAGTCTGTCCATCATGCCTTGTTGCCCTAATGACTTGCCACCAGAAGGTATGGCTCAATACAGAAATTATTTTAAAAAAAAAAAGAGATAGAACATTTGTTCTCATGTGCCACTGGTAATTTCAAAGGGAGAAGATGCTCTAATCCTAGGTGAACAATCTTGGCTCTTGGAATAGTGATATTCTCAGAATAGAGAGCTTCATCAAAATACTGTAACTTGGCAAAGGATACATTGTTGTTGTTTAGCCATCTCTGACTCTTTATGTCCCCATTTGGGGTTTTCTTGGCAAAGTCACTGTAGTATTTTGCCATTTCCTTCTCCAGCTCATTTTATAGATGAGGAAACTGAGGCAAACAGAGTTAAGTGACTTACCTGGGGTTACAAAACTAGTAAGTATCTGAAGCCAGATTCAAATTCAGGTCTTCCTGTCTCTAGCCCCAGCTGTCTATCCACCATTCTACTTTGGCTGCCTTATAGATATTTTATGAACACCTAACTCCTTTTTTTGTTCTGATGCTTTATTCTTCAAATAGCCTTCTGCCCTTTTTTCCTTTCCTTAGTGGACCTGTCCACAAGTTGGGAATACTTTCTTCAGACAAACAGTTGTAGTTCCCCAGGCCAGATGTATTTCCTACAATAAATGAAGGAATTGGTTTTTGTGGTAGAAAAACTTTATCTCAGGTATAACACATTATGCTATAATGATCACTGAGTTAGGAATTAGGGATACAGAAAGAGGCAAAAGACACAGCTAGTAAGTGTCTGAGCCCAGATTTCAACTTGGGAATATGAGTTTTCCTGACTCCAGACCTGGTGCTCTCTCCACTGTCCCTCCTGGGTATCCTTTATGATTGTTAAATGCTTTGTAAATATGAATTCTTAGCTAAGTCTGGGGGAGCATGTATTTAGAATCTTTGATAACCTTACAAAGGGATAGTAACTAACATATAAGACCCTGCCAATCAGCCCACCACATTTAAAATAACCATTGGACATGGAGTTAAAAAATCTGGGTTTGAATGTTACTTCAGACACTTACTTAATTGTGTGACCCAGGGCAAGTCACTTAACCTTTTTGTATCTTAAGTTTCCTCACCTGTAAAATGAGAATGTTGGATGTAGTGACCTCTAAGGTAACTTCTAGCTCTAAATCTTATAATCTTGCTTAACTATCTATTAAAAGTAAAAGATACAATCATACTTAATACTAATCAGTATTCAAAGGTGGCTGGAACTAATATCTTTTCCAAGGATCATTTTCTCTTTAAACCAAGCTAACAGGCAAAGATGACACTCCTTCCAGAAGGCCATTTGGCAGGATGAATTCTCATGGAAAGCATTGAGCCTCAGCTTACGTAGATGTGTCCCTCTCACATGCCAGCTCATGATTCAATTACTCTGAGGAACTTGGACAGTTCTTGACCTTCAGACAGAGTGTTTTTGTTGCTCAAAATAATTGAAAAGAGAACAGTGTGGAGGGCCCACTTTTGCCCCATAAAAAAGAATCAGGTTTTATTTCTTTTAAAACAGACAATTGGGAAAACAAAGCTCAACGTGTTCTTGGAGCTGTTGAGATGACAGACAATGTTGTCTTTCACATATTTTCAGAGGAGGGGAATTCTAAAGAAGATGGCATTCTATTCAGAGTGCCCTCCTTTTTTATCCATCCTGGGGAATCTTGTGACGTATTTATGGAGAAGTCAGCCCATGTGAAATTGTGGAACATATTAGGCCATTTGCCTTGGAATTGACAGGAAATAAAAGCTCAGCTTTGCTCAAAAGACAAACATTCCCTTCTGCTTTCTGAGACGAGTCTAGGGAAATCCCTCTTTCTTTTCACTTCTAGGACACAGTGGTCTATGTCCATGGCCTTCCCTGGGACTTTGGCCAAATGGCTAAGACTCAAAAGGTGTGGGAGGGAGAAATAATATAAGGAAAGTTGGAGGAACCTACCTGGTCATTAGCTCTGCTGGCCCCTCTCCCAAGGGTGGAGGTGGAAGTTAACAACAGGAGCCAGCATTCATATAGCCTTTTGAAGCTTGCAAAGTGCTCAGCATCCCTGATCACAACAACCTTGTGGTGTAAGAACTATGGGATTTCAATCTTCATCTTTCAGATGAGAAAAATCATAGGCTTAGACCAAGGTACTACCCCCAGCCTACCTTCTGCTCCCCCCAGAAAGGTTGGGGAAGTTAGGTAACTTGTCTTTGGTCATACACCAGAGTGCTAGCATGCAAATCCAGTTTTTTGGGGTCTCTTTCTTTGCTTTTTTTTTACTTCAATCTTTCACTTTTCTGGTAGAGTATAAAAAAGAATTAGAGTGGGGGGGGGGTAGAAGATCTGAGTTCAAATCCAAACTCTGGCCCTTATCATCTTTGTGACTCTAGACTAGTCAGCTCAACCTGTCTGGACCTTAGCTCCCTCATTTGTAGAGAGAATGAGAGAGAGAGAGACAGACAGACAGACAGATAGAGACAGAGACACAGAAACCCGGAGAGAGACATGCAGAGAGAAATTGGCTTAGATGACCTCTAAGCTTCTCTCTGCTCTAAGTCTAAGATGAATATATACTACATAATGATTATAAGAAGTTCTTCCTCATATGTTCCAGTCTTCATTTATTTTGACTTGTACCAGATAAAATACTGAAGCTTAAAATTATAATGAGTGGGTTTAGAGTTGAAGGTGATGTGTAGATGGAGAACTATCACATTTCCTCCTATTTATACTTTTTCCACCAATTGTCTCCATGACCTCTGCCCCCTTTACTGAATATGTCCTGGAGGTTGACTATGAATAAAAAGACACAATCCATTCTCCACCCTTAAGGAACTTACTGTCTAGTTGGTCAGAGAAGATATAAAAAATAATTCAAGGAATTGTCATTCAGTTGTTTTTTAGTCATGTCCAACTTCATGACCCCATTTGGGGTTTTCTTGCCAAGGATGATGGAGTAATTTGCCATTTCCTTCTCCAGATCATTTTACCGATGAGGAACTGAGGCAAATAGGGTTGCCCAGGGTCACACAACTAATAAGTGTCTGAGGCTGGATTTGAGCTCATGAAAATGAATCTTCCTGATTCTAAGCCTAGTGCTCTATCTACCACACCACTTAGCTGCCCAAGATACCATATACTTACTGTCAGTTCTAGGAGTCTCTCAATAATATCCTCACCAAGCTAATTTATTTGCCTTCCTTTTGATCACTAACCCAACACTAACCTGATGGAAAAAATAAAAAGAAAGAGTAGCCTGGCTCTTCTAAGTCTGTTCAATTTTTGTTTTGGCATAAATATTTTGAATTATATATAGCAACAGTATGTTTTGTGAACAAATATAGTACTAAAAGTTCCAGAATCCCTTTGAAAAATATTCATTCATCACACTTACGAAAAGGGGCCTACTTTTCAGAGGTGATGGAAGGTATTCGGAAATTCTCCTGTGCACAGTGGAATAAGGTCAGGTTGGTGGGCATTTATTTTGTGCAGTTCATTGGCCTCAGGGTGGTATTGTTGGTATTTACACTTTAGTAAGAATAACACTGAAAGATTTCTCTGGCGGGGGACGATGATATATGTAAGAATAAGTGGGCCCCAGCACTTCCCTTCAGAAATATCATGGAATATTAATGGAGAGCTATTCCAATATTTTCCTAAGTAACCAGTACTAATGTATTATATTGAAAATTGCTTCTTATTCTTCATTCGTACATCATCAGAATTCCCCCACCTCCTCAAATCCATTTACCCAAAAGAATTCAAATGCCCAGGATGCTTGTATATATTGAACCTGACAGTATTAGAACATCTCTGCTCGGTAACAGCCTTACAAATAGATGAGATGGGTGGCTGTTTCCACAGACCAATTTGAAGGGTGCTCAGAAAACCCTGCCTGAAGACACCTCCCCATGTAGCATTATAGTGCTTGAAATTTATCATTAGATTAATTCCTTTGAGTTCAGCATGATCTCCTCCCTTTGATTCTCTTTCAAAAGAGAAGGGTAATACATTAAATAATTACCCTTTTAGTGTGATGAGATCATCTGATCACTTTCCGTCATAACAGAACAGACAAACAGCAAGAGATTTCTAGGAGTTTGGAGGATTAAGGATGGTGAAATGGAGAGGCAAGTGAAGAAGGGCCCTAGCACTTATCTTTAGGCTTAGGCAACCTTGTGAACTGAGGATCATATGTCCTGGCTTATAAGTGGAAATGGACTAGATTGTATAGTTAGTATTCCCAGGAAATTTTGTGCAAAATTTCTAAAGCCCTTATTACTTTAATCGTGGTGGAATGGAAAGATTTCCAAATTTAGACCCCAAGAAACATTTTGAAGCATTTTGAAACCCTACCTTTACATGCTGCCTTGGTGAAGTCACTTAACTCCTGTGGGCTTAAGTTTCTTTGTCCATAAAATGAAAGGACTGGACTAACTCAAAAATTCCTTTTAAATCTATGTGTATAAACCTGGGCAGCTCATTCTTCTTGGTGATCCTCGGAATATAAAATTGAAAGGATGTGCCTAGACTTGAACTCTAGAAAGCAAGGAAGAGGAGAGATTTTGGTGGCACCTTATATAAGTTCAAGTATATAGGCCTTAAAAATGCTTTTCAGCATTTGCTTACTTCATTATATTATTCATGGCTTGCTCTGTCTAGGTTACCAAAAAAAGAGGTACTTGTTTAGATCTTTGCAGGTTCTGTCAAATGAATGATAAAAACAACTAGATATTAAGATTGGGAAGTGGCCTCAGAGCTCATCTAGTCTGACCCATCATTTCATAAATGAGGAAACTGAGATGCAATAAGGTTGTGATTTGCTAGAAATTATGAAGGCAATATGGAGTAACTCTGAGATCTGAACCAAAGGGCTTTGATTCCAAGCACAACCTTCTGATCTTAACTTTTCTTTGTGTGTGAACCTGCACACCAGGAAGGAATGCTTTATTCAGACAAAGAAACCCCTAGTTCTCAGGTCAGACATATCTTCTCCAAGTCCAGAGTCTCTTCTACTGTTAATTTTTGGACCCATCTGGATACTGGTGGGGCTTTGATGAAAGAAAAAAAGTTCCTTTTGCTGAAAGCTTCATTTCTGTCACAAGATTCATAATTGTAAGGAAGAGAAACATCCACAGCCAAGCATTTTAAATTCCATACGATGTTCTACATCAATTATAAGCAATTGGATTTATGAATTTTTTATTTTTCTGATTGATTTTCTATTTAGTTTCTCCTGAATAGTACTTAAAATCTTTCCATAACGTTCACCCCCTCTTTGCTGATTTCCAACCCTAGAGAACCAACCTTTTAGCAATTATATGAGCCCTTCACACAATTTTTTTTGGCGCTCTACTCCTTTTAAAGTAGTTTATTGAAATCCTCTCCAGATAAAAACCTTGAAATCATTAAGCAGATCACTGTTCAGTACCACATTAATTCTTCTATTTTTTTCCCCTAAAGGAGATGACTGGTGGACAGCTTAGAATAGCAATGAGCATAAGGACATGGTACTTATTTATAAGACTTCCTCCAATATGAATAACTAATTTCTACAAAATCCTATTATACTGAACATTTCAATCATGACAGTCCAGTGGCTGATTTAGGTCCTGGTTATCTTCAAGATAGACTTTCTCCTTAAGGATCTCTAGAGCAGCTGAAACCAACTCAAGACTATGCCTTAACATTAAAAAGCTGTGAATAGAGGAGAGCATTCTGTAGTTTCAATTTCTGGTTTAGGAATGCCTTTATGGATATAGGACTTAAAAAAATAAAAGGCCTAAGGGAAGAGCCAGGAAAACAATCTACAGAACGACTACAATAATTTAATGGATATATACGCTAACACAAATCCAAACCTGGCTAATTATAATTACCAATCTTTGGATCTAGAGAAGAAAGGAGGAATAGTTTCCTCCTCCCTTTCTTGGAGAGGTGGAGAACTATGGACTTGGAATGCTAAGCACTATCAATGTGCTCACTGTGCTGATTGGTTTTAATTAATTGTTGTTTTATTGTTGTTATTTGTTTGTTCTTGTGTTACAAGTGAAGCCTCACTGGGAGAAAAGAGGTAAGTTCAAAAAATAACTGATGGTAAAAGTAAAAGGCACCAGTAAAACAAAAAATAAATAAAGCTGTATTTTTGTACATGAATTTTGCTTTTTGTTTTTAAATCTATTAGAGTTCAATGTAACTAGGAAAGCAGAATGTTTAGAGAGCAAGGAAGTTTGGAAAGGTGAAAAATATATTTGTTTATGTTCATGCCAACTTGGTTTATAGTCTTGAAACCTGAAACAGTTTTTTTCCAACTCAGTCAACCAAGAGAAGGGCAGAAGATGTGGGCAGGTATATAAAAATATAGGAAAAAGGAGGACCTGCCTTCAAGGAGCATATAATATTTAATCTCCTCTGGAAGGGAGGAGAACATTCTCCTTTGTTTCCTCCCAGCTCTCTTTCTTCTTGGGGAGGGTTTCTGGTGCTACTTTAACAGCCTCAGTAAAAGACACTTTTGCATTTTTCTTGAGAGAACAGAAAAGTTCTCTGAAGTTGTGAATTTCATGCTTCAAGATTGCCTTTTAGCACAGGCAGAAGATGGTCAAGATACTTAGATGAGGGGGAAAAATCCATCGTTATTAGGGAACAATGAATCATCACTAGCTTCCTTTGTCATGTATAGTTATCTTGCCAAAGGAGGTAGATATCTGAAGGAATGAAGTATCTAGCTGTGTAAAATAATGCTGTTTCATTTGCAGAGAGTAGATATGGGGCCAAAGAAAGGTCAATGGTGAGAGCTACTGAAAGAGAAACAGGTCTCCACTGGGCTCTGTAATTCATAAGCACACACTTGTAATGATGAATTCCACACTATGAAATCACTCCATAATTGCATTGCCCAAATGGGAGGGTGGAAATTCTGTACAGACATGCCTTCACTGTAACTTTTAGAGCAGAAAGCCTTGACTGATGATGGAATCAATCAAGGATAGCAGGTCATCTGCACACATACACGTTAAGAAGAACAAACGAGCTCCATGGCTAAAATCCCATGACAATATCATCCCAGAGAATTATTACAGCTCATCATAGCACATAGGAATTGGAAGGTTTGTAGCAGGACATTTTGTGGTAGACATCTGCTTTCTTCTTATTCCAGTAACTCATGGGAAATCAGAAACTGGTTATGTTTCTATCTATTACTTCTCTGAACTGAAATATTTTCAGTTACCCTCTCACCCAAATCTTCTAGTTATAGCTGATTTGTCCACTTAGAAACATTTCAGTGTTATATCAATCATGATGATTCTACTGTAAAATGAAACAGAGACAAATTTGTATACATCAAGATGTATACAACTAAAGGAGAAGAAAAGGAAGAAAAGAGAAAAAGGAAGAAGGGAATGAATACATGAAGTAGAGAAGAGAAAAGAAAAAGTAGTGGAGGCAGAGACTGAGTTGGATAGAATAAGAAGGGAAGGAAAAGATGCCAAATCTCTATAGAATAACTGGATCATTTTGAACTGAAAGGTTCAAATTGGTCTAGAGACTGTAGACTATTGGAAGCAAGTCAAATATTTACTAAGAGTTATAACTAACGCAGGGGACCTGTGGCTTATTTTATTTATTTATTTATTGCTTTTAAATTTAATTTAATTGGTTAATTAAGAGAATTTTTCCATGGTTACATGATTCATGTTCTTTCCCTCCTCTCCTCCCACCCCCCTCCTGTAGCTGACACACAATTCCACTGGGCTTTACATGTGTCATTGATCAAGACCTATTTCCATATTATTGATATTTGCACTAGGGTTCTCTTTCCACTAAGAGAACCAAATCTGGAGATCTCATCTCTAGGCCTGGTTATTAATCCAATGAGTCACCTAGCTGCCCCTTCATGAGTAATCTAAAATGAGTTTCCAAATTTAAAAGAGGATGGAAACAAGCATTTATTAGGCACTTACTATATACTATGTTGAACACTTTCTGAATATTGATCCATTCATTTGATCCTTACAATAATCCTGGAGTATGTGTTATTATTATCCATATTTTATAGATTGGGAAATCAAGGCAAAGAGATTAAATTATTTGTCCAAGTTCACACAGCTAATAAGTATCAGAGGCTGGATTTGAACTAAATTCTTCTGGACTATAGACACAATTCTATCAGCTATGTGGATAGAGCTGCTTCTGAATTCAGATACCAGCCTTCCACAGGGAGATTATTTTCTCAACTAGAAGTTCCTGGAAGGAACAAAATCGCCAACATGATTCTTGTAATTAGAGAACTGTAGTCATATCCCAGGGAATGGAATACAGAAGATCTGGACCTTTGCATCTCTCCCCACTCCAAGTTTCGAGTTCAACATCAAAGTGGTTGCTTGAATAGCATCCCCCAAACACTGCCCCCCAATATGTTTGCTCTTCTTGGAGATTATAATGGATTATTTGGACTATCTGAGAGCTGCATGTGTTTCTGTGTCTATTCATGGGCTCCTATCAGAGTCCTTTGTGCCTCATGAATTTTTAATGGGGTAAAATAAAGGCAGTGTCATATCATATAGGCATTGAATATCTTGACTGCTTGGGAAAGTTGGGGAAAACTATAAGCTCTATTATAATTATATTTAGAGATTTTTCTTTTTCTTTTTTTTAGAGCAAGAAGCAAATAACTCCTTTAGTTAAATCATAGAAAAGAGACTATTAAAGACTTTTATTGAGTATTGTAGGTAGAAGTAATGAGCTAAAAAAAGAAAGAGAGCCCTCAAGGGTAAACACCCTGGATTAGACCCATTCTTTTTGAGCACAGAACTTTTGAGAACCTTGGAACCATGAGTGTAAACTGCTTTGCAAACATTAAAATACTCTATAAACATATTATCTTTAGTATATTACTATTCATAGGGGGTCAGATGGAGTGACCATCAAAGAAGAGATTGAAGAGTGATAGTGATGGAGGGTCTGCAAGTGGCAGTGAGGGAAAGAAGGATACCTCCCCCTCCTTCTAGTATAGTGTGTGAAAGAAGGTATGCTCAATTTGAGAGGAATGCAAAATCTTCTGGTGGTAAGCCAGGTATCCAGGTATCCATGGGTACAAGAAGATGAAAAGAATGTGAGAAAAGGATTAAGACAAATGGCAGGGTAAAAGTAGTTGAAGATGAATAATTAGGAAATAGTAGCAGGTTAAGGTTGAAGTTTTTGCTTAAGAGCTATGAATCATAGGGGTCAGAGAATAGTAAAAGCAGGAGCATGCTGGAGCTAGCTCTAACTAGCTTGAGACAGCCTCCTGTTCAATTTTTAGTGTGAACATTTACATCTAGAATCAAAAAAACTACAAATCCAGGTCTTGATTGATTACTTTCTTGGCTGCCTAAATTATCAGAGGAAATAATAATGCAGATTAAACTAAAAATTGTATGATAAAGACAGCTAGTTAGCTCAGTGGTTAGAGAACCAGATCTGAGGTCAGAAGGAAGTGTGCTCATATATGGCCTTAGACACTTCCTAGTTATGTGTTGTAGGCAAGTAACTTAACCCCATATCACCTAGTTCTTATCACTTTTATGCTTCAGAACAATACTTAGTATTGGTTCTAAGAAGGAAGGTAAGATTTCAGAAAAGAAACATACCATGCATATATATATATATACATATATATATATGTAATATATATATATATTTTTTTTTTAAATTATTTTCCCCTTCTTCTTCTGGAGAGCCAATTAAACATTTGCCAGGACATACCCAAAGAGAATCTGGGAAACAGTCAAGATGGAGACTTAGGAGCAACAAAAGCTGAAATCTCTCTGACTATCCTTCCATACCAATCTTTAGAAGTGCTTCAAAAAAACAGGAATATAAACCCAAGAACAAGATGGAGTCATGGGGTTCTCTTGTTGAACATAATTTGAAAGGTAGGTAGAGAGAGTTTATTTCCATGGTATAAAGTAGAGAGTGGAAACAAGACTGGGCTAGCCAAACCTCCACCTCTACCCCCTTACCTACTGCTACTGAGACGTATGGTTAGACATGGGTTGACTTTGGGATCCTAGGGTGGGGGCTAAAACCACAAAGAAGTACCCCAGACACACCACTTGAGGTCCTGGGCTCTGAGAGGGGCTGACTGGGCACCTTGACCTCTGTGGCTGGCTATGGTGAAGATTTGTCCCCAGGGCAGGTTAATTCAACTGGCCTAATCCAGTGTACCAGCAGAGGAGAAAGAAGATGGAAGATTCAGTGTCAGGGCAGAGTAGCTCCAGTAAACCAGTCGAGGGATTAGCTTACAGTCCACAGGGGGAAAAGAGAGTGAGAAAATGAGTAAACAACAGGAAAATAAAAGAAGGTAATGATTGATAGGTTCTACCTGGATGAGGACCAAAGAATAGAAGAAATAGAGGATGATGGGATCCAAGGAACTTCAAGCAAAACCTCAAAAAAACAACAACCAGGAATTGGACTCAAGCTCTGGAAGAACTCAAAAAGAAATTTTTTTAAAAAATCAAATAACATAGGTTGAAAAAAATGGGAAAAAGAAAGTAACAGCTTAAAAAAGCAAAATAGGTCATCTGGAAAAGGAGGCAAATGAACTAAAGGAAGAAAACAGTGTCTCAAAAGCCATAATTAACTTATTAGAAAAAAAGGCAAAAAAGTTGAATGAAGAAAAAGAATGACTTGAAAAGAAGAATGGATCAAATGGAAAAGGGGGATCAAAAGGTCATGGAAGAAATTCAGTCTTTAAAAATTAGAATAGAAGCTAAGGACTTCATGAGACATCACAAAACAATTAAAAAATCAAAAGAACGAAAAGATAAGAAAACATGAAGTATCTCATTGAAAAAACAACTGACCTGGAAAATAGATCTAACAGAGACAACTTAAGAATTATTGGACTACCTGAAAGTCATGACAAAAAAAAAGCCTACATGTCATACTATAGGAAATTATCCAAGAAAACTGCCCTGATATTCTTGCACAAAAGGGCAAAATAGAAATTGAAAGGATCCACAGATCACTTTCTGCAATAAATCCTCAAATGACAACTCCCAGGAATGTTATAGCCAAGTTCAAGAGCTCCCAGGCCATGGAGAAAATACTACAAGCAACTAGGAAGAAACAATTCAGATATCATGTAGCCCTAGTCAGGATTACACAGAATCTGGCAGCCTCCACATTGAAGGACAGAAGGCTTGGAATATGATATATCAGAATGCAAGGGAACTGGGTTACAACCAAGAATCAACTACCTAGAAAAACTGACTATGTTCTTTCAGGGGAAAATATAGTTATTTAATAAAATAGAAGATTTCTAAGCATTCCTGAAGAAAAGACCAGACTTAAACAGAAAATTTGATGCTCAAATATAAAATTCAAGAAAAGCATAAAAATGTAAATAAGAAAGAGAACAAAATTTAAGGGCTTCAATAAGGTCAAATGGTTTTTATTTCTATATGGAAATATGATATCTATAACTCTTAAAAATTGTTATCATTATCATAGTAGTTAGAAAAAGTATACATAGAGGATGTGGTATTAAGCTGTTTAGGACAATATACCAAAAAATAATAATAAAACTAGGGGTGAAAAAGAGGGTAATATTAAGAGAAATGGGAAAAGAGAAGTAAAATGGAGTAAAATATATCACATAAAGGAGCGTAGGGGTGGGTGGGTTGAGAAGACTAATATAATGGAAGGGAGGAAGAGGTTGGTGATAGGTAATATTTAAACCTAACTCTCATTGGAATTGGCTCAGAAAGGGAAGAATAGCCAGATTCAATTGTGGTATAGAATTGTATCTTACCATATAGAGAAGTAGAAGGAGAATAAAAAATGGGGTGGAGGGGAGGGGAGTAATACAAGGGAGGGAGAAGTTTGGAGGGGGAGCAATCAAAAGACCCTTTAGTAAGAGGGGAATAAGAAGAGTGGGGGTAGTAAGAGAAGCAATATAAGGGAGAGGGAAACGGGAAGACTGACTAAAGAAAAACATTGGAAGAAAGAGTGAAAGGAGAAAGGTCAGGATTAAAAGAGGAAGTCAAAATGGAGGAAAATGCACACATAGTAATTGTGTGAATATAAATGGGATGAACTCACTCATAAAATAGAAGTGGATAGCAGAATGGATTAAAAACCAGAATTTTACCATGTTGTTTACAAAAAATACAATTAAGGCAGGTAGACACATACAGGTTAAAGGTAAGAGGCTGGAGCAAAATCTGTTGGGCTTCAACTGAGACAAAGAAGGCAGGAGTAGCAATCATGATCTCAGACAAAACTAAAGTAAAAATAGATTTGATTAAAAGAGATAAGGAAGATAATTACATCTTGATAAATGGCAGTATAAAGAATGAAGAAATATCAGTATCAATATCAAAATGGTATAGCATCAAGATTTTTATAGGAGAAACAAATTTTATAGGATACAGTATGGTATATTTTTTCATCTTTCTCTACTCCAACTCAATTCTATTGATTTTGCCCCAGGTGCTAGAATTCCTAGGTATAGCTCTGGTAACTGATAAATATTGCAAGCAGAAACTTCTCTTTGAAACTGAAAGTAAATTAGAATTATAGCCCCTATAAGCTTTGCTTTATATCTAAATGGGCCTATATAGATAGGGCTGACTGGATCAACTCATTTGTCTTAGACATATCGAAAAACTCTGGCTTGATTGTAAGTTGTGTTTTTGCTTGGTGGGGGAATCAAGAAACAAGCAAGAAAAAAAATCTCTTTCACATCTCCCTCATGTGGATGGAAAATAACCCTTGTCTGGTTGGGGGAAGTGCTATTGGAATTGAGTAGCAATTATACTCATATTTATGTTAATGTTCATGCTGGGAAGATAATGATAAGTTTTGGAAATGTGGACATGACTTTTTGATGGGGAGCCTGGAAGGCCCAGATACAGAAGCCATGTAAGGTATTAAGGCGAGGCAATTTATTTATGAACTGGAGAAGGAGTAATAATTATTTTGGACTTCCTTGGAAAATAGAATTCAAAAAATATGAAAAAATAGAGCAAAATGGTTTTGGAAATTTGTCTTGGAAATGGCTCTGTCAGAAAAGGAAAAAAAATGGAGAAAAAAAAAAAGAATGAATTCTGTACAATTTCATTGAGTGGAGAGCTCCTTAGAGTATGAAGTAGTTTTTGTACTTTCTGTGGTGGACCCTGTGGTGCTATATTGAAGGGATCCAAGTGGAATGGACACACAAAATACATGGAAAATGATGACCCATGGATGCTAGGGCATGACCTTTGTGGGAGAAGTTCTTTCTTTCATTCCCTAAAGTTGCTGAGGAGGTAGAAGTAATTGAATTTTCTGCTTTGGACAAAAAAGCATTTAGTAAATGTTTACTATGTAGAGAAAGGAACAAGCATTTATATAGAGCTTACTATGTGGCAGACACTGTGCTAAGTTCTTTAAAAACATTATGCAAATTGAAGCATCCTTTTTTTAAACTTTATTTTTCTTGGGTATTTTTTTGGTCTGTGCTTTCTTTCACAACACGACTAATGTGGAAATAAGGTTTGCATGACTGCACATGTATAACCTATATCAAATTGTGTGTCTTCCTAATGAGGGGAAAGAAGAGAGGAGGAGGTTGAGAATTTGGAACTCAAAATTTAAAAAAATTAATGTTAAAATTTTTTACCTACAATTGGAAAAAATATTAAAAAATTTAAAAAATATCTTATTTGATCTTTGCAATAACTATGGTGGGAGTGAGAATAGGTGCTATTTTCATTCTCATTTTACAGATGAGGAATTTGAGGCAGACAGAGGGCAAATGACTTGTTCAGGACCACAAAGCAAATATAGTCTGAGGCTGTGCTCGAACTAAGGTCCTCCTAAACCCAATGTGTTTATCCTATCCACTGTGCCACCCAGCTGCCTACTATTTACCAAATACTGTGCTGAGAGTTGGGCCCCAAATACTATAGTGAGTCCCATCCTCATCCTTGGAGAACTTGCATCCTAATGAATTCTCTTTTGTAGTTACCCATAGCCCATTTCATTATTGCTAGTCAGTAATATAGGCAGTGTCATGTCATGGGAATTGTGGAGATTTTCAAAGGAAGGAGAAGATTCAGTGTCTATTTCCAGGAGGAGAAGCTCCAATCCAATGGATTTCATGCCAGAGACACAAATGAAGAATATATGAAGACACAAAGACAGAAAACAGGTACATAACTAATCTCTGCTAAACAGAATGCTTAGGGATGGCTGGATTATGCTGAGGAGGCAATTGCTTCATTTACCACTGTCCAACAATGGGATTTTAATGACTACCATCAGGGCCAGGCTTATGCGAACACACATAGTATATTAGATTTGGAAAGGACTCTAGAGGGACTCTCATTTTATAGGTGAAGAAATTTAGATATAAAGAAGGCCAAAAGTAGAATGATGTCAGGAGTCCTGGAAAAAGACTCTTCCCTCACTCAGTGATGCTTGAAATGTCCTTAATAGAGGACAAAGTCTTTCATTCCACAATTAGTGAGAAAGCTGAACATTTTCTGTTACTCGGGTAGAGGTTACATAGTTATTTAATTCTGCAATTTAAATAGATATAATTGGCTGATATCATATCCTTCTTGAAAGCAGGTTTTGATGGAAACGAGGAAAAAGGGAGCATTAGGATTTTGTGTAGTCAGAGATGAGGGAAAAAAAGTGACAAGATGGGAAGGGAGCAAAAAGGGGAGGCTAGGGTCTCTGACGATGAACATCAGGTGTTTCACAATGTTACCTTTCCTGGATCCTGATCGACAAGACAGATAGAGGCAACCTTAGGACAAGGACAGTGAGAAGGCATTAAAATTTATAAAGCAACTTGGAAAAATTGCAGTTTAAGGGATTATAGGATTTAAAGCTGAAAAAGGAGCTCAGAGGTTGTCCAGTCCAACCTGTCATTTTACATATATAACTGAGGGTCCCCTGCAATTAAGGAGCCTCCGGCTATCTCAGGTTCATTAGGCTATTTTGGACAATCTTAATTATGCAAATATAACCAAAGTTCACATCCTATTGCAAGGGCACTTTCTATTCATAGACCATACAGGAAAGAAATCAAATAGCAAAGTATTTAATTCAGACATAAGAGTAAGAGGACACACAGGAAAATGAATGGGCAGCAGAATCTTTTGCAGTTCTCTCCCAGGTAATGGTGGTAGAGTAGATGGAGCTCCAGGCCTGGAGTCAGAAAAATCCGAGTTCACATTTGACCTCAGATACTTACTAGTTATGTGATTCTGGGCAAGTCATTTAACCCTGTTCGCCTCAGTCTCCTCATCTGTAAAATGAGTTAGAGAAGGAAATAGTGAACCATTCTAATATTTTGCCTAGAAAATCCCAAATGGGGTCACAAAGATTTGGACATGACTAAAACAACTACACAGCCAGGTCATTTATATTTCTGTGATGGTATTAGCATCTGCTGTAGTCTCTTGGGTATAGAGATTTGCCTAGGAGATATTACCAGGATATTGGCTCTTTGTATATATTTGGTCTCCTGTTTTCCTGTCCCTCTGAAGACTGAACTCATGGAGCATAGGGTATAATGCCAGCATCACCTGCTTAGAAAACACATCTGTTGGCCTAAGGCTACTCCAGCTCTCTAATGTCTTCAGCATGTTCTTGGGCTGTTGAGAAGACTGTGTCCCAGCTGAGAATCATCATCATCCATGTCTCCTTTTTTGGAGTTCTCTTCTTTTTCAAACAGAGATGAGGCTAGGAGGTGGAGGAATTGGTCATAATGAACAAGGTAGAAGTCTAAAACAGGACCAGAGGGAGGTTGGCATTATTGTGCCACCAGAGCAATGGTTTCCTCTGCCAACAAGCGAGACTTGTTTCAAGGAGAATTGACTGTTTCAAGGGCTTGAGGTTTGACCGTGCTTTTATATTGGACTTAAGGAAACTCTTCTAGAGGTATGCAAGAAGATGGAATCAAGTCAGTGGTTAAAAGATGATACTTCTAAAATACAATGCTTAGTTTTTAAAATGAAGTATTTATTTTTCAATTTATAATTTATACGTGCCCAAGACCTAAGATGGACTATAATTTCAGTCCCATAAAAACGAAGTAGGAGAAATGGGGACAAGAGCTAGAGAATGAAGAAATTAAGGATAAAAATTTAGGGTTATAGTATCAAAAATTTAGAGCTAGAATGGATCTTAGAGATCAGGAATTTCAAATCTTTACTCTTTACAGATGAAACTGAGACTGGAGGAGGCAAAGTGGCTAGCCCAAGGACAGAAGTACTGACAGAGCTAGGGTTTGAACTTAGGTCCTTTTACTATAAATGCGATGTGATATATTCTACTAGGCTTCATAAACCAGTATAGTACTTGGAATCCTTATAGGAAAGAGAATTCCTGCATTTCAGACACTGAGGAAAAGATAGCAAAGGGAGGTTCAGTTTTCTGTTCACTATCTTAAGTTTCATTTTCCTTTCTTATATGTCTTTTATATAAGAACATTAGCATTTACTAGCATCATCCAAGACATTTTATACACGACATTAGCATTTATTAGCATAATTTCTTCTTTTATATCATACTTTTTTCTCACCTTACATTTTTACTCTAAAGGCTGTGTGTGTATGAATCATCAAGAGTCTATGCCCTTATTCATGACGAAAAATGCTATCTACTTCCAAAGAACTGATGAAATCTGAATGCAGATCGAAACATACTTTTCTTCACTTTATTTGTTATGTTTTTTAATGAGGCTTCTTCCACAACATGATCAATGTAGAAATATGTTTCATATGATTTCACAAGTATAACCTAGATCAAACTGTTTACCATATTAGGAAGTAGGAAGGGAGTGAAGGAGGGAGAGGATTTGGAACTTGAAATTGTAGAAAATGAATGCTGGGGACAGCTAGGTGGCTCAGCAGATTGAGAACCAGACTTAGAGATGGGTTATTCTAGGTTCATATCTGTCCTCACATATTTCATAGCTGTGTGACCCTGGGCAAGTCACTCTAGCTCTTATGACTCTAATGCCTTGGAACCAATGCATTATTATTCTATTGATTCTGTTATTTCTATTAATTCTAATTTCTATTAATTCTAAGATAGAAGGTAAGAATTAAAAAATAAAGAAAATGAATGTTAAAAATTGCTTTTACATGTGATTGGGAAAACCCCATATATCATATTAAGAAAAAAAAAAAGATTCTAGAGGCCAGTAAATTGCCACTGTTAGCAATTGCCATCAACCAGAGAGAGTCTCATGTCCATTAATTAGAAAAGAGAACCAAAGTTAATTAGAGTCTAGATATCCCAGAATTCCTTCAGTAATTCTTCACATCCCTGAAAATAAAATAGTACTTAGCATAAAGGCTTGAGCAATGCTTCTAAGGATTTATGGCTTCATGCCTATTTCTGAGAGAAAGAAAAAAAAAGAGAAATGATTTCAGGTAATTAAAAGGTGATTTTTCCCTTTGATGAAGCCCCTTGTTTTACTTTCCAGGTCTGCGACTTAAGTCTTTTTGTTTATCGTAGGAAAAAATAAAGTTGCTGAAGTTCCTTCTCATTGGCAACACTTTCTCCAGAATATTGAAGGTATATTGAGAACCCAACTGCTCAGTGCTTCTTATCCCTCCACTTTCTCCCACTCCTTGGGTAGGACACAGATACCTTTGGTTTCCACCTGGCACTCAATTCTCACCTGTGGCTCCAAGAAGCTTCAGCATGTTCAGTGGCCACATGCCGGTAAACCATTTGGTAAATGGGGCTAAAACAGGTTGAGGGAAACCAATAGGGATCTACTCCATCAATGTGAAGACTTCCCCTGGTGGAATGGGTATATGAGAACAATTTGTTCCAATGGCCTTGAAGGTGGCTGAAGCAAGTGCTGTGGAGAGCACAGAGCTTGGTCAGACATTAAAGATGCCACCATCATTCACTATATCTCAGGCCATCTCCAGTTGTCCTGACCTTTGTCTTGCTACTGGGCTTCAGTGACTCCGAAAGAAAGAATGAGGCTGATGACTTTGTGAAACTCTACCTTAGTTAAGTCTAATTTATGCACAAGTAAAGATGCCACTTTGTGATGCCATTGTCCTCTTCAGAAATGGACAAAGAGAGAAAAGAGAAAGTAGTGAGAGACATTTGAGTAGAGGTAGAAGACCTGAGAGAGCCTCATGCCCATTAATTAGAAAAGAGTTACCTCTCCCTCTAGCCCTCCCTCAGCTAGTGACCAAACAGTCGGTCCTTTAATTTATTATTATTATTATTATTATTATTAAAAACTCTTACCTTCTGTCTTGGAGTCAATACTGTGCATTGGCTCTAAGGCAGAAGAGTGGTAAGGGTAGGCAATGGGGATTAAGTGACTTGCCCAGGGTCACACATCTAGGAAGTATCTGAGGCCAGATTTGAACCTAGGACCTCCCATCTCTAGGCCTGACTCTCAATCCACTGAGCCACCCAACTGCCCCCTTGGTCCTCTTATTTAACCCTTAGTCTTTTCTAAAAAGGGCAGCATGCCAGCACCTGGCACATATTAGACACTTAATAAATGCTTATTGACTTTTTGAGAAGAATCTATTTTGGTAGCTTGGTTCTTGGTTGCTGTTTCAAAGAAGAGGTAAGTATTTTGAAACATTTTGGAGCACAGGGAGAGCCGACTAGTCTCTCTGAAAGGGAAGTTCTGTAAGAGAAGTTCAGGAAGATTCAGTCTTAACACTCACCACATGGAAGTCCAGTCATGAACGAGAAGAGCTCCTTCAGGTCCCGTTCACAAACCAGAAGAGAGAGTCTGGCTGACTGAAGTCTCTATTTAAAGGGGCTTCTTTTTGTCACTTCCTGTGGCCTCCTCTTAGTTTATGTGTCCAATCACAACAGATGCTTTTCTTAGGACTGCCCATGAGGCATTCAGTAAATTCTGATTTGTTACTCTAGCACACATGAGTTACAGACCACCCAAAATGGAGATGTTTTCACCTTTGGAGATTAAATCTAAAGATGGGAAGTGTAGATTTAATCTAATTATCACACATGGTAGGTGCTCCTATCACAGAGTAACTTCTTATTCTTTTTTGAATTGAATTAAAGTTAGATGAACCAGGAGGCAACAAAACAACACTTCTCCTAGCTAACAATTTTGTACTAACTGGCCTCTTAATGGCACCCTAGAGTAGTTTGACTCTTACCCAAGGATCCTCTCAGTCTTCCAGGGTTCCAGTCCAGAATTTCAGGCATGGCTATTGTGGTCTTCTTTTTGGTCTGCATCATAAACTACTTGTTGTGGGGCTAGGAGAAAAGAAATATTACTTTCACCCACCCCAAAAAAGTCCCTTACATCTTGAGTCCAGAACAGGAAAAGGAAAAATTTAAAGTAGAAAGACTCAACCAAAGTGGTGAATTTAGCTCTGTGTTGTGTTCCTGCTCTCTTAGCTTCTGGGTATTCCAATGAAATGAGATTGAATTAGAAGAGACAATAGATGTTCAAAAGCCTGAGGTAGTGCTGACAAAAGAACCTGTCCCTGTGTCTCTTGTGCTTGCAAAGTGACTCCTGAAGGAAAATTGCAAAACACAAGAGAAGTCTTGTCACCTGGGAATGTTTGGACCTGCTTTGTGAATCTCACAAAGCTAGAAAGGTGAAGTTCTAGAAGTTTTATTCCCCTCTTATGAAGGTAAGGGATAGGGAGATGACAAAGTCCAGGGTAGTCTGGATTTAAACTTCCTATTCTTCTTGATAATGAAGCTGCCCCTCAATGACACATTTCATATACTGCTTACTTTTTTTCTTTCTTTCCTGTCCTCTCTTTATTCCTCTCTTTCTCCATAGAGTTGATTACTTTCCCTGTGACTGTTAAGCCTAGAGGGTGGTTAGGACTAAGCAGCATAATTACTTGTTCATTACTCTGATATTTCAACATTTTCACTCTACCTCGGGATTTTTGTAGTTGGTACTGCGCATCTCTCCTGATCTACCCTTCCCTCATTGGGAACTCCAATCTCCTCACTGTCTTCTCACAAGTTTTCTTGCTTGAATTCTTCAACCCCAGCAGCCCTGACCAGACTAATAAACTCCAAGATGAGAGTGGATAGAAACATGTTTCCATTCATCTTCAGAAAAGTTAAATAATTTTGCTCATATTCACATCAGTAGCAGACTTAGGACTAGATTTTATTAGAGATCCCAGAGGTAAAGTTGAGGGACAAGGGCATTCTGGGCACTAATACAGCCTAGGAAAGAGATAGAAATGGAAAATGGAATGTCATGTGTGAGGAATAGCAAGAAGAAAGTACCTCATAAACCTTAAAGCACTCTGTAAATGAAAGCTATTAAGGCATAAAAGTTTATCACTAGAGAAGCCAATAGATGGTTCTAAGGAGTTTGGGAGTATTTTGCACATACTCAAAATAGCCAGGTCACTATCTGATGCACAAGAGGGTTTAATCCTTTCACACAGATGGTAGAAGTAGGAGAAGTTGTAATCATTTCTGTAGTTGTAGTAGCAGCAGTAGCAGCAGCAGCAGTAGTAGTTGTAGAAGCTGCAGCAGTAGATAATAGAAGCAGCAATAATGATAGTAGTAGTTGTATTAGCATTAGCAGCAGTTAGTAGTAAGAGTAATGAAAAGAAGTAGAAGTGGGAAAATAAAAAAAAATTTTTTTAAAAGATTAAATAAAAGAAAAGGAGAGGAAGGATTGGAAGAGAAAGAGGAGAAGGCATTTTTGTATAGCAGTCAGACTCCACACACCTCTACCCATGAACACTTCTAATCTTCTAATCCATCCCATACCTCAATTTATGACCTATTTTAATGGAAGCATCCCTGGTTTGGGTCACTTGGTAAAAGCTTTCAATCATCCCAAATTCTTGGTAGCCTGGGCTGGGCAATGAGTTTCCCAAAGCTGATTCTTCTTGGTTCCTAGGATTACAGAGTTGGAAGAAAACCTTAGGGGCTATCAAACCCAATTTCCTCATAAAATAGGTGAGGGAAATGGAAGCTCCCATAACTATTGAATAGCTGAGCAGGGCTTTGATCTGTTTAGTTTTCTAATTCTAGACGTAGTGTTGTTTGCATTATGTCATCCTACTTCCCCTTCCTGGCCATCCCAACTACTTGCCTGGGACCTGAAAGCACTTAGGCTTGCTTTGTTATCCACAGATACTTTAGCTCTCAGGTAAAACGCTAAGATTGTGTTTTCAAGGCATGTGATACCTATAGCGAGAGGAGACAATGAGAGAAAGTAGCTCTCCTTTCCCTTCCTGCCTGAATCTCTAAGCTAAAGCAAAAGCTTTCCTACAATTTTGGCAACAACAACACCACTATAGTCTGAAAGGCAATGCTGATCTAGGACTCTGAGGCTTTGGGAAAAGGGCTATGAATGAGAGCAAAAGGCCTAAACTGTCTTCAATATCCAAAGTCTATCCAGACCTGTTCCAGGATGCTCAGGAGGAGCTGGGCTTAATGACTGCTTACTAGGTTATTACCAGGAATTAATTCAGAGGCGAAGATAATCAATAGAGGGCCTACTGAGAACAGTACATTAAGGGAGAGCTACTCTTCTCCTCAGGTGTGATAAATAGTGCATTTAAAGTATTCAATACTTTAATAAAGGTTGTAATTAAGTAAGGCAACTTGGCATCTTAATAACAGCATGCTTGAAGAGATTTAAGCCGCAGATGGAGACACAGGGAAACATTCATAAGCCCAAGAATGGGTTTACTTTCTAGAAGGAAGAAAAAATGGTCAATGTTTTGCAACTCACAGTGGTAAGACAATTCTGGATCATCTTGAGGGAGATCAATGCGGGAGGATGACTTTGAGATTGGCTGTGACTTTGAGATCCTGCCATGCCTTTTGTTCTTGTCTTTCTCTGCTCACTTAATTACTGCAGTATTCACAGAGGTAAAAATAGGGGTGAGCAAGGGAAGAGAAACTTCTGGGAATGCAGTTCAGGGACCTTGTGGCCCCATCAGCATGCAAATCACTTAGCAATAGACAAATGACTTAAGAGAAATACAGTCAGGCTTCCCAGATCAAATGGTTTCTATTTATGTCACTAAGAAAAGGAAGCAAAATTCCTTCTGCAATTCCTTCATCTTACCACTCTCCTAACACACACACACACACACACACACACACACACACACACACACACACACACACACACTCCCTAACCTGGCTACACTGAAACAAAAGTCATAAATATCTATCATAATTACAAGTGATTTTTCTGCTCAGCAGCATGCAAAATAGATACAACTGTGTTATTTTCTAAGAGACCAGAGAGATATTTATAAGTTGCTAACTGCTCAAGAATTGATTCTGACATGGTCAGATATCCTCTAGGGTATAGGATTGTTAGAATAAGAAACTTTTTCAGTAAAAAAAAAAATTCCAAGGTTTTACTTGTCTCCCCTTTCTCATCTTCACCCTGCCACTCCTCCTTTGTGTTTGAGATCTGTTGGCAAAGATCTATGAAAATGTTTATGGCATATTGCATTTTAAAAACATTTTATTGGTGCTTACTATTTGTACATCACAGAATAACTCCTCCCTAATCTCTAAACCTGAAATGAGTTGTTCCTTGTAATAAAGAAAAACAGTTATTCAAATATAACCAATCCATAACTAGATCTGGCAGTGTATAGACCATCCTCTCCTGCCTCTCTGACAAGGAAGATATGTCTCATCATCTCTTCTTCAAGACCAAGACCATTTATGGCATTTATTCAGGGTTGGGCCTCTCTCTCTTTCTCTGTCCTTCTGTCTCTCTTTGTATACATACATATATATGTTCATATACATACATATTTGTCATTTAGTCATTTTTCAGCCATAGCCAACTCTTGTGATTCCATTTTTTAAAATCCTTACCTTCTGTCTTGGAGCCAATTGGCTCCAAGGCAGAAGAGTGGTAAGGGCTAGGCAATGGGGGTCAAGTGACTTGTCCAAGGCCACACAGCTGGGAAGTGTCTGAGGCCAGATTTGAACCTAGGACCTTCCATATCTAGGCTTGGCTCTCAATTCACTGAGCTACCCAGCTGCCCCCTCCATTTTTTTTTTTTTTGAGAAAAGATTTTTAGAGTGGTCTGCCATTTCCTTTTCTAGCCTATTTTTACAGATGAGGAAACTGAGGCAAACAGGATTAAATGACTTGCTCAGGGTCACACAGTTAGTAAGTGTCTAAGGCCAGATTTGAAGTCAATAAGAACAGTATTCCAGATTCCAGGTCTGGCATTCTATCCACTGAGCCACCCAGCTGCCTATGTATATATGTATATAAATATATATGTAACCAATAGGCCTTATACCTGTCCAAAGCTTGTGAAGAACATTTCTTCAGTGTAATGGGCAGATGAGAACAATGTGTTCCAAAGGTCATGAAGGCAGCTGAAGCAGCCATTGTAGAGCAATAAAAGCTTGGTTATATATGGAAGATGCCCCAGTCATCTACTAAATCCAGGTCCATCACCAGTTGTCCTGACTTTTGTCTTGCCACTGGACTTTGGTGACTCTGGAAGAGAGAGAGTCCTAAGACTTTGCACAATTCTGCCTCACTTAAATCCAGTTCACTTGAAAATCAAGACATCACTCCATGATGTCATCGGTCTTCCTAGAAAACAAATAACAAGAATAATATACATATATGTATGTAAATATGTATTTCTCTTTCGACTCAGTTTATTTCAATCTATGTTAGTTCATACAAAGCTTCCTGTCTTTCTCATAATTCCTCTTAGTATTCATTTTGGAAAATCAAATCAATATGAATCTTTTTTTTCCCAGAAAATACCCCACCTGGAAGTTTTGACACTGGCTAATATGCAGTTAAGCTCATTCACTGGCTTTATAATTAATCCTAGTGTTCTTCCCAATTATGTTTTGTGTTACAGATTCTAAACATTTCCCTCTATATTCAGCAGTGAAGCTCATAGCTTTCAAAAGAGCAAAATAAATTACCAAATGTATACTTATAGGAACTGCAAGGGAAGCTCTCGAGCTTAAAATTTTATTCAAGTCTAGCTTCATGTTTAGATTAAAATATTTAACTTCACACTTCATACATTGATCACTGTGCAGAGCATTTTTATAAAGCTTATAAATAAATAAAACATCTCCATATAAATACCTAGACCAGCTGCCCTGTGATATGAGTAGAACATTGCCTTTGATCAAGAATCTGGATGAGTTAGTTAATTATGATGAATAATGCAATTTAGCCCTCTCAGTTGGACAAGTGGTATGGGTTACCATGAAACCAGATGACAAGGTCAAAGAGGAAATTGTTCTTAGTCTGGGGGTTCATGATAGTTTCTAAGAAATATACCAGTTGGAGAAGCTATGTGGCTCAGTGCATAGATCACTAGGCCAAGAGTTAGGAGAATCTGGGTTCAAATTTGGCCTCACACGCTTCCTTGCTATTTGACTCTGGGTGAATCACTTAATCTCATTTGCCTAGTCCCTGCTTTTCTGCCTTGGAGTTTTTACTTGGACAGAAGATAAGGATTTATTTATTATTAAAAAGATATTTTATTTTACCAGTTACATGTAATAACAAATTTTCACATAAGTTTTCTGAAGTTATTTGATCCAAATTGTCTCTCTTCCTTTCTTTCCTCTCCCTTTGTAAAGCTGGCAAGCAATTTGATCCAGGTAATAAAAGTATTATACAAAAATATTTCTGTATTGTTCATTTTTGTAAAAGAATAATCAAAACTCCAACTAAACTAACGTGAAAAATTGTATGCTTTGATTTGCATTCTGACTCCAACAGTTCTTTCTCTGGAGGTGGATAGCATTTGTTTTCATAAGTCCTTCATAATTGTCCTGGATCATTGTATTGCCAAAAATGGCTAAATTTATCACATTCGATCATTCCACAATATTGCTGTTACTGTGTATGATGTTCTCCTGGTTCTGCTTATTTTACTCTACATCAGTTCATGTAGGTCTTTTTAGCTCTTTCTGAAATCATCCTGTTCATCATTTCTGATAGCACAATAGTATTTCATCACCATCCTATATTAGAAGATAAGGATTTTTTAAAAATAGAAATGTACATGGGGGCAGCTGGGTAGCTCAGTGGATTGAGAGCCAAGCCTAGAGACGGGAGGTCCTAGGTTCAAATCCGGCCTCAGACACTTCCCAGCTGTGTGACCCTGGGCAAGTCACTTGACCCCCATTGCCTACCCTTACCACTCTTCCACCTATAAGTCAATACACAGAAGTTAAGGGTTTAAAATAAAAAAAAATATTTAAAAAAAATAGAAATGTACCAGAAGTGGCAGCAATTATGAAATTGAAACTATCACAGGGGTTTTTTTGAGATCCTGTGGTCATAATAACCATGAATTATCCATGATGATTACCTAGAGACACTCTGCTGTTTTCAGTATTAAAGTAAGAGTTCCCAGTCCGGTCCTTTCCTTTTTGGACTACTTTTTAAAAAAAAATTAAATGACTTCCTCCATTTAGTATCCTCCCTATCAGAGGAAACTTATCCAAATGAGCAAGATCAGTACCCCATAATTTCGAATAGAGGCACTAGGACAGGATGCTGAAAGTATTGTTAACGATATGGATCTGACTGATGTTGTGATTCAGTCGATATTGCCCAGATCCTTTACTTTTCTTTCCTAAAGTTTCAGGCAGCTTGCAGAACAGTCAAGCACCTAAAAATTCTCCAGGGCCACATAGAACATGAGGGAATATAAGCACAAACATAAAAAGGAAAGCCACTTTCATCTGTGGAGCTCCTCCTATTTGCTGATCTTCTGACTGGACTTATGCCCCAAAGATTAACAAACTCTTTTCTTTCTCTCACTCTCTCTGACTTCATTTTAGACCTCTTCCATTCATACCTCTTTGATCTTGAGACCCTCTTCTGGTCTGTGACTTCCCTTAGATGACACTGAATCCCTGGACTTACTTTCCTATACTAGTTGCATCCTCTCTTATACTCCTGACTTCCTCAACTGCCATTACTCAGCAGCCAACTGCTATCTAGTTCTTTGAGATTTGTTCTTTCCAAGTTTATTAGCCAATCCAGATTCTAGTGGCTAACTCCTTTTCTCTTCTTTTTTTTTTTTCTTAATGAGTTTAGTGTCCACCTTGTAGTCACCTTCTGTGCCTAGCACCTTATACTAGGGCGGTGATGGCAAACCTATGAAAGCACGGACAGGTGTGGCCATTTTTGATGACATGCGACTGCATGCGTTCGCATACAGAGAAGTATGGGGCTGCATGTGAGGATGAAACATTTGCTGTAGTGTAGTGTAGACACTCTGTGCACTATAGATGACAATTCTACCTTATATTAATTTACCTATTTTGGTTTATTAAGTGCAGTTATATATTACAATTATACATTTTTGTTATTTAAACTATAAATATCATGAAATTATGTTTTTTCCTCTGCATTCGAACGCATGCAGCCGCATGTCATCTGGGCTTTTCTATACACATAATGCTCTATCCCCTATCTCCATGTCTTAGCACTGGCTCTCTCTCATATCTGGAATGCATTCTCTCCTTACTTCTGCCTCTTGGAATCCCTGATTGCCTTTATGGCAGTTCAAGTACCACCTTCTCCATGACAGTTTTTCTTATTCCCCTAGCAGTTTGTACATGAATCATAAATTCCTACTCAGGCAAAGAAGGGAGTCTTTCTGAGGGATAGCCCTGTGCTGTACGTAAATTCCATGGATTTAATTATAATGCCTAGGCTGAAGATTCCCAAATCTACCTGTACTGCCACAATTTCTCTACTGGCCTCCAAATTCACATCTCCAACTGCCTTTAAGATCTCTTGAACTAGATGTTCAGTTATCATATTAATTGAATTCAACATGTTCAAAACAGAACTTTTTAGGATTCCTCTGAATCCCCCCCCCACTCCCCATACCCATACACCTACCCAATTGCTGTAGAGGACAACACTATCCTTCTGGTCCCTCAGATTCACAACATAAATGTTATCACTGAATCCTCATTCTCTCTTACCCCTTCTAGGCAATCAGTTGCCAACGTCTGTCAATTTTACTTTGCAACATCTCTTGATACGTCTTCTTTTTTTTCTGACTCTGCCACCATTCTAGGCAAGCCTTTATCATCTTACACCTAGACCAGTGATGGGCAAACTTTTTAAAGAGGGGGCCAAAGGAAAGGAAATGCTTATCTGTCTGACTGTTTTTAAGGTAACTCTTTGGAAGTTTCATTGTATTGTATCCTACTCGTTGTATTCTTCAGATTAGGAATAATAGCACATGGCTGGATAGAATATTTCAGGCCCCCCCCCCAAATCTGGCCCACAGGCCATAGTTTGCCCATCACTGACCTAGACTATTACAATAGCCTCTTGGTGGATCTGCTTGCCTCCTCACTCCAAACCTTTCTTCACTCAGCCACCAAAATGATTATCCTACCCAGGTTAGACCCTATCACCTCTATTTTTGGTAACTTCTCATGGTTCCCTTTTGCCTCCAGAATTGTTTGGCATTCAAAGCTATCCATAACCTATTCCCTTCCTACATTTCCAGGCTTTTTACACCTTATTGACCACCATATACTCTTTGACCTGATGACATTGGCCTCCTGATACTACATCTCTCAACAATGGCATTTTCACTGGCTGTTCCCCATGCCTGGACCACTCTCCCTCCTTACCTCTGCCTACTGGCTTCCCTTTCTTTCTTTAAATCCCAACTAAAATTATGTCCCCTACAAAAAGACTTTCCCAACCCCTCCTAATCCTAGTTCCTTCCCTCTTTTAATTATTTCATTTTCATTCTATATATAGATTGTTTGCCTATTGTCTCCTCCATTAGAGTGGAAGCTTCTTGAGGGCAAAGACTGTCTTTTGCTTCTTTTTGTCTTCTCAATGATTAGTACTGTTACTGACCCTCCATAGGAACTTAATAGATATGTATTGACTGACTGTACTGTATGTACAGTATGAAACAATTTCTGATTGTCTTAGAGAATACTAAACATAGTACTATTTTTTACCTGTGGAATCAAGTTGTTTGCAGCCACAACCCTTCAAGTAAGGTCTGGAAAGAGAAGAGTTATGGGAGATGAGGCTAGAACTTTTGGCAGGCTAATGGAGCCCTGGAGCTGCAGATATGTGGGAAAGCCACTCCTTCCTTGTAACCCTAAGAGAAAGCTGAGAGGGGATTCCCAGTGATGAGATCATTCCTACCTTTCTGGTTTGAGCTAAGGTCTTATCTCTTTCTCAGGCATAGAGCTCATTTACTCTTGGGTATTCTTTATTTTATTCCAATCTTCATAATTTCTTTGATTTCCAGTTACTGCTTCCTTTCATTAAGAAGTGTACTAGCTATTGATTTTGCCTTTTTATCTAATCAAAATTTGGTGGCAATGAGCTAAGCAGTCAAGTAAAGGCTAAGGATTATCTCCCCCTTTGGGAATAATAGAGGCAACTTTTATTCTGAGCCCCTAATAATTATACACCTATGCTAGAGCTATTTGAGGGGAAGATAGGCAAAATTAAAGTCTCAGAGACTAGAAGAAAAGTCACCCAGCTTTGGTGGTCCTGAACCTTGCTGGCACTTCCTTCGGGTCTTTGCTAGACATGTTGGTATTGCCAATACTGCAGCCTTCCCTACCACTCTGCAAAGGTAAACCAGAATTGTTGGCTCCTTAGAGTTACCAAGAGAAGCAATTAACTTTTTTGTTCTCAAAGTTCAACTGCTCTAGGATCATTGAATGGAGTGTTGAAAAAGACCATCTCCCCATACTCCCTCAATTTACATATAAAGAAATTAAGACCCCAAAATATTAAGTATTTATCCAAGGTTAATGGACTATAAACAGAAGAACCAGGATTTTGAGTTTAGGTCTTCTGACTTCAAATCCAGTAAAGTTTCTACTACAATGCTGTCTTCCCTGTTTTCCTGATTGGGCTAACAATTAAGAGATACTTTAGAATAGTGGTCTCAAACTCAGATAGAAACAGATCCCAGAAGGCTGCATTTTAAATTAGAAAACCACAAATGAACATCATCTATGTTGTGTTGTATATTATTTTGTCAAAAATTTCTCACTTACATGAAAAAAAACAACAACCCTTACCCTTTAGCATCATCTCTGTGTATTAGTTCCAAGGCAGAAGAGAGGTAAGGGCAACACAGCTAGACAATGTCTGAGGTCAAATTTGAACCCCAGGACCTCCTGTCTCTATTTTTTTTTTTTTATCCTGGGACTCCATTCTAGGAGCATAGGGCCACAACCAGTAGGCAATGGGTCGCTCAGGGTCACCCAGCTGGGAAGTGTCTGAGCCCAGGTTTGAACCTAGGACCTTTCGTCTCTAGGCCTGGCTCTCAATCCACTGAGCTAGCCCAGCTGCCCCTACTTTAGGTTGCAGTTTCTTTAGCAGATGTAGTTTTTTTTTTTCTACAGGGTGGGGTTGCTAGCCCCACGCCCAACCCTCTTCCTTTTTCATCCTGGCTAGGGACCGTCCTTGGCCCACCCAGCTGCCCCACCCCCTGTCTCTATGCCCAGTTACATTTTAATCTGGTTCAGGCCCACTTGGAGTTCTGCAGACCAGTCTGACCCTCTGCTCTAGTACCTTTTCTTTGCCTTTCCTGTGTCATGGACCTTTTAGACAGTTTAGTAAATCAGTCTATGGATCTCTTCTTAGAATAATGTTTTTAAATGCATAAATTAAAATACACAGAATTATAAAGGAAACCAATTATACTGAAACAGAGTTATCAAAACATTAAAAAATAATGGCAAGTTGACAGACTCATGGTAAAGAACTCTTGCAAAAGGAGAATCTTGACACTGACCCTGTTATTGCTGTCATTCTCCAAGAGGGTTAGGTGGTTTTTGACTGAGGGAACCACAACACCTCTCTTCAAGGAATTTATGCTTCTTAGTAGGAACATACAGCATACATATAGAATGATAGATTGTTAGGACTAGAAGAAACATCAGTGATCACCCAAGTCTAGACTATTAATTTTTTTAATAGAAGAAACTGAGACTAGAAGCATTTAAGTGACTTTCCTAAAATGTAATTTGCAAAATTACAGAAATATAACTTCAAAGTAATAAATAACTAACATCTGATCATTCACACTGAGAGGTACAAGGAAACAGAGGAGTGGAAAGCCCCAAACAGCTGGTTTATATTTGTTTTTTGAATGATTCCATATTTACTTTTGAGTAAGTGTGACTGAGATTCTGGGAATTCCCTTTAAGCAATAAAGAATAAAGTCATCCAGGGAAGACTTGATTCACCAGGAGCTGGGAAACTATTCTTTCCAAACCAGTCTCTTGCTAGATGCTTCCTTTTATCTGATTTTATGTTGAAAATGGACTCCTTATTCTGATGTGCTCTGTCTCTTTCTGTCTCTCTCTGTGTCTGTCTGCCTGACTCTCTGTCTGTCTGTCTGTCTGTCTGTCTGTCTCTCTCTGTGTGTGTGTGTGTGTGTGTGTGTGTGTGTGTGTGTGTGTGTGTGTCTAACCCTCCCTGGAAAAGGGGATGGAGAAATTGGGTAAATATTTGGGTTTCAAAGAACTCATCTGAATGTAAAACAAACAGGAGAAAGCTTGCATGACACCAGTGAAATGGAATTAAGCAGATTCAAAGCAAACTATCAATAGTGAGTGTCCAAGGTGTCACCAAAGCAAATTCTCAAATGGAAAGGATGCTAACTGTCAATACACTTGAAAGCACGATTTGCCAGGGATTAGCAGAATGGAAAACCAACATACGGAATAGTTGTGTTAGTGTTGGTGGGATATACAGCAATATAGAACTTCACCGTGTGCCTGGGAGAAAGGTGTTCCTCATTACCTTAGTCAGACTTTGAGAAGGGGAAGAACAGAAGGTAAACGGAGAGGAACTCCTGCATAAGATGACTGTTTGACTAGGGGCAGACCAATGAGCTCCCATCTATCTACTCCAGAAAAAAAAAATGTAAATCACACCAAACTAAGTAGTGATTAATAAATTAATAATGAATATAAATGATAGAACTTATATCAATTAATTAATAATAAATAAATCATTATTATAAATCCAAAGATAAACCATAGTAAATGATTGCTTCTACCCCAAAACTGCAATAAAAGGTAAATAGAAGCCCATGGGCATTGGGAAAGGAAGATTCCAACAAAATCATATTAATTTATGGAATTAATACACAGATTTGTGACCTTCAAGGCTATGTATTCAGATGTAGTAATAATAGAACACCCCCAGGAGAAAGCACTGGGGTGGTTAGGAAATTACAGTTGGGTTCCTGAAAGACTTTAGGAGTATGTGTGAGGGACAAGAAAGACAGGAAGACCCCAGGGCTCTGAGATTCCTAGTACTCTTATTTTGAGATGCCAGACATGATCCTTAAGATTCAACATACTGAGACTCCAAAGATTGGCAGCAGGAAGCTAATCGCTGAAGGAGACACCCAGGTGAACCTAGTCAAGATCAAGCAAGGCCCACTATGGCAAATAGCTCAATAGGATGGAGCCTGACCTGACAGCAATTCCAATTCAGGAATTAAACTCAGAGAAATTAGAAAATCATATAAAATACTGACCACTATTGAAAATTATTGTAAATATGGAGATCTCTCAAAAGAAGGGGTAACTTCATAATAACTTCAAGGAGGGACTGACAAAATATTTATTTTCCACACAGACTACATATTTATATGAAACCTAGCAAGAGATAAAAACAAACAAACAAAAACCACAAAATAAAATGTCTAGAGAAAAGAATTAGGAGAAAAAGTAGCTCTGAAGAGAAAGTGGCAAACCTGGCAAGAAATATTAGAACTGGGGGCTACTGGGTAGCTCAGTGAATTGAGAGCCAGGCCTAGAGACTGGAGATCTGAGGATCAAATCTGACCTTAGACACTTCCCAGCTGTGTGACCCTGGGCAAGTCACTTGACCCCCATTGCCTACCCTTACCACTCTTCCACCTAGGAGCCAATACTCAGTATTGACTCCAAGATGGAAGGTAAGGGGTATAAAAAAAAAAGAAATATTAGAACTGTAGTCAATAATCAATAATCAATAGCTTAATCAATGCTAGGAGTGTGATCAAATTATAATCTTAGAACTATAAGATGTAACTAGTAAGAGTATATAAATCATTATGCAGAAATCAGATTTAGAATGTAGTCCCAGGGTAGTACTGAGTTATAATCTTAAATGTGTGTATTGCTGTATTAATCATAAATGAGTTACTATGTTTGTCTTTAAGTGTGCAAACCTATTTTATGATGTACTTTATTTCAAACTAATTCATGTAAAGGGCTGTGGAGACCAGAAGGTTATCCAAAGGTAATGGAGGGGAGAAAGGCCTAAAGTGGCCTCTAAGGGCAGGAAGGACCTAAAATGGCCTTGTGGAGGTTGGGGATTTGGAGAATTTCTCAGAAAGGAGGAGAGTTGGGGACAGACATAAAACTATAAAAGTGTGTATATGTTTCAATCCAAGGTCTTGGGCTTCAAACTGGGGAGCCTGCAGACCTCTGGTTTCTGTGATTTTTCTACTCACAATAAAGCCAGATCTTTGCCCAGGAGGGATTCTTAGTCTCTCTTCTTTCAGAACAAATGAAAAGATTGGGGAAAAAAATGTAAAATATAGGACAGCAGAAATAATTGACCTGAAAAACAAGTCAAGGAGTGATCATTTGAGTTACTGGACTCCATGAAAACCATGATTAAAAAAATAAGGCCTTGACACTATATTTCAAGGAATCATAGGAAAACTGCAGATTTTTAAAAATCAGAGATCAAAATTAAGATAGAAAGAATCCATTGATTATCTCTTGAAAGAGATTCCAATTGGAAAAGTTCTAGGAAGGGTATAGCACAAATCCAAAACTTTTATGTTAAAAAATGCAGCAAACATCCAAAAAGAAGCAATTCAATTACCAAGAAAGCAGAATCAGGATCCTAGACATTTTTACTATAAAGACAAGGGGAAATAAAATATTCTAAAAGATAAAAAGCTATTGACTTGGTGCTGCTAAGTAGCACAGTGGATAGAGTGCCAGATGTAGAGATGGGAGGTCATAGGTTCAAATCTGGTCTCAGACTTTTCCTAGTTATGTGACCCTGGGCAAACCGTTTAACTCCCATTGCCTAGCCCTTGACATTCTTCTCTCTTGGAATCGATATCAAGAAGCCAAGAGTTAAAATAAAAAACCCCAAACATCCAACTATTGGTTTATAAACAAGAGTAATATTAACCTGCTAAACTGAATAAAATCTTGTGGGGGAAAAAATGAAACAGGGAACTTTTAAGCATTTCTGACTAAAGTACCAGAGCTACCAAGGGACCTAGAAATTCAAACACAACAGTTAAAAGAAACTTGGAGAGGTAAACTTATCCGAGCAATTTAGAAGGAACCTATGTGATGATATATTGCTAACACTCTAGTAGAGGGAGAAGAAATAAGTGCCCCCCTCACATGCCATCTTCAAAGATTATTGAGGAGGTTAAATAAGAAAAACAGAGGTCCTTGTAGTAGATTGGTTCTATTCTGTGAGTTTGAAAAAGAAGAAAAAGACAAAGTGAAAAAGAGTACAGTATTGTAGAAACGAGGAGGAATGAGGTGGAACTTGTTATTTTGAATAATTGAAGTTAGTAAGGAAAAGAATATACAAACATGGCGGAAGGGACAGGGGAACAGATATATAAGGTAGACATCACTCTTATCTGAACCTGGCAAAGGAAGGTTGAACACGCACGCGTGTGCGTACACACACACAGACACACTGTAAATGTGGAATTGGGATAAATCAAGGATCACTAAGCACTCATCTTGGAAGGGACTGGAAGCCGACCCCATGGAACTCTGACAGACTTTCATTTGGGAGGGGCCAGTGAAGGAAGGAGTTTGATGAAAATTCTAAAGATTCTAAACTGCCAACGGCCAAAACTCCTGAGAGGACATTCAAGCTCTTGGTTGGGCTTGGGGGTGGATGGTTGTGGGTGGCTGGGAGGTTTCTGGACAGGAATTTAGCTCTTCTGAATCCAAAATTCAGGGGCAACCTGGAGATTTCAACAGCAAAACCTTTCTACTGACTTCATTGCTTTAACAAAGAAGATACTGAGAGAGTTGTGCTCCATAATTGGCCATAGTGTCCATACTATGGAGGGAGCGGGCATTTTGGGGACCCTTCCCTGATCCCTCTTATACCCCTTCCTGGCAGTTATTCATCCGTTTGTTAGATAGTGTTAAGGATAGGATATTGTGAGGGGAGGGAGAGTCAGTTTCTGAGTCCAAGCTACAGAAGAAACCAGATCTGCTCTCTTGTTGTGGGGTTCATAGTTGACAGAGAAGTGATCCCTATACCCTCCTTCCTCAAGAATCCTCAAACATCCCTTACCCTGTTATCCCGAATTCTCTCATCCTTATAATAAATCTTTATTAGTTCATTAGTGGTAGTTTGGGGTTGATACTTGGAGGGGAGGAAGACTGATCTTGTGGCTGAGGGGGAAGAATACCAAACACCATCTGGAAGGGCAAAGCTACTAGAACTAAGGAGTGGGGAGGCTTGTCTCCATAGTGCTGACTCTGAGGGGAGATCTAACCCATTAGGGTCACAACTGATTCCCAACACCTTCCTTCAATATCCCCACTATAACTGCCATTTGGGAACCTTTTTGAATTTATTCCCTCATAGGTCTTCCCTGGAGTGTGGGTGAGTGAATAGCTGATCTGACCCATTGAAAACTAACAAGGAGGGAGGCTAAGTACTCACCCCATTTACCATCAATACACACACACACACACACACACACACACACACACACACAGAGTTTGGTGTAGCAACACATTCTTTTTCAATAGGGAATGTGGAGGATTAAGATGGAGGGGGGTGGAGGGATACCAGGGAGAGAATAATTTTATGATGAGAGATCATTTCAGAGGACATTGGGAAGATGTGCAGTGAGAATAACTTTAGTCAATAGTAAACATTTATTAATATTTATGTATTGTGTGTCAGGCACAGTGCTAAACACTGAGGATTAAAAAAAAAGGCAAAAAACAATTCCTGCTCTCAAGAAGTTCATAATCTAATGGGAGGTGGGAAATGCTGAAAAGGGTAGGAAGAGAAGCTAAAATAAAAAATGGGGAGATTACATGGCATGATGAAATTCAGAGCAGTAGAACCTGGTGGGAAATGATCAGAAACCTACCCTGTGCACTCTTCTTAAAGAAGGCACCCAGAAGAGTTTTTCTTTGATGTATACCTTCTACTCTATCCAGTCAGAAGGAGGCTGGGAATACATGAATGGTTTAAATTTCAGAGCTAATGTTATCCTTTTTCCCCTCTCTAAAACTCTTACCTTCTGTCTTGAATGGATACCTAATATCCATTCTAAGGCAGAAGATCAGTAAGCGCTAGGCAATTGGATTTAAGTGACTCTCCCAGGATCATACAGCTAGGACACATCTGAGGGCACATTTGAACCCAGGACCTCTGACCCCAGGCATGGCTCTCTATTCACTGTGCTACCTAACTGCCTCAGAGCTGAACTGATCTTAAAGGGAGATGAGTTTCTGAAGTCTATAATGAAGTCCAGGAGTGCAATGGTCAACTGTGTTTCGAGAGAATTTAATGATAATGCATATTACCTACTTCTTGAGAGAGTGGCAATGGACTCAAAGTGCAGAATTACTCATATATTTTTGGACACAGTCATAGCATTGAATTGATTTTGCACTTTTTCCTCCATTTTTAATCATGGTTACCAATAATGATGCAAAAAAAGTCATAGAAATGTTTTTAAATGTGCAGAAGAAACAGAAGGAAGTTCAGATGAAAAGAAGTTTTGAAAGTAACATGTGGTGTAAAATCTATATCAGATTGCTTACCATCTTGGGGGAGGGGGAGAAAGAGAGAGAGTTGGCGACTCGAAACTCTTTAAGATGTTGGAAACTGTTTTTATGTGTAATTGGGGAAAAATAAAATATAATTTTAAAAAATTTTAAAAAGAAAGTAAAATATGGAATTCATCATGTACTTTTAAAACATGGAATAAAATAGTCTCATTTGCAATCAATTTTTTTGTGTAGCATTATATATAAAATGTATGTATTTATGCTCTTTTTTTGTATTTTAGCTCAGAATAAAGAAATGTTTTTTTAAAGAGTAAAACACAGGGAACCTATACTTGGAAAATTTGTGCCCCACTCCTTAAACCGTTTAAAGGACCTTCCATCATTTAAAACCCAAATCAGGTATCTCCTCTCATTTCTGATGTTTTTAGCTGAAGAGGTCTTTCTCTGATCAAATTTCTCATAGTACTTTTTTGTTATTATTATTATTTTCAATTGCATTTAGAAACATTTTTTGACAATGGTTAGCTGTCATTTATTTTGCAATTCAGATAATCTTCCTTCCTCTCTTCCCTCCCCACTCTCTCCTCCCCAGGCAGTAAATAGTCTGATATATGTTATACTGGTGCTGTCATGTAATACATATTTCCATATTCCTCAAGCTGTGAGAGAAGACACATGTCACACATATAATAAAAAATTCATGAAGGAAATAAAGTGAAAATGGTATGCTTTGATCTGTAATCAGACTCCAACAGTTCTTTGGCTGTCTCGTGGTACTTTGTCGTCTAGACTTACTTCATGTTTTCCTGTACACTTCCTTATATATACCTCTTCCTTGTCTACACTACATTGTAAGCTCTTTGAGGGCAGAGACAGAGATAGTTATCTTGGTATCCCTACTTCACAAAGCTTCTCCCACTGTAGATGATAAATATTTATTGAAATAACATGGTATCCTAGTAGGTAGTCTGGTATAAGCAAAATAAGATTAAATGACTCGTAGTACCCAGGGGATAGAACTGAAATGATCAGATTGATGCTATCTTGTTTCTCCCTTTAAGCCCTTACTTTCCATCTTAGAATGGATACTGTACATTGGTTCCAAGGCAAAGAGTGGTAAGGGGCTAGGCAATGGGGACTTTTCCCCGGGGTCATACCACTAGGAAGTGTCTGAGGCCAAATTTGAACCCAAGACCTCCCTCCCATTTCTGGGCCTGGCTCTCAATCCTCTGAGCCAACTCGCTGAGCCCTACTGTGTCTTTTTTTTGTTTGTTTGTTTAATTGATTGTATTTACATTCAAGTAATTTTATGCTATAATTTTCCAAGTCATGATTCTTTGTCTCTGAATTTATTTTAGAAACTTAACTGGCTGTAATGAGTTAAGTTTAGAAATCCAGCTCTCTTGTTAATCACTGTTCTACTTTTGCCTCAAGAAATCTGTTGTCCTTGAGGGATCCAGATATATAATAAGGTGTCTGGTCTAATATTGTTATACCACCAAGTTATCCTGTGAGGATGTCTGGTTTGTTATCCAAAAAAGTCTGGTCCACTCACTGTAACTTTGTAGGTGGATTCAAATAATGCACATTTCTTAGTCATAGAAGGGAAGGAGGATTGTTGTTAGCCCCTCATTCCTAATTTCCCAACCAACATATTGTTCCATGCCTATCTAAGTTCTGTAACCAACCATATTGATTTCACTGTTCGCGATGTTTCTTTAACAATTATCACTTGTTCCTTGCCTATTAAGTCCTATTCTTTGTTATGTGTTCTCCAAAACTATAAGGGAGAGATGTCCCCATCATTTGGGATCTTAACTTCACTGAGGAAGCTGAGGTCTTATTTATTTATACTAATAAATTGTTATTTGTTTATACTCATGAACTTTGTACCACAGTCTACCTTTATTTTAACTATAACAGAGGGCTAGGCCTGGAGTCATCTGAGTTCAAATGTGGCCTCAGACATTCATTAACTGTGTGATCCTGGGCAAACCACTTAACCTCTGTTTGCCTGTTGCCTTAGCTGTAAAATGGGTGATAATAAGAATACCTACCATTTAGCACTGTTATAAGGATCAAGTGAGATAATATTTGTAAAATGTTTATCACATAATAGATTCTATATAAATGCTAGCTATGATTATTATCATCAGTGTTGTTATTGTTGTAATTATTATTATTACTAATAGCTGTGTGTTTCTGGGAAAGTCACTTGCCCTCTGTCTGCTTCAGTTTCTTCATCTGTAAAATGAGGATAATAATAATTCCTGTCATCCAGGACTGTTGAAAGGATCAAATGAGATAATATTGTAAAGTACTTAGCACAGTGTCTGGCACATAATAAGATTCTATATAAATGCTAGCTATGATCATTATCAGTGTTACTATTGTAATTATTATTATTAGCTGTGTGCCCCTGGGCAAGTCATTTAACCTCTATCTTCTTCAGTTTCTTCATTTGTAAAATGGAGATAATAACAGTATCTGCCATCCAGGACTGTTGTGAAAATCAGCCGAAATGATATTTATTAAGTACTTTGCAAGCCTAAAGTATTATAGAAATGCTGCTATTATTGTAAATGTTCTCTTATTCCATTCTAACTGTAACTTTGAGGTAAACATACGAATCGAATTACCCATATTTTGCAGTTTAATTGACCAGTATTCATTAGGTGTCCACTGTATGCCAGGTACTGTGCTAGTTGCTAGGGATATAAATACAATGAATGAAACAAATCTTACTCCCCAGGAAGTGTTTGCATTCTAATGGGATGAGCTCAATGAGGCTTAGAGAAGTTGTGACATGCCTAGAGTCTTACAGGTAACAAATTCTGTGGTAAAATTCAAACCCAGGTCTTCAGGAATCTGTGTCTAACACTCTAGCCACCATGTTGTCTGTAACACAGGACCTACAATCTTCTTTGTGAGATAAGGCATAAAAAATAAAACAATGAAGAAAGAGGGAAAATGCTCAAATGAACAAATACAGATCATGTGATGTCCGTAGTAGTTGTTCTGATCTGGGAAGAGCAGAGAGGGCTGGACAAGGAGCAGGAGGGTTTCACAAGGGAGTCGGTCCTTGAAGGGCAAGATTTGGTCAGGGAACAGGGAAAATGAAAAGTTTGGCACATTTGGGGAAAAGCAAGGATGCCACCACCGATAAGACAGATGGTATAATTGGGGAGATAATCCTAGATAGCTTGGTAGAGCCAGATTGTGGAAAGCTAGGAAAGCCAAACTTGGCTCAAGTTGGGACTTTATCTTCTAGGAGCCGTTCTATGTTTTGAGGAAGGCAATGGCACCATGAGAGAGGTATTCAAGGAAGATTACTCTAGTGCCATGGTGCAGGACAAATTGGCTTGTATTTACATTATTGTTATATATTAAACAATCAGTTCCCAAAGCCTCTGGGGAGCCAACTAGAGCATACATGGGAGACGTGAGCTGACTGTAAACTCTTGTATCTTTGTCTCCAGGAGACAGACAGAGCATCTAAAGGCCATGGATTCTGGAAATGAGCTAAGGCAATATGAGAAAGACAGCAGTGAAAACCTATCTCCTCTTTATCACTTCTGTGTTTTTGCCTGGCAGACTGAGCAGAGCAAAGTCAAGATTCTGCTGTCTTCAGGGATAAGGAGTCAGCATGGGAAGGCAGGGTAAGTAGGGTAGTCAGAGGACCTGTGTCCAAATCTTAGCCTTCTACTTTTATTAACTTTGGGACCATGGGGAAGACACCAACCTTCTCTAGGCTTCTGTTTCTTCATCTGTAAAACGAGGCCCTTTCATTAAATAATAATAATAGCTAGCATTTCAGTAGCTTGTTAAGATTTACATACATACCAACTCACAAATGACAACTCATTCGATCCTCACAACAACCCTGTTAGGGTTGTTGCTGTTATTATCCCATTTTACAGATGAGAAAAATACTGAAGAAGTGTTATTATTACTCTCATTTTACAGATGAGGAAACTAAGACAGATAACGTGACTAAGAGAGGTTAAGTTATTTACCCATAGTCACACTGCCAGTAAGTATCCAAAGCTGGATTTAAACTTAGGTCTTCCTGGCTCCAAGTCCAGTGCTCTCTCCACTAGATGTCTTTAGGTGGAACATTTACTGAGTGCCTGCCTACATTGCCCTAAGTGCATTACAGATAGGATTTCATTTGATCCTCACATCCTACCTGGGAGATAAGTGCTAGTATTATCTCCACTTTACAGTTCATGAAACTGAGGCAAGGCAGAGATTAAGTGACTGCACTGGAGTCACACGGCTTGGTATGTCTCTGAGGCCAAATCTGAGATCAGGTCTTCTTGACTCTGGGTTCAGCTCTCTATCTATTGCTACACAGAGATGCCCTTAGGCGGTATCTAAGATCCCTTCTCACTAAATCTTTAGTACATCTCCAATAACAGTCTACTCACTCATCCCTTGAGGAATCCTTTGGTTTTATTGGGGTAGGAAATTACAACTAGTGCAGGATGAAGTATGAAAGGAAATTTCTGTGGTTCTGACTGTGACATCTTATTAAAAAACTGCCTAACGAGCAGGGGAATGATTATCTGCTGCAGGACCTTGTCAAATGGCCATGGCAAATTGTAAGGACCAAATACATCATTCAGTTATGTCGGATTCTACTGCACTCAGGTAGACCGATAACATATGAAAGAAGAATAATGTACATTGATGACTTTATTTAATGTGGCATTTAAAAGCACAAATCAGCAGAAGGAAAATTTTGAAGATGTCAGATGAAATATTGATCATGATACAGAACTCAAAACTCCCTGGACTCTACATGTCTGTCAATTGGACCTTTCGTTTTTAAACTCAAGATAATGTTCACTTGAAATACTGGACTACACAAAGTAAGGGAACCAGCTGAGTAAAAATACTGAGCAAACGTCTATACTTCTGCTTGATTAGCTATATGGTCCTTGGTCCAGTCATATCACTGCTATGTGTCTTCCATTTTTCAATTTGAATAATGGAGATAATACTATTGATTGGTATTTAGAACACATCTGATTTTCTAATTTTTATTTTATTTGTTTGTTACATTAAAGTTCTCTCCCTAATGCCCCTCCCCTCACTAAAGAAGGCATCCTTTGACTATATTTGTATATACACATACCTTTGTGTATATATATATATAGATATATATAGATATATATAAATAACTATGTCTCACTCATTTCTATTTATCAGCTCTTTCTTTGGAGGTATACATACACAAGTCATTCTTCAAACAGTAATTCTGTTGCTGTATAGAATGTTCTCTTGGTTCTGCTCATTTTGCTTTTTATAATTTCGTGTAGGTCCTTCCATGTTTTTTTTAATTAACCTGCTTGTCATTTTTTAGAGCTCAGTAGTATTCCATCACAAACATATACCACAACTTGTTTAGCCACTCCGCAACTGATGGAATTTGATTTTAAAAAAACAACGAATGCCTTGAAGGCAGGGATTTTTTTTTAAATCATAGATTCACAAATCTAGAGCTGGAAGAGAATTCATAGGTCATCTAGTTCAATGTCCCCTTGTTTTACAGATGAGGAAATTGTAAACCTAGAGAAACTAAGTGATTTGCTCAAAATCACATAGATATTTTGGCAACTAGATGATGCAGTGGATAGAATACTGGATCTGGAGTCAGAAGGATCTGAGTTCAATTCTCACTTCAGACAATTCCTAGCTATGTGACCCTGGGTAAGCCTTTTCACTGTTTGCCTCAGTTTCTTCATCTGTAAAACAATTGGAGAAGGAACTACCAAACTACTCCAGTTTCTTTGCCAAGAAATCCCAAATGGGGTCACAAATAGTTGGACATGACAGAAACAACTCAACCACACAGATATTTAGGTGTTAGAGGCAACATTCGAACTTTCATCCTCTAATTCCAGGTCCAGTGTTCTTGATTTTCTTTGTATCTCCAGTGACTAGCTTAGTGTTGGTATGTTGTAAGTATTAAAAAAAAAAAAAGCCCTTTCACATCTTAGAATGGATACTGTGTATTGGTTCCAAGGCAGAAGATTGGTAAGGGTTAGGCAATGAAGATTAAGTGACTTGCTCAGGGTCACACAGCTAGGAAGTGTCTGAGGCCAGATTTGAACCCAGAACCTGCCATCTCTGGGACTTGGTCTCAATCCAAGTCACCTAGCTGTCCACCCCCCTGCCATAGTAAGTATTTATAGCACATAAGTGCTTGATGAGTTGAATTGTTTCATAATTCTCATTGATATGACTGAATTGGTGCAACTGAAAACCAACAATTCAATTCAATTAATATATAAGGCACCTTATATATGTGTCAGGCACCACTTTAGGTATTTGAGAAGAAAAGAAAAAAATAAAAGATCCCTGGTGGTGCTCAAATTTTTATAGAGTGGGAGAAGGCGAATCCACATGGAGAAGTAAATATAACACATACAAGATAAATGCAGTTATTTTTTGGCATATGGGAAACAATAACCAGTGGGGGACTAAGGAGAGTCTTCTGGCATGAATAAAGTGGTCCAGGGGCTGATTTTGACAATGGGCAGAGAAGCCCAGTAATGTGGACACAGGAGTTTTAAGAGACAAAGGTAAGTCTTGTTTATTCCTGTGACAGTCAACTGCTTGAGCCACAGGAATGACTGCTTAAGAAGGTGCAAAGAAAAAGCAGGTCTATTCTTTCTCAGACAAGGTGCAGGACATGCAGTACCACTTGGAAACAAGCTGGTTAGCTGCCTGTTCCTGTCTTGTCTTGGTTTGATTTGATTGCCCTTTTCTCATTATCGTTAGGATGATTAGCTGTTCTTCAAATTATAAGTCAGCCAAGTCTCATGTCGACCTCTGCAGTCTGTGCTGTGTCTAGAAAATTGTTGGCACTCCATGAATACTTGGAGCCACAAGTTACTAATGACCATAGTACTGTGCATCCCTGTGCTGACTGAGGATGCCCAGGGTAAAATTGCTATTGGTTATTTAGTAGCCAATCAAAATGCTCATGGAGCCTGGGCCTGAAGCCAGGTTTTTCCCCTTTATGTAACATTGAAAATAAATGACTTACCTAATACCATAAGGGAAAATCTGACATCCCTGTTATATGTTTCGCAGGAGGAGGTGTTGTAGCATCCAAGCTAGGGCTATAAATATCAGACTTAATGAGAGAGGCCTCCTGGAAAACTAAATGCATCCATTTTATTGGCTTGTCATACATCAGCTTAATATGATTCTGGCCCACAATTATATTGAAGGCAGAACTCTGGCTGAGAGTGTTGCCTTCTTTGAAAGATATAGTGAAGCCCCCTGACCAGTTAAATGGTGATAATAGCACCAAGGCTAGTACCTAGAGAAATACCAATACATCGATATAATAATATATGCAGGACCTGCCATTTCATTGGTATGGAAACTCCTAACTCTATAGTAATTCATGTCATTTCTGTAAATGTTTTTCATGTAAGGGCCTCACTGCAAGGGACAGACACAGTGGCATAAACAACATGGTTGTCCTTATCCAGCTTTTAAATGAGGATAATGCTGTTTCAGTAAAGGATTCATGCTTTGGCTTGGTGCTAACACTGAAGAAAAGATTTTTCTACATTGATTATGAGGATTTTTCAAGTTGAAAGTCTGAGAGATAAGTGAGATCACTGAAAAAAGTTATCAGTTTTAATGCATCGAATTGTAGTGACAACCTCATGTTTAGCTGGGAAATGGATTATTTTCTCTGTAGCTAATTATAATCTCCTTTGAGAGGAAAATGCTTCTAATGAAAAAGCTGTGACATTTGCTGTCATGTAATAGGGTTGAATTTTTGAGGGCAGCACTGTAAAGGCTTGTTATTTCCTGTATGCATATTTCTAGTAGTATTCATCGAATGAATGGTGGATATTAAATAATGCTCATTTGGTTAGAGGTGGGCCTGCCCCAGAAAGATAGACATAAAGCATATGGCACCTAGGTGGCATAGTGGATAGCATCATGCAACTGAAGTCAGAAGTGCTGATTTCATATCCTACTTCAGACACTAGTGTGACTCTGGGCAAGTCTCTTAACCTCCCTCTGCCCCAGTTTTTCCTGTCTTTACAATAGGGATTATAATAACACCTATATCATAGAATTGTTATAAGGATGAAATAAAATATTTAAAGTGCTTTGTAAACATTAAGGCACAATATAAATGTTATCTGTTATATACCTCTCCGCAGAAGTTTTTCTTGAACATTTTTTAAAGCAAAATACAAAAATAAAAAGATTAGTTAACTGTTCAGTATAAGAAATGGGAAAAAATATGGAATAAGATTTGAAGGTCCCCTCTGGTTAATGTGATCATGTAAAATGCCTTGGAGTAGCCCAGGCCTCTCACAAACATCTCAGCAAACAACTAAAAGGGCTCCTAATGGAATCAAGACCAAAGAGAAAAAATGAATAAATGCCTTCATGTAGAATTTGGAGAAGATATACTCAAAGGGAAGTGGAAACACAAGAGTTCCACAAAATGGGGCCCAAAAGTGTGAGGGTGATTTGAACAAGGTGGTGCCAGGAGAAGCAAGAAACCAGACAGAGCCCTTTTGCTTCATAATCAGGCCCTGGAGCTATCAAGATTTTGGTCCTGGCTTTGGGAATGGGCAGTGAGAGATAGAGCCAATCCTTAGTAGGTTATTGTGCAAGGAGACGGGACCTGCCAGTGGACATCTCAAAGCACTCATATCACCAGCAAAAGATAGAGCCAGCTTTATCATTGGGAGTATACAGTAGGAGTTAGGGGGAGAAGGTATCAAGAAGCCTGATACCAGTGTAATCTGTGGCATCCATTTGGGGCCTGCCAGGACTAGAGCAGAGAATGGGCCCAAATCCCAGTTGGGAATTGTGCAAAGAGAAAAATACTGAGACAGACTAGGGTCTAGTGCTAGCCCCTTTGTTGGGCTACTAGGTATAGCAAAGGGCCAATCTCTGCCCCATCATACACAATAGCAGCAGCAACAAAAGCAACCAGAGCACAGAGGGCATGGAAACAAACAGGAAGTGGTCATTCCTTTCAGAAACATGGGATGGGGTTGGGGCTACTTGTAGCAAAGTGTCATTTCAGGAACTGAGGACAGAAATAAAGATGAAAAAAAAAACTAACTACAATGAAGAAACGCTCTGGGCTATGAGAAACCCAGGAGGTAAACCCAGAAAAAGAGAATTTCATAACAAATACAAGCAGTGTTAGAGAAAAGAATGGCATATCAACAGTGAGTCCAAGACGGGCTAGAAGAAATGACATTGAGATATGTTGTGTGCAGATGCAAAAAATATTTAAGTAGTACTATTGAAGAAAAAAAAAGGAATGGAGAATAGCTTACAACATGAAGTGAAAACCCTTACCTAAAGAGTATTATTCAGTTACTTTAGTTGTGTTTCACTCTTTGTCTTGGTCAAAATCCTGAATGGTTTGCCATTTCCTTCTCCAACTCATTTTACAGATGAGGAAACTGAGCCAAACAGGTTAGTGACTTTCCCAGGATCACAAAGCTAGAAAGTGTTTAAGGCCAGATTTGAATTCAGGAAGATGCTGGAGCCTAGCACTCTGTCTGCTGTGTCGCCTAACTGGCCGTACCTAAGATATAGAATCCCTGAAAAATATAATGGAGGAAACAGAAATAAATGCTTGCATGAGGCAACAATAAATATCATAATAAAAATACAGGAATATATAAGATATCTACTACTAAAAACTATGAACCTCAAAAGTGTTTGAGTAGAGCTAATTTAAAAAACATTAGACTCTCAAGAAGCAATACAATAGGCTTTAAAAGAATGCCTGCCCTTTGATCCAGCCATAGCACTGCTGGGTTTGTACCCTAAAGAGATGAGAAAAAAAAGACTTGTACAAAAATATTTATAGCTGCGCTCTTTGTGATGGCAAAAAAAAAATGGAAAATGGGGGGGTGTCCCTCGATTGGGGAATGGCTGAACAAATTGTGGCATCTGATAGTGATGAAATATTATTGTGCTGAAAGGAATAAAGAACTGGAGGAATTCCATGTGAACTGGAAAGACCTCCAGGAATTGATGCAGAGCAAAAGGAGCAGAACCAGGAAAATGTTGTATACAAAAACTGATACATTATGGCACAATCATATGTAACTGATTTTTCTACTACTAGCAATACAATGATCTAGGACAATCCAGAGGAATTTATGTGAAAGAACACTGTCCACATCCATAGAAAGAACTGTGAGAGTAGAAACACAGAAGAAAAACATATCATAAATGATGGTTCGATGGGCGTATGATTGAGGTTTTGGCATCTATTGCAAATATGGATAATATGTAAACCAGTTTTGAACAATGATATATGTATAATCCAATGGAATTGCTTGTCAGCTCCAAGAGTTGGGGAGGGAAGAGGAGTGGGAAAAATCACAACTCATGTAACCATGGGAAAATATTCTAAATAAATAAATAAGTTAAAAAAAAAAAAGAAGCAATGTGTTACAGAGCTGACCTTAAAATAGGAAGACATAGATTTAAGTTCTTTCTGTCTCTGACACATCTTGCCTGGGCAAGTTACCTAACCTTTCAATGTTCTAAAAAACTCTCTATGAGCATAAGTACAGATGAGTTGCTGACCTGTGGGAGTTGATTCATCCAGGAGAGTTTTGTACCAGCAAAATCAAAGGTCTAGTCCAAAGATTTCTTTTTCTTTTTAAATACTGTTTATTGGTTCCAAGATAGAAGAGTATCAAGTGCTAAGCAACAGAAGGTAAATGACTCATCCAGGGTCACCCAGCTAGGAAAAGTCTAAGGCCAGATTGGAACCTAGGACCTTCCATCTGCAGGCCTGCCTCTTAATCCACTGAGTCACCAACCTGCCTTTCCTCCAAAGATTTCTTAATTACTTTATTGACTTTTTTTAGTTCTCATTCTTTTTAAAAATCTCTCTGTAGCCTCTGACACGACCGAATACTCTTTTCTAGATACTCTTTTCTCTCTAGTTTTTTTTTATCATATTACTCTTTCCTGGTTCTCCTGTTGACCATTCCTTAGTTTCACTCACTTGATCTTCACCCTTGTCATAACCAGTAAGTATCCCCCAGGATGCTATCCTGCGTTATTTTTTTTTTTATCTCTAGACTATTTTTTGATGATCTTATCAGCTACCATTGATTCAGTGATTATACCTGTGCAGATGATACTCACTTCTATTTGTCCAGCCATAACTTCCATCTTAATCTTGTATCTCCAACTGCATGTTGGTTATCTTGAACTGGATGGCTTATTTTTTTTTTATCCTGGGACTCCATTCTAGGAGCATAGGGCCACAACCAGTAGGCAATGGGACACACAGTCGCTCAGGGTCACCCAGCTGGGAAGTGTCTGAGCCCGGACTTGAACCTAGGACCTTTCGTCTCTAGGCCTGGCTCTCAATCCACTGAGCTAGCCCAGCTGCCCCTACTTTAGGTTGCAGTTTCTTTAGCAGATGTAGTTTTTACAGGGTGGGGTTGCTAGCCCCACGCCCAACCCTCCTCCTTTTTTCATCCGGGCTGGCTTATAGATATCTTAAATGTAGCATATCCAAAATTTAACTCATTACCTCCTGTTCTCCTTCTATCTTCCCAATAACTTTCCTATTACCTTTGAGGGTGATATCATCCTCTCCATCACACAGGTTAATAGCATGCCATCCTTGATGCCTCACTTTCTCTCATCCTTCCATATCCAATCAGTTGTCAAGTCCTATTGGTTCCACCTTTATAATTTTTCTTATATTCTCCTTCTCCTCTGACACTGCTACCACCTTGCTACAGGCCCTAATCACCTCTCACCCAGGATATTGTAAGAGTCTGATGATTGCTCTCCCTGGCTTATATCCCTTCCTATGTTAGTCAGTCTTCCCACATGTCAAATCAAGCTTCCTAAATTCAGGTCTAACCACCTGACCTCCCTTATTCAATAGACTCCTATGGATTCCTATTACCTTCAGAATAAAACATAAAATTCTAAGCTTGGTTTTTGAAGTCCTTTATAACCCAGCCCCTTTCTACCTTTCCAGTCTTCTTACATCTAACTCCCCTTCATATACACTATGTTCCAGGTTGACTCAAAAGGTCCTGACTTGCCTCTTGTGCTTGGAACTCTGCCACTTCTTATTTCTGCCTCTCCCCCCTGGCTTCCATTAAGTCTTAGCTGAGGTCCCATTTTCTGCAAGAAGCTTTTCCCAGTCCTCCTTAATCTCAATTTCTTTCCTTTGAGACTAACTCCAATTTATCCTGTACATACCTTGTTTTTGTACATAGCTATTTACATATTGTTTTCCCATTAGTCATGAAATATGTTTGAAAGCAATTAATACCCCCTCTTTTTTATATCCCCACACATCTCTAGTACTTGGGTGCTTAATAAATACTTGTTATTGACTGTGGCTGGGTATGATTTTATTTTATCTTGTTTTTAGAAAAAAACGGAAAGGGTTAGAATAAAAGGAATGTTCTAAGGAAGAAATGAGAAAATAGGGAAAGAACCTATTATTTCTAATAAATGAGTTATTCAAGAATACTATACAAAAATGAAAGTGGGAGAAGTAGGCATTTTATGAACCTCTCTCTTGTTTAAAGCAGACAAAGAAGGACTAAACATATATACTTATGAACAGTTTGGTGTAGAAATACATTAAATTCAATAGAGAATCAGATGGGGTCAAGGAGAGGGAAGGAGAGCTTAAAAGAGGATAGAGTCAGGGAGGGAATATTATAAACAAAATCAATTTCAACTTTAGAGGGTAGATGATAAATAGGGGTATTAAAAAGAAATCATAAAAGTGTAAGAAGCAGTCTTTTGGATATGAGGTAGATGAATAAAGGAGAGGCACGGGAATGAGATCAGAGCTATTTAGTCATAGATAACTAGTATTGATCACTTTTTTTAAAAAAGTTACCAACTTCTTTGAAAAGAGGATAGTTGGGGAAAAAATAGGAAAGGTTTAAGAAAAAATGATGTAGGAGAGAATGCAATTAATGATCCTAACATGACTATGACTGTTAATAAATATGAATATTACTATGAATTTTCCTATTAAAATGAAAGATAATATCATGATGGATTAAGCAGCATGCAAAAATATATAGTTTACTAGAATCAAACTGGAAATATGAAGATTTGCAAAGGGTTAAAATGAGAAATTGGAATAGAATTTATTACTCCTACCAAGAATTTTTTAAAAATCATAATCTCAAGTAAGTAACAACAAAAATCTACATGGTTAAAAGAGATAAGTTAAGAAATCACATTATATTTACTTATTATTTTTTTAATATTTTATTTTTTAGAAAAATTTTCCATGGTTACATGATTCATGTTTTTACTTTTCCTTTCACCCCCCCTTAACCATCCCCTCATAGCCGGCGCGCATTTCTACTGGTTTTAACATGTGTCATTGATCAAGACTTAAGGAAATCACATTATATTTAGAAGCACCATTGATAATAAAATAAAGTTAGTACTAAATATTTATGTTCTGAATGGTATATTATCCAAGTACTTAAAGGAAAATGAACAACAGATAGCAAAATTATAATAGTTGGAGATCTTAATGTGGCCTTTTCAGTACTAGACCAAACTAACACAGAAAAGATAAATGAGAAATAAATTAAGGACTTGAATGTAATTTTGGAAAAGTGAGATATGATATATCTCTGGCAGTTATTGAATTGAGTTAGAAAAGAATAGATATATCTCAACTGGGAATGGTACTTTAAAAAAAAATTGGCCATGTACAGAACATAAAAGTTCAAAATTCAGAGAAGCAGAAATATTAACTAAATTCTTTTCTGTCTACAATATAATAATGATTATAATTAATAAAAGGTCTTTTAGAGGACACATTCAAGATGTCAGAGTGAGAGGAAATATTATAGTTCAGATCTCCCATACTAGGCAATTCTGATGGGAAGAGCTAAGAATAAATGAGTCACCTTTCCAAACTCAATAAAACTTAGGGATATTGAGAAAGGTATGTGGACATTGGCAAGGGTCAATAGTGGCTACAGTAACTACATTCCAGGCCTGAGAGAGGGCCAAGACAAGGCACCAGAAGATCACAAGGGACTGTTAAACAAATGTAAATATGGGTGCTACCTAACAGCTCTGCTGCCTAGAGCCCGGTGCCTGGCCACAAATCCAGAGTGGAGAGGAGCAGTAGTGAGCATTGAGTTCAGAAGCAAATGGTACCTGTATGGTTCTAATCTCAAAAGCAGAGCATTACAAAGGAGAATCAATACTTCAGTTGCTCTGTATCTGGAGGACCTCCCATTTGGTCAGTAGAAGTCTGCTGAAACTCTCAACAAAAAAGAAACCAATCAACCCAAACCTGGTTTGAGAATTTGCAGAACTCAGACTAGGAGGGTAATAAAAACACCTCACCACAGATTATACTACTCTGGGGACACTCAAAGCTTGAAGGTTCCTAGTCAAAGCTATGAAAATAGCAAAAGAAGACACAAAGTAAGTAAGAAGTAAGAAGAAAGAAGCTTTTCCAGCTCTCTTCCATCCCCATCCCATCTCTATGAAGTTGGCATAGACCAGGACTCAAATAAAGTCCAAAGTGAAGAAGTAGGTTAGAAGAATGAACAAACAAAAATAATCTGGCCATAAAAACTATTACAATGACAAGGAAACTCAGGAAACAAAGAGAAGAAGAGAACGATTCCATAAAATCAACAAGCAAAACGTCAAGGACAAATGTAGCTTGAATACAAGTCCAATAAGAATCTCTAGAAGAGTTAAAGCAAGAATTAAGGAAGGAGCTAAAAATTATGTTAAATACCCAATGAAAGCTCTACAGGAAAGAACAGGCAAAGAAGTTAGAGCTAGGGAAGAAAGATATGAGAAAAAATTTAATAGGTTGGACAAAGAGTTACAAAGTCTACTGAAGAAAATAGTTCCTTGATAATTAAAATTAGACAAATAGAAGGTAATGATTCTTTGAGACATCAAGATATAATAAAACAAAGTTGAAAAACTGAAAAAATAGAAGAAAATAAAAATATCTTGTAGGAAAAATGATTAGTGGGGAAAATAGGTTGAGGAGAAATAGTATAAGAAATACTCTACCATCTGAGAGCCTCAAAGAACTCAGACATCATATTTCAAGAAATCATATAGGGCAGCTAGGTGCCTCAATGGAGTGAGAGCCAGGCCCAGAGATGAGAAGTTCAGGATTCAAATCTGGCCTCAGACATTACCTAGATGTGTGACCCTGAGCAAGTCACTTAAGCCCCATTGCCTAACCCTCACAACTCTTCTGCCTAGAAAGCAATACATGGTATTGGTTCTAAGATGGAAGGTAAGGAATAAAAAAAAAATCATTATAGATAACAGACCAGAAATCTCTGAATCAGAAGGCAAAGAAGAAATTGAAACCATCCACTGGAAACTTCATGTAAGAAACCTTGAATTGGTTTTGGAATATTATAGTTAAAATATGGACCTCTCAGTTAAGGGGGAAAATATAAGTAACCAGAAAAGAAGATTTAGATACTGAGGAACCACAATCAAGATCACATAAGATTTAGCAACCACCAAGAGAAAGATAAGAATAAGAGAAAACAATGGAGGTAAATGTATAGTTAGCAGTTATAACTCTGAATGTGAATTAGATTTATTCACTTATAAAATGGAAGTGGAGAGCAGGACAGATTAGAAACCAGAATCCAATAATATTTTGTTAACAAGAAACACACTTGAAACTGAAATACATAATTAAAATAAAGAACTATAGGGGAACCTATTATATCTTAACAAAAGTTTTAAGAAAAGTCGGATGTAGTTATTATGGAATTAAATAAAGAGAAGCAGAAATAGGTCTAGTTAGATGAAAAAAGTAAGCAAAGAAAATACATATTTCTTTTTTTTTTAAAAAAAAAACCCTTACCTTCTGTCTTAGAGTGGTAAGAGCTAGGCAATGGGGGTTAAGTGACTTACCAAGGGTCACTGGGAAGTGTCTGAGGCCAGATTTAAACCTAGGACCTCCTGACTCAAAGCTTGGCTCTCATTTTACTGAGCTACCCAGCTGCCCCCAAAAATACATATTTCTAAAAGGTACCAAAGACAATGAATTAATCTCAATACTAAACACATATGTGCCAAATGGCATAGCATTTGAGTTAAATGAAAATTTAAAAGAGTTTTAAGAAGAAATAGATAGTAAAACTATAATTGACTCTCAGAGTTAGAGAAATTGAACCAAAAATTAAACAAAAAAGAAAGAACATAAAGTCACAATGGCATAAAGAACATAAACTCACAATGGCAATGGCATGCAGAGAAGTCAGATTTATTAAATGAATGTTTAATGACCATAATGCAATAAAAATCATATCCAATATAAGGTTTTGGAAGCAAAGATTAAATAAGTTATAGACGGAAATAGGTACTAAAACTATAATAATAGAGCACCTCAATTTTCCCCTCTGAGACCATAAAGCAAACCAAAAATAAGTTAAGGAGATAAATAAACTTTTATAAAAATTAGATATTATATACCTGTGGGAAATGATGAATGAGAATAGAAAAGAATATACCCATTTCTCAGCTACAAATGGCATCTTCAAAAAAACTTGACCATATGTTAGGACATAAAAAACTCACAAATAAATGCTGAAAATTGAAATGTTAAATGCATCTTTTCTGACCATAATGCAATAAAATTACATTCAATAAAGAAAATATGCTCTGAAGCATAGATTAAAAATTAGTGGGAAACTAAATAACCTAACTCCAAAGAATGAATGGACCAAAGAACAAATCACAAAACCAACCAATAATATATTTAATAACAAATTTAAAAACAAACCTCCAATTAAATATCAAAACAGAAGTCCTGAAAATCAAAGGAGAATTTAACAAAATTGAACATTTAAAAAATGAACTAATATGTAAAATTAGAAACTTTTTTTTGAAGAAAAAACAAACATATCCATTATCTAACTTAATTTAGGAAAAGAAAGAAGAAACCAAATTACTAGTATAAAAAATGTTTAAAGGTAAATTCACAACTAGTGTGGAAGGAACAAAAACAATTAGGAGTTGCTAGTAACAACAATATTGGAAAAATAATCAATTTGGAAAGACTTTTAACTCTGATTCAAACAATGACTAACCACATTTCCAAAGGACTCATGATGAAAAATACTATCCACCTCTAGAAAAGAGAATAAATGCACAAAAGGTACAAACTGAAAATATTTTCATCAGTTTCTTTCTTTTTCTTTGTTTTTAATTTTCTGGACATGGCTAATGTGGGAATTTGTTTTGTACGACTATACATACTTATAATTGATTTTATTTTTCTTGCTTTCTAAATGGATAAAGGAGAAAGAGAATTTAGAACTTAAAATAAAACTAAATAAAAAAAGAATATGTATAAACTTTCATTTCAAACAAAAATGTTGAATATTTTGTGATTATGGGAAAAAATAAAGGGCTATTGGAAAAAATTCAAATTTTAATAAATGCCAAGTAACATGAGGGTCAAAGAACAAATATTAGATACAACAGATATTTTGTTAATAGAATTTTGTTAATAGAATTGACAATTAGACTATATACTAAGCTTTTGAGGTATGTACAAAGTAGTAATTAAAGGAATCTTAATTTCTCTAATTACTTCCATCAACAATAGAGAGAAGCAAAAAAATCAGTGAGTTAGGCATGCAACTATGAAACAAGGAAAGCAGCAAATTAAAAAAACCCAAACTAACTACAAAGAAGAAATTCTGAACATGGATAGATTAGCAAAATTGAATACAAACCATTGAATGGTTAAATAAAGCTAAGAACTATTTTTTAAATTAATATATCAAATTGCTAGCTAATTTTTATGAGAGAAAAGCCAAATGTCTAAAGTTAAAATGAAAAAAGATGAATTCATAATAGAGGAAGAGAAAATAAGGAAAATTATTAGTGACCATTTTACCCAATTAAGTGTTAGCAGAACTTAGAATCTAAATAAAATGGTTAAACATTGACAAAATACAAATAACAATATCAAAGGCCCACATAAGCAGAACAAGAAATCTAAAATTTAAATAAATTTATTTCAGAAAAAGAAACTTAACAAGCATTAAAGGAAAATACAAAGGGAAAAAAATCTAAAAACAGATGAACTGACAAGTTTAATCCTACCAAACATTCAAAGATTGTTCTATCAAACAACAATGAATAAAGCTTTACATTAATCACTTATAAAAAGAAGTAAAGAATGAGTTCCATCAAACTTTTTCTTAAGACAAACATGGTCCTGATAGCTAAACCAAGGAGAGATAATACAGAAAAAGAAAAGTACACACTCCTAACTCTAATGACTGACAAAACAAAAATATTAGGGGAAGGTTTATAGGCTCATTATAAAAATCACATGTTCTGATCAGGTTGAATTCATATTAGGTATGCCCAGGGTTGGTTCAATATCAGGAAAGCTATAAAATTAAAAGGCCATATCAAAAATCAAAAGTAATAATTATATTATTATAATAATAGATGTGGAAAAACTTTTGAAAAAACACAACACTCATTTTTGCTAAAAGTTTTTAAAAATAGGAAGAAGTAAATATTTCCTTAATATAATAAATAGTGCCTATTTAAGATCAAGAGTTAGTATTATTTGTATTGATAAAATATTAATGGTCTTTCTAATGAGATTAGAGTTAAAGCAAGAATATCCATTATCATTTCTGTTTTTAATAGTTTATAAATTTTAGACAAGACAAAGAAACCAAGGGGAGAACCTATGTTCTGTAAGCTTGGAGGTGGGGGTGGGGGTTGATCCTCCTGTAATCCCAGCCAATTTTTCTCATCCCAGTTTGAGAAACCATAAGTAATTTGTCATCATCACCTGACAAACCTAGGCAAATATAAGAAATTTTTTCATATAAGTATTTTTTTCCAGATAATATGATGGTTTGTTTAGAGAACTCTAGAGAATCAAATGACAATTATCGAAACAATAACTTGAGAAAATTGCATGATATAAAATAAAGTAATAAAAATCATCATCCATTGACTTTATTCCACCATACCCAGCTTGGAAGAGAGAAAAAAGTCCATTCAAAATAATTATAGAATATATAGAATACCTGAGAATCCATTTGCTAAAACACACATGGGAATTAAACGTGCACCAACATTCTATTGAAATAAAGGAAAGGAATAAAGGGAGAAAAAATTGGAGAGCTATTAATTACTTATGGTTAAGCTGTGCTAATATAATTAAAATGAAAATAGCATCTAAATTAATTTACAGTCTGTACCAGACCAATTAATCTACCAAAGGATTACTTTGTAGCACTTACACAAAGAAGAGGTCAAGAATCTCAAGGGAAAATAGTGAAAAATAAAGTGGGAAAGAATAAAAACTAGCAGTAAGAGATTTGAAGCAATACTATAAAATGATAATCATCAAAACAATTTGTTACTAGTTAAAAAGCAGAAGAGTTGATAAAGGGAACAGATTAAGTACATAAGACCCAGAAACAATTCAGTATAGTTGTGTGGTGTGTAGATGAATCCAAGGACATCAGTTATTGGGATAAAGACTTATCATTTGATAAAAACTGCTGGGAAAATGGAAAATCTCTTTGAGAGAAATTAAACTTTGGCCAATATCTCATACTATATATCACAAAAAGTTCCAAATTGATACATGACCCAGATATAAAATGTCATAACATAACCTAATAAGAGGAGAAAAGAAAGAGATACTCTTCATAACTATGGCTATGAGAAGAATTTTTTCTACTAAATAAGGGTTTAAGGATGTTCACAAAAAATGGATACTTTTTATTGTTTATAATTAAAAAGTCTTTACATAAGCAAAACCAAAACTGAGAATTTCCCAGCTAACTCAGAAAAATCTTTGGAGCAAGGGTCTCTTATAAAGATCTAATATTCAAAATATAAAGGTAATTGATACAAATATATAAGAACAGGACTCATTTTCAATAGATACAAGGTAAAAAGTACATAAGTAAATAGTTCTCAAAAGAAAATGCAAGTTACCAACAACCACATTTTAAATGATCCAAATCAATAAAGTTAAAAGAAATCATGATAATTCTGAGGTTCCATTTTATATCCATCCAATCAACAGACGATAAAACAGGAAAATGATAGTTGAAGGAAATTCAGAAGATCAGACACACTAATAAACTGTTGGTAGAGCAGAGAATTGGTCCAACCATTTTGGAAATCTATTTGGAGCTATACCCCAATTTGGTGTATAAATCACCAAAAGAGCAACAGAAGGAAAGGATCAATATATACAATAATGTTTATAGCATACCTTAAAATAAAGTAGATGCCACTCATCTGGGGAAATGGTTTAACAAATTATCATATAGGAATGTATTAAAATATTGATGTGCCATAAGAAATGATATAAAAATGGATTCAAAACAGCTTAGAAAGACTTTATATGGGATGATAATGATTGAAGTGATCAGAACCAGGCAAATAATTTACACAACAATTACAATACTATAAAGAAAACAACTTTGCAAGATGTTAGAATTCTAATCTAAGCATTGGTCAATCAGGATTCTAGAAGACCAATGAGTTATACTTCCCACCTCTTTACAAGGAAGTGATGGATTAGACATATAGAATAAGACATACATTTTTAAATACAACCGATGTGTGGTGTTTTTTTTTTTTTGGCTTGACTATATTTATTATAAGAAAGAAGGGAAGAAGAGAATAAACATTTATTTATTAAATACCTACTATGTGCCAGATACTGTGCCAAGAATACTCTAAAATTATTATTGCATTTGATCATTACAAAAACTATGTGAGGTAGGTGCTATTATAATCCCCATTTTACAGTTGAAGAAATGGAAACAGAGGTTAAGTAAGATTTGCCCGGGATCACACAGATAGTAAGTGTGTGGTTACTGAGGCTTGGTTTAAACTCGGGTCTTTTTGACTCTGGAGCCAGCACTCTATCCGTTGTGCCCTTAGCTGCCTCAGAAAGAGGACTTTTTTCTTTTCTTTTTTTTTTTTTTTTGAGAGGCCTGAGGAAGAACAGAGAGTTTTTTGGGGAAGATGAGGGAATAATAGTAATGATGCTATGGAAAAAGGAGAAAATAGAACTTCAATAAAGCATTAAAAATCAAAGAAGAGAGCAGAAGAAAGTTCAGAAGGGAAAATAGAAAAGCAAGGACATATTATGTTAAATTGAATAGAAACTTAAATAAGGTATACAGAATAGATCTTGGTTTCATATGTAATCATCTTTTCTGTTCTTATCATATGAAAATGTTCATGTTCGTTGATAAAATAGACCCCTATCTTTGTGTCACACACTGGTCCTGACTAAAATTTGACCATTATTAGTAACTTAACTCAATCTTTTTCTTTCCTTGGTATGCTTGGAAAGGCCTTGACAATCTCTCAACATAGGCCTATTTATATGTCCTTCTGCTCTTTCGGTCTGCTTTTTTGCTTTGCAAACTTCTTGTCCTAACTAAAACTTTGCTTTAGTGATTGAAACTACTTTGAGGCACCCAGGATTCAGAGCTCTGGTGAAAGTTTATCACTGGAGCTAATTACTTGCTTACTAGAATTACCCACTTTCAACCGTTATCTTTTTCTCAGTCCTGGATGATTCTATCTCTAAAGAAGCTATGTGGTACTCTCCTTCACAGTCAGTACAGAAAAAAATATATATAATTTTTATCCTTATCCTCTCTTTTCTAGGAACTAAGAAGTACAGATAACCCCCAAAGCATAGAGCTGACTAGTGACCCAGTGCTGACTTCAATTCAGTGGGTAATTACCACTCACTCACAACTTTCCCTCTTCCCTTCACATATTTGTCTTACATCTTCATGGAATAGTTGAGCATAATGCCTTAAACTCTTATTTTTCTGGAGGTTCATTTTTTAATGGTTTTTTTACATTTTATAAGTATTAGGTCACTTTTCCTAGAGAACATTTGTTATTATTTTTTAAAATAAGATTTATGGATGCCTTCTGTTTTTTACATCACAGTTATTTCTGGAATTATGCCTCACCTCCACCTACAGAACTGAACTCTTCCTTGTAATGAGAAAAAAATAGTTAAACAAAAACAACAAATAGCCTAGTCCTGCCCCTTTGGTCTTCTCCCTCACTGCTGAGAAGTTCCCAGGTTTACAGCTGGAAATATGGGTATGCTAGAAAATGCTTAACTATCAGCTCTCAAAGAAAAATATGCATACCTGACACACTTTTCAAGTTTAGTCTACATTATTAACATTTTCTCCATCACTATCCCAAGTCTAGACAATCAAAACAAAACAATAAATCAAGAACTAATTTGTAGTGTGTTTGCCAATTTCCAAAGTATAAACGCTCTCATTGAAAATTTAACAGTCTACCAGATGGCTTTGACACACCTCTGGCTGGAATGGATATTAGAAGCCATCCATTCAACTCTTTCATTTTTCAGATGACAAAACTGAGGCTCAGCTTAAGTTAAGGACTTGCCCAAGGACACACAGTTGTAAGTGACAAAACATGAATTTGAATTTATGAATTCAAATTTTTCCTTCTTTCTACTGCATTGTTTTGCCCATTGCCTTAAAAACTCATAATATAGATGAAGAAACTCAAGTCTGGAGAAATAAAAGTGACATGCACAAGTCCAGGCAGCTAATCAATGGCAAACATTATCCACTTTACAATTTTATTGAGGCCTATTCCTGTCTATGTCTACTTTAGGATATTGGTTGTAACTTTTATAACTTTAGTTTCTGTTTTTATGACATATGAATCTCTTAGGTACTTTTTCGAAATTAGTGTATATAGCCACCAAGTAGAGAAGGTTACATTTTAGTATCAAACTCTCAGTGTGAATTTTCAACATTTTTTTAAAAAGGAGGTTTCTTTGTTAAAATAGTTAACAATGATGCTTATAAAGTCCTCCACTAAAGAACTACTCAAGGGTTTGACAAAGGTTTGGCAGTACCTTTGGGTTCCCAACCTAGAATATAAGCTCTATAAGAATAGGAGTTCTTAAGCTGGGATCCATAGGTCCTTTGAATGTCTATGGACAAATAGAATTCTATTGATAGGGCCCAAGTCTATTTGCATAAAACCATACTTATTGGTGAAGAATGATTGCTTCAGAGGCAGAGTCAAAATGGTAGAATGAGAATCAGTATTTTTGCTTAGCTCTCTTCAATATACCTCCTCTGTACCACCTATGAAACATTCCAGACTGAATCCTGATTGGGAAAGTCAAGAAAAAGTCAAAATGGGTCATTGTTGTGTCTCAGGGTATCTTAGGAAGACAGAGAAAAAGGCCTGTAGACACTGGGATAGAGATCAAACAGGAGCATAGCATGGTGACAGCAGTGGACCAGGAACATTCTAACACCCAAGGGTGGAAAAGGAATTGAGATGGAGCCCCAAAACAGGAAGCGTCAGGACAGAAAAAGATCCCTGACTAGTGATGGGAGCAAGTACTTGTGCCACCTCTTACCTAGTTCCACATCATAGTCCCAGGTAGGTAAGGAATAGCCATGACCAAGCCTAGAGTCATTGCTAAGGTTGAGATGTTTGTATTTTATATGGAGAGATGATATATGTAACCACTTAGAACTTGATCATCATCAGGGTTCTTAAAGGATGTCTAATTTAGATAGAAGTTTAGATAATTTAGAAAATGCCACAAGAAGAACTGAAAGGCGGGGAAGAGAAATGCACTGAGAAAAGAGGGAAAAGAAGAAGAATGGGGAAAATTATCTTACATAAATTGAATACTCAAGGAATAGTGAAGACAATGGAGGAAGCAGTGGGTGGGTGGGGGGAATAATTGAACCTCATTCTCATCTGAACTGGTTGAAGGAGGGAAAATAGATATACCCATGCAGTGGGTTACAGAAGTTCATAACATCCAACAGGAAAGTAGAGGTAAAAAGGGAGAAGAAGGGAGAATAAAAGGGAAGGTATATTAAACAAGGCAGTGGTCAGATGCAAAACAGATTCTTAAAGAGGAAGCAAGGGGAAAAAGAGAGAAAAATAACTAGAAGAGAATATAATGGAGGAAAATACACAGCAATCATAACTATGAATATGAATAGGATGAACTCACCCATAAACAGAAGAGAGCAGAAGAGATTAGAAACCAGTATCCAATAACATGTTATTTATAAGAGGGATGTTTGAAACAGAAAGATACAGAGAGTAAAATAAGGGTCTGGAGCAGAATCTATTATGCTAATTTTAAAAGGCAGGAATAGTCATCATGATCTCAGAAACACTTGCTGCTATCCAAAACATATTACTCAATAGCCAGGATGACTTTTGATTTTATGGGACTGAAGAGTTGGCAAATAACCAATTCTGCTATCCTAAGGTGGCTGCAGATATCACCAGAGAGCAAAAATTGTGTCAGATGTTTACAAAGAAAAATATCACCAATTCATGCTAAATACTTGGAGAATATTAAGAACCAGCAAATCTTTGGTTGTTACTTGCCTGTATTGACTGAAGACAGAGGTTAAGTAACTTGCCAAGGTCATATAGTTAGTAATTGAGAGCAGGATGGGATTTCAGGTTTCCCTGACTTCAAGTCTAGAACTTATTGTCATATATAGGGAATAAATACAAAGTAGTTAAATACAAGTTTGGAATGGAGAGCATTCACAGTTGGAGGAATCAGGAAAGGTCTCATATAGAAAGGACTGCTGGAAATGCATCTTCAAGGAAGAGGTAAATTTGCATAAGGCAAACCAGATAACTAGCATTTCAAAACAGCATATTATAAAAAATTTAAAAAAAACACATGCAACTTTTTTTTAATAGTTTAACTTCTCTCTAGGTTTATCCAATTTATTATATTGCACAGCTTATAAAGTAAACAAAATTAGCGTTCTTTTTCCCAGCCTACCTTTTATGGTTCTGGCCAAATGTGCAGGTAGTAAGTATTCTGCAATTTAGCTCCAGGGGAAGCTTTTTTTTTTTCTTTCTAAGAAAGAAGAGGTGGGATCAATATACAATCTTAGGTTTGTAAGAGGAGAAGAATATATGAAGAATGCAGGGAAGAAAACTAAATGTTTGTTGTATGAATTTCCTGCTAAGGAAAGGAATGTGGGAGGCAAGGCCTTTGAAACCATCTGGCTCTCCATCAAAAAGTGTAGGAGATTGGGCAGCACAGATCTAAGGTCCTGTAATTAGTGCTGAGGATTAGGATTAAAATGTAAGAATCATTGCAATTTTGTGAAACCATTACCTTTTCCATCTGTTTCTGTACCATCGCCCTTTCTGCCCTCTAGCCTAGCAACACCATCTTAGGTGCTCCTCCTCTGCTGCTTTGTTTAACAAATATTCCAAAAACTATCGATATCTTTTATTTTTACAACGCTTGAATTTTGCAATGTACCTAAACTTTAAGAGCCCCTCCCAAAGAACCATTCTATAAAGTAATTATTCAACAAAAGTAAAGAGGAGAAAAATCAGCCAAATATATACATATATATGTATATAAATATAGATACAGTTAGAGATAGATAGTTAGAGATATATAGATAAACAATACATTTAAAAAAATCTGACTATATATATATATGTACAAAGCTATGTCTATATCTCATATTCCCCAACCATGAACCCCTTACCTTTTTTTTGGAGGCCATGTTTGGTCTTTGTAATTTTACAATATTTATTTTAATTGTTTTGTGCCTGTTATTTAATACATTTAAATTGCTGTAGCTAATTTGGATATTGTTTTCTTGGTCCTGTTTCTTTTCCTTTTGCGTCAGTTCATATAAGTCTGTCCTTTCTTCTCTATTTTCTTCATATTCATCATGTCTTACAGCTCAGTAATATTCCATTATATTCATGTGCCACAATGAAAAATGCATTTTAAAAACATCTAAGGCATTGGTATGACATCATAATGGAGTGAACTGTGGGTATCTGTAAAGAAACTCTGTAGTTATCTCTTAGTATGAGTTCTTAAGATAGACTACCTGGGAAACCTAGGGAAATAAGAGAGTGGGAACCCAACAGAAAGTGCCAATCGGATGGTTTGGGGGCTGGTTGAGCACTATCATGGATCAGATGTTATGGTTACCAGGGATAGATAATATAGTTCTTAGGGTCAGTGGGGCACACACAGAATTATAAATAGACTCAGGGTCTATAGACATCTATTCTGTCCTCAAGATTCCTTTATGTAAATGTAAATATTCCTAGAAAGACCCATACCATAAACCTCTTTTCTGCAAAACTTTTTAATTAACTGATACCTTCTCAGGGATTAGCAGGAATGGGACTACATATAGGTAGTAGTGATTAGGAGGAAGGACTAGAGTATTGACAAAAAGAAAAGAGATAGGAAGGATGAGAAGGAAACAAAAAGACTTTCTAATTTTGCTAAAGAAGATTTAGCCCATTCAAGTAACTGGAGACTCCTTAATAGTGAATGACTCTTTTTAAAAATTTACTTTAAGAATTTTTTCAATTACATGTAGAACCAATTTTTAACAATTGTTATCTGATATTTTGTGATTTGGGTTCTTTCCTTTCTCCTCTTCCCCTCCCTGAAGTGGTAAATAGTCTGATATAGGTTATACCAGTGTTGTCATGTAATACATATTTCTGTTCTTCATGCTGTGAGAAAAAAGACACATATAGCACATAGGATAAAAAACTCATGATGAAAATAAAGTGAAAAATAGAATGTTTTGATCTGCAATCAGATTCCAATAGTTTCTTCAATGGCTATGGATACCATTTTTCATCATGAGTCCCTTAGGCTTATTTTGGAACTTTGCACTGCTGAAAGTAGTTTATTCGTTCATATTAGTATATCCTATAATATTTTTGTTACTGTATACAGTGTTCTCCTGGTTCTGCTGACTTTACTTTGAATCACTTCATATAAGTCTTCTAGGTTTTTTTGTGATCATCTTTTTCATTTCTTATGGCACAACAGAATTCCATTACAATTATATACCATAACTTGATCAGCCATTCCTCAAATGATGGACATGCCTGCAGTTTCCAGTTCTTTGCCACCACAAAAAGAGCTGCTATAGATATATTTATTCAAGTATTTCCTTTTCTCTTATCTTTAATCTTTTTGGGATACAAACTTAGTAGTGCTATTGCTGGGTCAAAAGGTATGTATAATTTTATGACTTTTGGGGTGTGGTTCCACATAGCTCTCCAGAATGGTTGTATCAGTTCACAATTCACCAACAGTACATCAGTCTTTCAATTTTCCCACATTTCCTTTAACATTTGTCATTTTCATTTTTGATCCTATTCGCCAATCTTATAGATGTGAGATGGCATCTCGGAGTTGTTTTAATTTGTATTTCTCTAATTAAGAGTTATTTGAAGCATTTTTTCAAATAACTATCGAGAATTTTAATTACTTCATCTGAAAACTGTCTGTTCATATCCACTGGCCATTTATCAATTGTGGAATTCTAGAGAAAGAATTTCTAAAGAAAGGATGGTATTATTACTTTTCAGTGATGCAGCTGTTAAGGAGGGCAGCATTTATCATATCTACCTAGCATGAGGGCTAAGACCACAAGCAGTTCACAGATTCTAGCTTTAGAACTATAAGGGGAGCAAAAGGACCTCCCCTTACTTCTTGGCAAAGGTAGGAGGGCTATGTTTTATTATACTTTTCTGATGTGTTTGCTAGTCTTGCTGAACTTGTTGAAATTTGTTTTTTACAAGCAATGACTCTTTAGAAGAATCATTTCCCCTTTAGCCACCCTAACTCTATCCCTTAGCAGACCAGGCTGAGAAGCTACTATAAACTCAAACACTGGAGAGTTTAAGCATTCTAAAAACTCCAAAGTACTTCTTCTAATGCCCCAATGAATCCTACCCTATCCCCTCCTCAGAGAGAGGTCTGTGACACTGATATTGCAAAATGAAGAAGTTAAGGACAGGCGAACAAGAGTGACTTATCCAATGTCACCCTTGATGATGACATCATCCAATGCCACCCAATGTTATCCAATGTCAGGTATTAAGTGGTAGATAGAAAATTCAAACTCAGATCCCTGGAATCTAGAACCAGAGTTCTGGACCTGCTGTAGCATATAGCCTCACCATTTCCTCTTCCATTAGAGCTAAATTCTTTTGGAAAGACTAATTGTTAAAGATGATGTGCCTGAGAAATTGTCTTTTCCCCTTAAATGAGTTTAGGGAACAGTTTTATGCCTGTCCTTCTCCCCCCCCTTGCCACATGCACACTGGAGTGTCTCTATTCCTCTCCTGACTTTCCCAAGATACCTTGGATCCCCACATTGCCTACTTTTCCCAGAATGCTAGAAATGTTTGTAGGTGGTCTTTTAAGGGGGCACAAAAGGAATTGGTTTGTTAGATCAGGGCAAGACCTCACTTCTGATAGAAAGACAGACAGACAGACAGACAGACAGACAGATAGATAGGTAGATAGATAGATAGAAGCAAAGATAGATGAGAGATTAAGTATTAAGAGATTACCTTGTGCCATACACTGTGTTGAGTTCCCGCGGTATAAATACAAGGAAGTCAGACAGTTTCTACCTTCATGGAGTTTACAAAGACAATATAACATATATAGAAGAGCTGGAGGAAGGAACCAGGCTGGGGAGCACAGAGATTGAGGATGATTATGAGAAATCTGGAGAGTGAGTCAAGGCATAAGTAAGGTGAAGCATGAGGATCCCTTCCAGAAATAGTGATGTGGGTGAGAGAATCACCAATCAGGTGACTAGTCATTCCAAAGCAATGTCAGAGCTTGACTCCCACCTACCTTCAGCCTTTGTATAAGGAAACTCAGGAAACAATCAAGTTGCTTCCCCAACTAGAGCCTGCTCCCACCTCCCCTCTCATAATACCAAAAGCCAGCTCGACTTTCCTATAGCTAAATTTCCCATCTTGATTAACCCTTGCCCTCCCACTGATCCATAACCTACCACTAGGCACTAACTCTTTTTTCTTCCTTAGAGGAATAAATTACTTATCAGAGAATCTTTAATTTCTTACCTTAGAGAAAATTTCTTGCCTTTGGGCAATTTCTCATCTTAAAACAAAGCCCTGATTGCAACTTGTGGCTCTTTTAAGGTCCTCCTAAAAGAATGGAAAATAGATCATGTTTTTACCATGTGCATGTGCAAAATGAAGTAACCTAGAAGATATCAGGAAATAGCCATGCAGGTGCCTGTATTTTCCCAAAATCCTTGAGAAAATGACCCATACATGCAAGGTATGATGGAAAAATAAGTAGGTAACAAGCAGGCTGTCACAGATCATTTTTCCACAGCAGAGAACACTTTTATGATCCCACAACTGGCTAAGATATTTAGAGAATATAGAATCTTTCTATGTCTATTATTTATTGATTTTTAAAAAACCATTTGGCTTAGTAGAACAAAACATAATCCTGAAGGCTCTCCTAATCCACAGAGTCTATCCATTCAATACATTTAAAATTGTAGGCTAAAAGTTATAATGAAGCTACATAGTTAAGACTGCTCATCAATTTGCAAAATATTGATGTCAGATGAGCTGTAAAATAAGGCACTTATCTACCAGGGTCATGGAAGGGATCCTTCAGAGGGTCTAAAACAAAGTGATTTCCTAACCATGATTGGATTGGGAGGTGGGGAAGAGTAGTGGTAGTAGAGAGAACAATGTGGTTGGAGTCAGGAGACACCTGAGTTCAAATTTTACTCCTGATACCTACTAGTTACCCGGTCAGATTTGTTTTACTTCTTTGACCCTTGGCTTCCTTATCTGTAAAATTGGAACAATAATAATCACAGTACTTATCTCAAAGGGCTGTTTGGTTGTTTTGATAATCAAATGAGATAGTGCATTTAAAAGTCATTCCAAACTTTAGAGTTTGTGTGAAAATCTGACTTTAAGTCTGACCTCTACTACTTTGAGGTTGTGGATAACTTCAATTAACCTCTCCGTTCTCCTGAGAACTCTTTAAGACTATACTTTGAAGAGAAAGTGCCAACCTAAACTGTACTGTAAGCTCTTTGAGGGCAAGAACTGCCTTTTACCTTTTTTTGTATCTCTAATCCTTAGCTCAGTGGCTGCCACGTAGTTGCTGTTCAGTCATTTTTCAGTCATGTCTGACACTTAATGACTCCATTTGGGGTTTTCTTGGCAAATGGTCTGCCATTTTCTTCTCCAGCTCATTTTACAGATGAAGAAATTGAGACAAACAAACTTAAGTGACTTGTCTAGTGTCACAAAGCTAGTAAGTGTCTGAGACCAGAGTTGAACTCAGGAAGATGAGTCTTCCTGACTCTAAGCCTGGAACTCTATCCCAATATCATCTACATTAGAAGGTGCTTAATAAGTGTCGATTAATTGATTGAACCATTGATTGGTAGAGATAGAGTCTTCTCATCTAGGAATTCCCTACACAATGAAATCACAGGTTTAGTTCTTATACTATAAATATTGATTATTTTTATTTTCCTCCAAATGTCACAATTCTCAATTACTTGCTGTAACCCCCTCCCTTAACCTCATCTCCTTTACATAAATATTCTCTTGCAATAATATGTGGCTATAAATCACAAATTATTAATTTCTCACAAAAATAAAAATGATCAATTGCCTCTAAGGCAATGGAAAGACCAATGATGGAGCTAAGTAGCTTATGGAATGTTAACCACAATGACTTTTGTTCAGAAAAGAGCCATCTAAAACATTATCAATGATGTGTATAAGTAGGAAAAGAGGTAGCTTGGCTATGTATCCAGAATTAAGGGCAAAGATGGCTAGGCTACTTGATTCCTTGGTACCTCCTAAGATATTAAGGAATACATTCAACTCATTGGGGAGACTTGGTGGATTGATATGGATAAGATATGTACAGGATAAGAGGATATCATGTGAATTAGTGGGTATACCAAATTCTAAAGTCATGTGAACATAGGGGCTTATGCCACCCTCACTTTACTTTCTAATTGCCCAGACATTAGAAATTCTAGGATCCAACAAGGTCAAAAGAATTTTAAAACAAAACAAAGCAAAACTGGAGGCACTGAAAATGTCTCTCTCCTGCCTTCTCAATTCAAAGTATGGATAAGGGTATAAACTGGATTTTTTAGGACATTTCCCTCCAAAACGTTTAAAAATATATTTTATTTCCTGCATGCTTCAAACCTTGGCTCTAGAGATAAGTAAGCCCACAGTCACAATTGTATGGTGCAAACACAAGCCAGGTGATAGCTGATTTTCTTGGGGAATGTTCCTGTATTCTGCTGTCTTCATACATACAGAATATAATACTGCTAGTAATGGCATTGTCTGAGTCTAAAGGACCACATCTTTATGCCAGACAGCAGTAGCCCTGAGTTGTGGCTAAATTAAAGGCAGAGATATATGCCATTGTGTGAGCCCTTATTTACCAATACAGGGTCCCTGGACACATACACAACATCCCTGATGTACCCCGTGTCCCTAGAGGCTCACTTCCTGGAACCAGCTTTGGGCTGTGTTGTGAATGGAAATGTACATGTCAGTTGCTAAAAGCTCAAGGACTGTTTTGTCAAAATGAATATTTATTTTGAACAAGTTTGAAGTTATGGGGACATCTATAGTAGGCAGTGTTCTCTATCAGGTATCCTCTATTAAGTGCATGTACAAACAGGCTTGGGTATAGCCTGCACAGACCATCTTAATCAAAAACAGGGGTTGTGGAATGGAGGCACTAGAATATGTATCATGTTTGTTGGGGAAGAACAATTCATACAAATGGAAAGTGGAAATCTGCTGGCTATGCACAATGCTAGCCCAAAAAGATGTCACATTGAACCACAAGTTGTATGTTCAATCAATGAATCAATAAGTATTTATTAAGTGCTTAACATATACTTAACATATATGCCAGTATTGGTAACACTGTGGCATGTGTGCCCCAGCATGCCAGAGGGGGCTGCTCCATTCCCCCTCTCCACCACTCCTGAGGACACTTTTCATATAACCTTCCCTCTATCCAACAGCCCAATGTCAGTACTTCTTCCCTCCTATATCTGGGGAAATGTGGGGCAGTGGGGGAGGGGGATGGCTCACAGGCAGCTTGAAGATGCAGTTTGGGCACACCATCTCTAAAAGGTTCACCAACACTATACTAGATGCTGAAGATACAAAGTCAAAAAGAAAGAAGTTACCTCAAGTAATTTACATTTTATGGAAAGGGGAAAGTTGATCTAGGACTGCATACATTTGGTCATTTCGGCCAATTGCTGTGATAAAAGGAGTTGGAGGAAGTTTAATCAAGTGAAATAAGGCTTCTGTGTTTTCTGTAATTCCTTATTAACATTAGGAAACAGAAGTTGGGCCATATTAGAATTATTCATCCTTTCCTAATTTGACAAAAATATTTCCATACTTGACATCTTCTTTCCATCTCTAAATCCTCCTTCTTTGTTAATAACTTGCTAAGCAACAGAAACCTGAGCTTTTCAGTTAGGATTCTTGCCCAAAGGCAAAGGTTCTTAATTTGAAGTCCACAAAGGGATCTAAGGAGGGGGAGTGGAATTGGATGGGAACAAAATTTTACCTTTATTTTCACTAATCTTTGATTTCCATTGTAATTCTATGTATTTTAATTTATGCTTAAAATTATGCATTAAAATGTTATTCCAAGAAGAGACTTATAGGTTTCACCAGATTGCCCAAGGAGTCTGTTGTCACCCTCTCTGCTCTAGATTGTCACCTAGGTTGTCAGAGGTTGTCACCCTCCCTGCTCTAGGCATAAGGAGAAAGCTTCAACAAAGATATATTAGATATGCAGCTAACAGCTCAGCCTAAAGTATGTCTTAGGATGAATCACTGGCATTATTCATTTTTACTCAGCTACTCCCTCCTACAGACCCTGACAAACAAAAACCAGTTGACTTTCTGGAACTCTCTTTCTTAAGTGCACACAAATACAGGACTCACCTCCTGAGTGACATACTGAGCTGATCAAATCCTTACAGAGAAAAAGAAACCTTCCCACAATAGGGCTAAGATCAGAAAATCCCCATTTACACACTGTGAATCACCAACTCCAAGACCATTTTCTCCTTTTGGTCACACATTCTCTTCAATTTACATTCTGTCTGGGTAGTATCTCTAAAAGCATTCCATCATTGTGACCCACCTCATAAATCCTTCATATAAACTCCGCCCCCTTGGGATATACTTGCTTGAAAGCACGCTTTCCCAATGACAGTATTTCTTGAGCTAAGTCTTTTGGTAAGACTACTCTGAGTCCACATTTATGTTACTAATGGCAGAGTATAATTTAGGATCATAAGAGCTTAGATAAAATGAAACTGGAAGGTGTCTTAGTGGTCATCTAGTCCCACTCTCTCATTTTACAGATAAGAAAACTGAGGTCCAGAGAGGATGACTTGCCTGAGGTCAAGAAGCAAGTGTCAAAGTTGGATTTGAAAACCCATTTCCTTTGACTTCAAGCCCAGCCCTCTTTCCACTATATCTGTTTTGGAGTTAGAGGACCTGTATTTAAAACCTGGTTGGTGTTAATCAGCTCACCTTACTTTTGAACCTTAGTTTTCCCTTCTGTAAAATGAAAGATGCCATACGTGATCCCATTTTAAATCTGTGATCCAATGATTTTCTGGTCCTGTATCCTTATATTTAAAATGAAGGGGTTGTCAGGTATGATAGCACATTCTTGTAATCCCTGCTCTGAGAGCGAGACTGAAGCTGGTGGATTTCTATAGCTTGGGAGTTCAGAGTTTCAGAGGGCTAAGACAACCAGAGACCTGAAAAAAAAACAATTTTAACATGCTGAATCCTGGGGATGAAAGGACATCAGGTCACCTAAAGAAGGGCAAACCATCTCAGATCTTGTAACAGAACAAATCAAAACTCCTGTGCTCAACAGAGTGGGACTAGGACAGCTAGTGGTCCCTATAAGAGAAGGAGACTCAGTAAAAAATAAAATGGATAAGCCTAAATATTTATTAAATGCCTACTATGTACCAGACATTATACTAAGAGCTTTACAAATATTATCTCATTTGATCTTCACAACAAACCTGTTAGGTAGTTCATATCTTACAGTTGAGCAGACAGTGATGTTAAATGCTTGTCCACGGTCACACAGCTAGGAAGTATCTGAGATGGCATTTTAACTCAGGTCTTCCTGATTCAAGGACCAGCACTGAAGTCCACTTGACCACCTGGCTGATGAACAGCTTGGTGAGAAAATCTCAAAATTTTTGGTCTCAAGACCCCTTTACACTTTAAAAAAAAATTCTTACCTTACCAATACACAATATTGTGTATTGGTTCTAAGGCAGAAAAGTGGTAAGGACCAGGCAATGGGGGGGCGGGAGGGGTTAAATGGATTGTCCAGGGTCACACAGCTAGGAAGTGTCTGAGGCTAGATTTGAACCAGGACCTCCCATCTCTGGGCCTGGCTCTCAATCCACTAATCTACCCAGCTGTTCCCCATACCCCCCTTTACACTCTTAAAGAAGATCCTAAAGAGCTTTTGTTTATATGGGATATATGTATCAATACTTATAGTATTAGAAACTAAAACTGACAAATTTTTTAAAATATTTATTAATTTAAAAGAAAAGTAATAAGCCCATTACATGTTGACATTAATAACATTTTTGCAAAAATGTAACTATATTATCCAAAAGAATTAGTGAGAAGAGTGGCATTGTTTTACAAATTTTTGCAAAATTCTTTGATGTCTGGCTTAATAGAAGACAGCTGGATCCTCATATCTGCTTCTGAATTCAATCTGTTGCAATGTGTTGTTTTGGTTGAAACATATGAAGAAAATCAAGCCTTACAGAGTTGGAAAATAATTGGTAAAGGTAATTTTTTTAGGAGACAAATAGCATCTTAGAAATATTATTATGAAAACAGTTTCAACCTGATAGACCTCACTGGAAAGGGCCTAGGAATTGCCAGATCACACTTTGAGAACCATTGGCTTAAGCTGGAATCTAAAATTTTTTCTCATTTCAGCCCTACCAAGCTCTTATGGCGACTGGAGTCCCTAACCCATGGAAGCTTTGGTCTTTATTTCCTTTGGGACCTCAGCAGAATCTCTGCTTATATCCACACGGAATATAGAAGGGCCTTCAGAAACCTGATGTTGAGGTCACCATGGCTACAGAATCATTAAGAACATACATAATTTAAAGCAGATGAAAATATCTTGGCTCTAACTTTCAGTGAGAGAAGCATTCGACGTTTTATGAGTCATGAGTGACACGTACGGCAGCAAAGGCTATGGCTAAATAAGTATACTCTTACTGACTGGTAGACTTTCTGTTTGTCTGGCCACATTAAAATGACCTTTTTTTTTTTACTTAAAATAATTTTCTTGAGGGTGTTTCTTTAGATGCAAAATAGTCTCGTATCCCATGGCAGTATTTAATTCAGTGAGAATGTTCTGTTTCTCCTGGCAACATTGAAGATACTCTGGAGATAAGCTAGGGTCAGCTGCTGGGTGGTTGGAAGAGAAGCCCTGGTGATTTATTTAACAAAGCTGGGAATTCTCTAAAGAAGGTTTAGCAAAGATACTCCAGTTTGAAGTGAATGGGGCCGTTTTGTTCTGTAGGCTGGGCCTTGCTGTTAGAATCGGATTCAAAGGGCATTCAGCCTTGCAAAGAACAGCGATGCCTTTCTTGAAAATAAGCAATTCTTTCTCTTTTTCTATTTTGTGGGTTGCTTTGCCTCAGAAACACATTATCAGACCTGGATATGCCTTCCCTTTTGTTCCAAAGCAAATATGGGGACACAAGAGATCATATCTTCTTTCTTTCACAGAACTGAATTTCCAAGGTTTTTGTTCCAGAAATACCCACAAAAGCCCCAAGTGACACTGAAGAGCGAGGTCTAGTAGCTAATAGCTATGGATTGGAAATCAAGGGTTCTGGGTCCCAGTTCTGAGCTCCATCACCCACCATTGTGTTACTTCACACAAGTGATTGAACCTCAGTTCTCCTGTTCGTTAATAAGGGATGAGATTTGTAGCCTACTTAATTCCAAAGAGTTATGTGAGGATGAGCCCAATTGGAAATCCATGAAGGAAAAAAATTCTCTCCAAATATAAAGTTTCATGGAGAAAAGATTCTATGAAAATATAAAAGCAGCCTAACAATTTTCCTCTCTCACTTAGGGCTTCTTAAGTATAATTCTTGGTCATGCACCCCAGCAGTGGAGAGATCTTTGGGAAAGGCACAGGACCCTGAGCATTGCACTGACATGTAGTTTTTGGGTGGAAATCTTCCTTCTCTACCACTCAAACATTTGCTTGAAATTTTTGTGTGTGTGTTGTGCTGTGTAAGTTGGAGGAGGCTGTTCAGATACTTTTTGGCTCAAAGATCAAGGGCAGTTTTGAAATGTTAACTAGGCAGTGGGTTTAGCCTCCTTGGATTTAATGAAATAAGCCTTTTCCAAGAATCTTTTCTGAAAAATACATAGAGAACATACATTTGGAAAGCAAGGATAAGCCCCAGATGAATTCAAAGATCAAGGAAATTAGAGCTATCCAAAAATGAGATAGGTTGCGCCAGGAGGTAGTAGAAGGCCTACTAGCAAAGGCTAAAAGATCACTTGTTGGGTCTATGTTGTAGAACTATCAGGGTAGGTATTATTCATCTGATACAATAGATCCCTGTGGGTCAGATAGTTCAAACAAACAGTCCAAAAAAATAATAACAAAATAAAATAAAGTAAAAACCATATTGGAATTCCCATTAGGCAGAAGCAATTCTCAAGGATTTTTGTTCAGATAGGGATTGAACTAGATGACCACTGAAGTCACTTATAACTCTGAGGGTCTATGATTTTGTGATTTGAATTCAGCAAACATTTACAAAGTGTTATGTTTAAGATAAAATAATAATAATGTCATTTTATAGGACTCTAATGTTTGCAAGGTACTTTATAAATATTATCTCGTTTTGTGCTCACAATAATCCTGGTCGGCAGGTACTTCTATTTTACAGGTTAGGAAACTGGGATTCTGTTTGCCTCAATTTCTCATCTGTAAAATGAGATGAAGAGGGAAATGACAAACCACTCCAGTATTCTTCCCAAGGAAACTCCAAATGGCTAAAATGACTGAAGAATAACAATTTAGCTCAATTAGTTAAGATTCAATGCGAAAGAAACTAAAATTTCAGGTTTAATTTCCCAAAGGCTTCAAATCCCAAAGTGTCTGTTTTTCTTCTTTAAACCCTCACCTTCCATCTTGGAATCAGTAAATACTGTGTGTTGGTTCCAAGGCAGAAGAGAGGTAAAGGCTAGGCAAAGGGAGTTAAGTCACCTGCCCACAGGCCACAGCTAGGAAGTTTCTGAGTTCAAATTTGAACCTAGGACCTCTCAACTCCAGGCCTGGCTATCGATCTACTGAGACACCTAGCTGCCCCCTACTTATTGTAATGATTCCAGATGTTAAGGTTACAACCCTTTGAAGTTTTTCTCAACCTGTGATTTCTTATCCCTGCTTCTCCCTAGTCCCTCAGGGGGTAATGTACCCATGCTTGGGGAGCCTTTATGAAATCATAAGTTTAGAGCAGGAAAGCACCTTGGCAGTTATTTCCAACTCCTTTGTTTTACATATGATGATGATGAAGCTCAGAGAAAATAGAGCTTGACCAAAGTTACATAGCTAGTAAATGGCAGAGCTAGAATTTGAACTCAGGTTCTCTGGTTCCAAATCCAGACTGCCTCCAATTTGTGACCTGTGTTTGTAGAGAGACTATTCTTACCATTAAAAGAGCATCCATTCTCAAATTACTCTTTGGGATACTGGAGAATATTCAAATATAGATTAAAAAATAAATATCTCTCTCTCTCTCTCTCTCTCTCTCTCTCTCTCTCTCAATTCAATACTCATGTGATTTAAAATTGAATCTTCTTTTGGTGATGTGATAAGACTACTAGTGATGAAAGATTATCGTCTTGAAGGATCAAAGTTCAAAATCACCCACAGAGCAGTTGGGAGACTCATGGTGGGCATGAACAGACTGAAACACATTGCAGTCAAGTAATTATGCAGAAAAAGCAGTGAGAAGTGTGTTATCAGAGAAATGTATGACCAGCCAGTCTCTTATCCAGCAAGGATTAACTACAACTTATGGACAGCTAAAAGAAGGCTCCTGGAATGTTGGTGAGTCTCCCATGGATAGTATGTATAAGAGTAATAAAGAATGGGTAGAATGTGAATGACTTAACTTTTATCAACAAGGCAAGAATCCAGGACTACTCCAAGACACTCGTGATGAATAAGGATACTGATGGAATCTGAATGCAGAGTACCATTCTGCACTTTATTTCTTCCACAAATTTTTCTCTAGCATAAGCAATATGTATCTTGTTTCACAACATGAAGAACATGGAAATATGTATTATAGGATAATATATATCATATTATACATCATATTATCTGCCTTCTTGGGGAGGAGAAAGGAATGGAAAGAAGGAGAAAAAAAAGAATGAGACATTTTTGAACATAGCTAATGATAATAAGTGATAATTTGTTTCTTTTGGATAAGCATGTTTATTATAATTTATTACATATTTTTAAAAAATCATATATATTATATTATTGTTATGTTATATATTGTATTGTTAGATATAAAAATAAAGGTAAATTATAGCAAAAAATGGGTAGGTTCCTAATATACTACAAAATAGTTAATAGTAGCCCTTTTTGTGAGAGCTAAGAATCAGAAACAAAGTAGATGTTTATAAATTGGAGAATGGCTAAACAAATTGTAGTACATGAATATAACGGAATATTTCTGTGCTGTACGAAATGATGTATGTGATGAATATAGAGAAGCATGAAAAAAATCTGTTAAGAATTGATGTAAAGTAAGCAGAGGCAAGAAAATAATATAAAGACTAACTATAATAATGTAAAAGGAAAGAACAAGGGCACATCAAAAAACCAGAAGTAGAGCCAAACTGTGAGGATCAAGCAGGAAACAAATGAAGATACATTAGAAGACATCCCCAACCTATCCCTTGGTGAAGGTGGGAGGTCCACAAGTATTACAAATCACACATGTTTTTTACTTTCTCAGTATATCAATTAATTATGTTGATTCTTTTTTCCACTATAGAAAATTACACTGTTTGTCATGTCAGATGGCTTTGGGGGAAGGGGGAAGAGGAAGATTGCATGGCATACGATTATGATGTAAGAAACAGAAAATATCAGTAAATTTCTTTTTTGTTTAAAAAAAGGAATGGGTAGGTATATGGGTGGGTTGCCATCTGGATCACTGCAAGGAATATTTGTATCCAAGAAGGTCACATATCCATTATAATATTAGTTTTCAAATATATATGCCTTGTCTTCCCCCAGTATGTGATATTGCCTGGGTGGGCAGGAATGCTATCATCTAATCTTGATTCCAGTCCTTAGATGCAGTAAGAACTGCTCCCTGATTGATATGGAGAACTAGATAAGTGGGTTTACTCTTGCTTTTTTAATATCTTGGGAGTCTCAATGTAGCACTTGGTCATCTATTATCTCTCATTCTTGTGCCTTAACTGACACCTTTTCCATGAATAGTTTGCCAATAAAAATGCCTTTTTGACTGCTTTGTCCCTAATTTTATAATCTCATTTGCTACTAACATGTCATTAATTACTAACATGTTGGCCTATTCATATCCATCTCTTTATTGCCCTTTGACTTATTTGTCATTTTTATTCTTTCAAAATCATGATATTCCAAGATTCGCAGACATATAATATCCATTGGATCTTTGCTGCAATGAGTCAACAGTCTGTAGTCATTAAAAACTCTGTGCAATTTCCCAAATGTAATTAATACAGCTTGATCTTTTCTTCCTACTCAGTTCTGGGCCGAGTAGCATTTTCCCAAGATAAATACACTTAAGACCTAATTAGAAAGACCCATCTAGTCAATATGTCACAATCTGGCAACATGAATTTTTTTTTCAGTCTAGTGAACATATAAAAGTGCCTACTGTGTGCAGGGCATTCACTAGATCCTGGGAGAGATAAACATTGCACATTAGGTATAGTCCTTCACAAATACAGACTTTCTAATGCATTTATCCTGCCCTATTTATTGTGTATTACATGTATAAGGCACAATTGTACTTGGTAATTGGCATTAGTGAGTTACAAAACAAAGTTCTGTAGGAGATTTGGAAAGCAATGTCATTACCAAAATGTATAATCAAGATAGACATCTGGGAGGAGGTAGCATTTGAGTTGGGTTTTAAGGAACAAATAGGAATTAATCAAGCAGATGGGAGTACAATGTATAAGTACAGTGAACTGTGTCATACAATGCAGATTGAAGCATACCATTTTCACTTTATTTTCTTCATTTTTTTACGTCTTCTTCCACAACATGATGAATATGAAGTGTTTCGCATGATAGCACATGCATAACTTATGTCAAATTGCTTACTGTCTCAGGGAGGAGAAAGGAAAGGAAGGAAGAGGAAGAATATTTAGAATTCAAAATTTTAGAAAACAAAGGTTAAAAATTGTTTTTACTGGGAAAAATAAAATATTACCGAACTAAAAACAATTAACTTCAAACAAAAGAAACATTCTTTTTCATGGAGATAAATTGTATGCTATACAGAAATCCTACAAATTCATAGGCAGAAGTGGCTTTGTGCTATTTCCCATATCCGAATATCTCCAATTATTATCTGAGCATTAGAGCCGAGTTATAGAGTTTAGAGGTTGCCTAGTCCAACAATCTTATTTTCCATGGGGAAACAAAGACCCTGAGAGGTACAGCAAAGAACACTGAATCCACTTTGAATGACCTAACTATTATCAGCACCTCAAGGATTCAAAACAATCCCAAGGGATTCATGATGAAAAAGGCTATCCACCACCACAGAAGGAAGTGAGCCAGTCTGAATACAGATTGAAACATCCTATTCTTCACTTTATCTCCTTCATGAGTTTTTTTTTTTTCTTGTATGGGTGATATGTGTCTTATTTCACAGCATGACAAACATGGAAATCCATATTGCATGATAGCATACACTTAACCTATATTATATAGTCATCTCAAGGATGGGGGAAGGAGAGAACACAGTTCACTAAATGTCAGAAAATTATTATTAAAATTATATCTACATGTAATCTAGAAAAAATAGAATTAAAAATAATTAAAGGGGGCATGTAGGTAGTTCAGTGGATTGAGTACCAGGCTTAGAGATGGGAGGTCCTGGATTCAAATCTGGTCTCAGACACTTCCCAGATATACATTGTATATCCTTGAGCAAATCATTTAAACCCCATTGTCTAGTCCTTACTACACCCCTGTCTTAGAATCAAACTAAGATAAAAGGTAAGAGTTTAAAAAATAATGATCAACTGTGAAAGGCTTAGCTATCCTCAGCAGTATAATGATCTGGGACAGTTCGGAAGGACTTACAACAAAGAATGCTCTCTACTTCCAGAGAAAGAACTGTTGGAGTTAGATGCAGATCAAAGCAAACTATTTTTCACATTAGTTATTTATGGTTCTATTTTAGGATTTGGGTTTTATATAAGTTTCTCTTATAATAATGACTAATATGAAAGTATGCTTTGCAGTATAAAAACGTTTAATCCAAATCAAATTGCTTACCATCTCTGAAGGAAGTGGGGAGTGAAGAGAAGAAGGGAGGCAATTTGGATCTTATAATTTTGAAAAATGTATGCTGAAAATTATTACATGTAATTGGGAAAATAAAAATCTTTGAATAAAAAAGTAAAAATAGTAAACACTTAAAAACAATGATAATTTTAACATGACAAAGAAAAAGAGCATTAAATTTGCAGTTGGTGGACTCAGATTCAAACTCCAGATTGCCTATATATTACCTATGTAACTTTCTTGGCCTCAGTTTCCTCATCTATAAATATCGTGCTATTTGAGTAGAAGTTACAAAGGGACCAATATAGTGTGAGGTCAGGAAAAAGTTCTAATAGAGTTGCTTAATAGTTTCGGGAACTGACGGGCTTCCCCTCCTTGGAAGTCTTCAAGCAGAGGTCTGAATGATCACTTGTTGGCTATGTTATATTGGGAATTCCTTTTCTATATGGGTTGGACTAGATGAATTGATGTCACTTCTTAGTCTTAACTTCTGCAATAATGGGACTAGGTGGTCTTTAAAGACCCTTTTACCTCTAATCTATGCTCTTAAGTTTAAATGATTATTTACCCACTATTGTGCTATAAGAAATGATGAGCAGGATAATTTCAGAAAAACCTGGAAAGACTTCATGAACTGATGCAAAGTGAACAGAACCAGGAGAACATTATAATAGCAATAATGTACAATGATCTACTGAGAATGACTTAGCTCAGTGATGGGCAAACTTTTTAAGGAGGGGGCCAAAGGAAAGGAAATGCTCATCTGTCAGTCTGTTTCTAAGGCAACTCTTTCGAAGGTTCATTGTATTGTATCCCACTCATTGGATTCGTCAGATTAGGAATAATGTCCTGCAGCGGGATAGAACATTTCAGGGGGCTGCATCTGGCCTGTGGGCCGTAGTTTGCCCATCACTGACTTAGCTGTTCTCAGCAATACAATGATACGACACAACTCCAAAGGACCCACGAAGAACTTATGGAGTCTGAAAGCAGATTGAAGCATACTATTTTTTCACTTTATTTTCTTTGTGTGTGTGTGTGTGTTTTTTAATATGTCTCTTCTTTCACAACTTGACCAATATGGAGACATGTTTTACATGATGTTACAGATAGAAACTATATCAAATAGCTTACTGTCTCAGAGAGGGGGAGAGAAAGCAGGAAAGAAGAGAAGAGAAGAAGAGAAATTGGAATTCAAAATTTTAGAAATGAATGTTAAAAATTGTTTTTACATATAATTGGGGAAAATAAATATTGAAAGATTTAAAAAGCAGATTGTTTACTCAAGGCTAGAAAAATAAATGATATAATCAGAACTGAAACCTAGTCACTCTAACTTCCTAACCAGAATTTCTTCTTACCATATCATTTCTACTCACCAAGATGATTTTAATTGCATTTATTAAAGCAGTCTAATTAGACTGGCCCTTTGGTAATTTGTTCTATTTTGAGGGTATGGTAGGGGTAAGCAATTGACTGAAATTACTTCAGAAGTAAGTTTAATGGTCAGTGTGTACACTGAGTCATATGTGGGCTTCCCTGAAAGTCCATAGGCTATGTCAGAGATGTCAAAATCTCATCAATTTGTCTTTCTGGGTAAATCTGAAGATTCTGATCTGCCAGGTTTCTTAAGATGTCCTTGAAAATTGTGTTCATTCTTGGACCCAAACAGAATTTGGTCTCCACAAACTTATCTATGAGATATAGAGGCAATTCAGATGTTCAGTGGATAAAGTGATAGGAGAGAGTCAGGAAAAACTGAATGCAAATTTTGCTTCAAACCTTTACTAGCTATATAACCTTCAGCAAGTCACTTAACCTCTTATTGCCTTGGTTTCCTCATCTAAAAAATGATGAAGGAGGTGGAGGATGATTTGAACTTAATGTCTTCTAAGATCTCTTCCCGCTCTCAATCTATTCTTAATCAATCAGTTCTTAAGATGCTAGATATCCATGGGAGAAGTGAAAACTGAAAGTCAATCATACAGATGTGCTGAAATATTTAGATGCCAGTAACCATCTGGCAAAATTAGTACATTTTCCTCTACCAATACTCATGCTCGCCTAATTTGTAAGGAAAAAAATGACTTTTCATGATTCACTCTCTTTTTCCCCAGGGGATGATAGTTACATTTCTTTCTCAGGACTCAGCTACATAGTAGATGTGTTCATAATCACTGTGAGCTGGGACTGAATTTTTAGGGTTTCATACAATTAGCAGTACAAACGAATGGCCCACTAATATGGATTTTAACATTAACTGCACTCGGCTTCTTTAAAGAAGAAGGAAAAAACCTGTAGAAATTACCCTTCAGCTAAATAAAAATGTATTGATAATGCATCTAGTTCTAACACCATGTGGTATCTACTCACATCAGTATTGGAAAATTACACTGGAAATGTCTCATATGCTATTTTCACTCATTTGCAGTCTCTCACAGTCTCTCACTTCCTAATCAATTTCTATTTTCTTCACACAGGGTAGGCTGCATTGCTACCAATCTATCTAACTGTAATTTTTAGGGACCTTTTTTTTTAAAAAGGAACATGAATGTTTATGAGATTTTTCACATGTGCAAAAGCAAAAAAGCATCTATCTACATTTGGGTCCCTTTACCCTCTGGAGTGCAGATACACATCCCCAATCGGGACTGAAATGTTTGTCATTTGAGATCAATGGGTGATTTTTCTTTAAAATGTGGATATAGCACTGCCTAGAGGTTGGAGTGCTGGGCTTGGAATCAGGAAGATAAAAGTTCAAATCTAGCTTCTGACACTCCGGGTGAGTTACTTAACCTCTATGACTCAGACAATCCCCTGGGACTTACCTACTAAATCATAAATGGCACAGTACCATTAGATGGTATCTACTAAGTCATAGAACCCTTAGGCTGAAGGATTCACAGACCCATCCCACTATTTTTTAAAAGCTGAAATATATGAGTCAGTCTAGCCTAGTGAATAGGGACTTGACCTTGGAGTCAGGAATATATGGGTTCAAATCCCATCTCAGATAAACACTGTCTGTATAACTCTGGGAAAGTCATTTAACCTTTCAGTGACTCAGACAACTCTCTAGGATTATCACTTGCAGAGCCACTGCTGATCTGCCTTGGTAATGGCAATTCCTCAGTGGGAGTTCCATATGTCAGTGAAATCATAGGTCAAGTCTAAACAGGGAAAAAGTTGAAATATAATTCTTTTTTCCTCTTGTTCAGTTAACACTGTAGATGCCAAAGCCAATTATGATACAGAATTGAATTCTCTTTTGATCAAGAACAAACACAATTATAAATGGACATCTTAAGAAACTTGGCAAATCAGAATCTTCAGGTTTATCCAGAAGAATGAATTGATGAGACAGTGACATCACTGACATAGCCAATGGACTCTGGTTAAGTTCACAGATGACAATGCATCTAAGCACAGATTCAGCCAGTCATTTACTCATTCAGCTAACTTTTATTGTCTTCCTCCTCTCCTAAAATTTGGCCTCATTCTTCTCTTCCTCTTCAACCTCCTCCTCTTTCTTCTCCTCCTCCTTCTCCTTCTCTTTGTCTTCCTCCTTATTCTCCACTTCCTTCTTGTTCTTCTCTTCCTTCTCCTGCAAAGCATTTAAAAATTCATAACTTTTGAGAATGGAAGTGTCTATATGACATCCAACCATTAGAAGAAATCCAATGACTCATTTGGATGTTTTCAACAATCTGAAAGTCTGGCAGCTTGTTCAGGAAACACATTTTGGGACAGACTGAATTTGTCCCTTATCTTCCGGCCATTTTTGTCATCTTGTTTACACAGTTTTGTTTTTAAGCGTGATTAGGTTGACTATTCATGGTTCAACCACCCACAGATTGTATAGAATGATCAATCTGATTTGACACTTTAACATTTCAATTATTTCAGTTGTTAAGACAACCGGATGAGATGAAGTGTCCACTCATTGATTTGGCACTCAGCAGTTGTTTGTTACGCCACTGAAAATGAAAAACTAAAATAAAAATCCATCATATGATAACTATTCTATCCAGGGGACCAGATTTAGGGTAGAATGGGACATTATAGACCAAGAGTTCTTAACATTGGATTTGTGAACTTGTTTGTTTTACTAATTTTTTCCAGATTATATGTTGTTATAATTTTTAATAATCATTTTCTGATATTTTGTGATCCATGTTTTTTCCCTCCCTCTCATTCCTTCCTTCTCCCTAAGACAGCAGGTAATATGATATAGGTTGTACATGTGTTATCATGCAACACATATTTTCTTGTTCATCATGATGTGAAAGAAGACACATGCTGCTTATACCAGAGAAAAATTCATGGAGGGACTCAAGTGAAGAATGGTATGCTTCAATCTGCATTCAGATTGTGTCAGTTCCTTCTATTGCTGATAATGGATGTCATTCACAATTGATCACTGTACATTATTGCTGTTATTATGTACAAATTTCTCCTAGGTCTGCTCATTTTGCTGTGCATCACTTCATATAAGACTTCCCAAGTTTGTATGATCATCTTGTTTATTATTTCTTATGGCATAATGGTTTTAATAACTATTAATTATTAATAGCTAACCATTACACTCAAATACCACAACGAGGTCAGTCATTCCCCAACTGATGAACATGCCTTCAGTTTCCAGTTCTTTGACACCACAAAAAGAATTGCTATAAATATTTGTATAAGTAGGTCCTTTTCCCCCTTTTCCTGTTTATTTGGGAAACAGACCTTAAGTGGTATTCCTGGGCCAAAGGTTATGCATAGTTTTATGGCCCTGTGCACGTGGTTCCAAATTTCCTTCCAGGATGGTTGTGTCAGTTCAGAGCTGCACCAATGGTGTATTAGTGTCCTAATCTTTCTACATGCTCTCCATTATTTATCATTTTCCTTTTTTGTTACATTAGCCAGTCTGATGGGTGTAAGGTGGTACCTTATTTGTTTTCATTTGCATTTCTCTGATTAACAGCGCATTTTTCATATGTCTAAAGATAGTTTTAACTTCTGAGAATTTACTGTTCATATCTTTTGACCATTTGTCAATTGGGGGATTCTTTGGAACTTGTTTGCTTAAAAATATTTTTATAATTATATTCTGATATTATTGATTTCCTTTGTAATTCATTATATTTTATGCATTTGCAAATATTATTCTGAGAAGTATTCTATGGATTTCCTTGGGCTGCCAGAGAGATCCATGTCAAGGAAGAGAATAAGAACCTCTGCTCTAGAGGGTCTGCTACTATCCCCTCATTTTTCCAATGCAGAACTGGAACCCAGAGCAGTTAATTGACTTGCCACAGTCATACACCTATACTTCTATATATCTATATATCTATATCTATATATACACACCCTAACTATATGTGTATATGTACATGTATATGTGTGTGTATGTGTGCGCGTATGTATATATATGTACATACATACCTAGTAAAGATATAAGGCAGGATTTGAACTCAGGTTTTCTGATTTCAAGTCCAACACTATTTTTACTATTCCAAAGATCTTCCCTGAGGAATGAAATTTTTGTATTTCCCTTTCCCTTTCCTCTTCCTTTCCCTAAACACCCTATATCTTCTAATTACATGGATTAAAAGCAAAAGAGTGTACTATCTTAGACTTTTAAGCAATTGGCTCATCTTTGCCCTCTAGGGTTAATTCCAGGCCTTTGTTTCAACATTGATGAAAACTAAAGGACATAATGATTACTGACCTTAATGGAAAACTTAAACAAAATTCTCTTCCTTCTCCTTTCCTATAACAGAATTTCAATTTTGAGAATGAACCATGCTGACTCCCAAGAAGAAGATGTGATTCTCAGGGTTCTCTCCTGCCACTCATCTTTCTCCAGTCTACAATAAAGAGTGATGCTGTGTATGGCCTCTTGAGAATTGTCTGGCTTTCTAAGCAGAGCAGTACATTCGTGATATTTATTGCTATCACCATTTTATTAGGGACTCTTGTCTTTTCTTGTTCAGGTTTCTTCTTTCCTATTCAGCCTCTCACCTTATTCTGACTGCTCATCCGAACCTTGGCTCCCTTCCTCCCAGAAACACATATTTCACCTTGAGAAAGAGCTTGGCATCCATTTCCTCCCTCCTATTTCCCAAAAAAGGAAGCACTGGACTTGGGTAATTAGTAACAGCAGGCAACACTGCCAAACCACAGACCTTTGGCCATGGGGCTTCAGCCTTTACAACAGTAGAACTCTCACAGGAAAAAAGGGTGGCAGCCTACCAATTGCCAAGGGCCTTTATCATGAATTATGCTACAAGAAGGCATTACTGTAGTTGTGGACAGAGCCAATTAGATGCTTAAATTAAAACTACCTGTATCAGAGGACCCATTGCAACCCACTGATTCATACTCTACCTTTTGCCCACTGATACTGAAATAGTAATCACTAAATTAGCTTGAATCAGAAGCCCACATCCTCTAGACTAATAATATTTAAGAGTGCAAGGAGATATAATTCTAACTTGGTACCCCCTCTCTCTGAGTTGAGTGGCCAAGCCTCTGCCTTCCTGCTTTCCCTCCTAGAGGAAAATAGTCTTCTCTGAAGAAGGATGAGAGAAGAAGAAGCTAAAGATGTCTCTTCTGCTTCCCTTCCAGTCACACAAAGACACCCCTATGTGGGACAGCCCCTTGCAACATAGACAGAGTTCACTGCATCAGTTTCATTGAATTCTACCAATGTGGATCTTTACCTTCTTTGCAAATTATAGTCTTAGAAAGTTACCCGGAGCAAAAGTAATGGCAGTCTTCTGCCAGTCAGTCAAATCTAGCTCCCTGTATGTTTTTGTACTACCTGAGAATTAAGAATGGGTTTCACCTTTCCTTTATTAATAGATCTTCTGCCCCTGTTAATAAACGATGTTATACTGGGGGAAAAATGGGCTTCATATTTTGAAATAGAGTTTTATTGTATTATAATAACTTAATGAATAAGACATAGAAATAATAAATAAAGCATTTAATAAATAAAAATAAAACTATTTTTAACTTACAGGGTGTACAAAAACAGGTGGCCAGCACTTGGCCCATGGACACTAGTAAGTCAAACCCTTGGCATCAGGGCACTGAGAGGTTAAATTCCTTGCCCAGGTTCACAAAGTGTGTAATAAGCAGGATGTAATAAGGACCTTCTTAACTCTAATGCTGGTTCTCTGCCCATCACACCATTTTAATTTTTATTTATGTCTCTAAGTTTGGCACTTGGAAGTTCATCAGTATATGGACTCCCCAAGGAAGAAACACCCTCTACTATTACAGTTCAGCAACTATTCCATCATTAATAGTTTTAGACAAGCGTCTGGGTACTAAGAGGTTAAATGTCTTGACCAAGGTTACAAAGTCCTGAATTCAAGTCATACACTCACTCTAGCCTTTATTTTACCGAGCTGCCTAACCTATATCTAGAATCCAAGTCTCCTTGGCTCTGATGTCAATTCCCAATCGACTACACCAAATCAATGTATGAACTTTATGATCACATATTTATAAAAGGATAGGAATAAGAGTTCCTCGAAACAGATAGAGAAATAGAAGAATTGTACTTAAATAAAATTACAGTAGTAGAATAGTTAGAGAAATGTTCAGTTGTTTCAGTAATGTCTGATTCTTTATCACTCATTTAGGGTTTGTTTGTTTTTTTGTCAAAGTTACTGGAGTGGTTTGCCACTTTCTTCTCTAGCTTATTTTACAGATGAGGAAACTGAGGAAAACTGGGTTAATTGATTTGCTCAGAATCACAAAGTTAGTATATATCTAAGGTCAGATTTGAACTCAGGGTTTCTGGATTCCAGGTCTAGCACTCTATCCACTGTGGCACCTAGCTGCCCCTAGATAGAGATTAGTGATATAATATGAGTGTCTATGAAAAGAAAGCTTTATATATATATATATATATATATGTATATATATATATCTGTATACAGGTATCCTTTCCTCATTGTCAAGGTTAGGGGCATGGTGCCTCCATAATCAGGAAAAAACGCATAAAAACTTTGGCCTTCCCTTCATACCAAAGAAGAGGTCTGAATTTTTTCTTTTATGGGTGTTTATAGTACCTTATGTGCATTTATGAATTGCTGAACTTTTAAAGATATCTCTGCATTTCTAGCCTTTGTGTGTCCTCTACTGGCTTTCACATTCTTTTAAAAAAAGAATCACTTTTTACTTTAACTTTTTATTTATTTTAATGTTAAAAAATAAACTGTGTATATTTGTGGTATTAAAAGATCAAATATGTTCATGTTATATAATATTATACATATATTTTATGCTTTTATAAGTTTCTAATTTTTTTCTTGGTCATTAGCTGGCCTTCATGTGCCATCTACGGCTTCCACAAAACTCCCTCCAATTACCCATTTAATTTCTCGAGCCAAAAGTACAATAGGGAAAGTTGCAATGTGGAAGGAAGATCTACTTCTTTATCTGCATATAAGAATAAATACATATATGTGCATATATACACCCATATCCATATATAACATGTATAGTTAATATGCAGTATACAGTCTCATAAATAAAATAGAATATATAACATGTAAGGCATATCTTATAATTTGTATAATTTTATAATAATATAATAGAATAATTTTATCCATATATTGAAGGGATAAACTATGCCATGTTAGTTTTGCACATGAAGTAAGACTTTATATAAACTCACTGACCAAGATTATTTTCATACTTTCCTTTTTAACTCTCTTATATAAAAATGAACTCATTCTATTACAGTGCCCCACTAACTGGACAACCAAACTTGAGGACTTGAGTTCAAATAATTTCCTTGACATTTACTACCTCTGTGACCTTAATCAAGGTATTAGAAGGCCTCAGATTCCTCATCTATAAAATGTGAGGATTCAACTGATGGCCTTGGAGGTTTATTCTAGTTCTAGGTCTCTGATTCTATGATCCCAGCAAACTCAGTTCTGGAAAGTAGTTCTGAGCCCAGAAATAAGTGAACAAGTCTCCTGAGGAAAATAAATGATTCAAAGCCAACAAGTTACTCCAGGGAAACGTGTGAAACTGATCAGAGGATATATTAGATTCTTTGGGAAAACTGAATTGGGCTGACACAACCAGTGTGGTTTGTTTTATGTTATCTCTTCTTTGGTTACAGAAAGTAGATTAGGGGCAGATGGGCAGTAGAAATGGGTGGGGCAGATGGACTCATTCAATTAATAATTATATTAAGTATAAGTATTAAGTATACTAATTATATGTAATTAATTTAAATATTTTGGGATAAATTTAATTTAAAATTTTAAAATTAAAAATAATTAAATATAGTAATTATGATTATTAGGATAGGCTCAGAGAGTTACAAAATGAAATTGTCTTTGACCTCAAAGAATCTTATTCTCTTTTAGGGGAGATATGTACCTCAGTTTATGCAAAATGTATACAAAATACAAAATATTTTGGGGGGAGCAGAAGAGATTCTGGCAACTGAGGAATGAAGAAAGATTTCATGTTGAAGGTGGCAGGAGCAGAGCTTTAAAGGAAATGAGTGAGGAGGGAGTGTGTTTCAGGTGCGGGGGATAGCCTGGGCAAAGATCAAGATGGATGGGAGATGGAATGTTATATGTGAGGAACAGAGGGAAGGCCAATTGGATTATACCATCAAGTATGTAAAGATAATTAATATAGTATAATCCTAGAAAGGCAGGTTAAAAGCAAGTTGCTAAAGGCTTTGAATGCCAAACAGAGAATGAATGTATATTTGATCCTTGAGGTGGTAAGTAGCCTCTGGAACTTGTTGAGTGGAGGAATAACACTTTTTGTAAAGAAGTAGAGTTAGTTTGATGTCTGGGAAGGTTTCCTAACAATTGTTGTTGTTTTGGGGTTTTCTTGGCCAAAACACCGAAGTGGTTGGCCATTTCCTTCTCCAGCTTATTTTACAGATGAGGAAACTGAGGCAAACAGGGTGAAATGATTTGCCCAGGGTCATACAACTAGTAAGTGTCTGAGGCTGGATTTGAACTCAGGAAGATGAGCTTTTCTGACTCTAAGCCCAGTCCTCTGTGCTCTATGATGTTACCTAGCAGTCCCTGTCTAACAATGGGAACTGTTCAAAGTGAAATGAACTGCTTTGAGAGGTTGTGTGTTTCTCCTTAGCGTTCTTAGAATAGAGTATGGATGGGCATTTGTTGCATACATTATAGTAGAAATTCCCTTCTGATGTAGGTTGGACTAGATGGCCAGTAAAGTCCCTTTCAAACCTCATATTTTGTGGTTCTGTGAAAATCACTTGGGCAGCTCTGAGGAAGATAGATTATAAAGGGTGAAAATTTAGGGCAAGGAGATTAATTTGGGAGCCTATTATGGTAGTTCAGGGAGGAGGTCATGGAGATCTGAACTAAGATAGGTAGACTGGGTCAGTCAGTTACTAAGTACTTTTTTTAAAAAAAGTCTTACTTTCTGTCTTAGATACTAAGATTTGATACTAAGTATTATTTCCAAGGCAGAAAAGCAGTAAGGGTTAGGCAATTGGGGTTAAATGACTTGCCCAGAATCACAGAGATAGGAAGTGTCTGAGTTCAGATTTGAACCCAGGAATTCTCAAGTTCGCATTGAGCCACCTAGCTTCTCTAGTAAGCTCTGTGTTAAGCACCTAGAGTGGAGAGAATGAATGAATGAATGAATGAAAAAATTAATCTCTTTTTATGTGCAAAGAAAGTTGGAGATGCAAATATAATAGTAAGACAGACCTTGCTCCCAAGGAGCTCACAGTCTAATAAGGGCATAAATAGGCTTCAGCTACAAGTCAAATGGAAAGGTTCCATGGTTCTTAGAGTTCAGTGGTAAAGCAGATGGCAGTGCATCTTCTTTAATGTTATCTCCACTAATAAAACCATTTCATTTTTTGATGTTGAACTACTGGTTAGTGCCAAGGACTTTGAGGGATGAGGACTTCTTTTCCCAAGTCTTCCTTCAATAGCTATGGTTGCTGAAGAGACCCTGGCTCCAATACCCAGAGATGCTGTTGCTAGGTTTCATTTCCACAAGGGTTGACCCCCTGGATTGATGGCTCTGGAGGCATGGCTGGAACAAAAGTAGGGGATTAGGAACTTGGTACCTTTGACAGAAATAAGGAAGTTTGGGAGAGGGGTAAATTTTAGAAGAAAGATAATGAATTTTGTCTTAAACCTGTTGAGTTGCATATATGTGTGGGGGACATTGAGTTCAAAATATCCAAAAGGCAATTTGCAATGTGGGGCTGGAATTCAGGAGAGAGACTAGGGCTGGATATATAGATCAGGGAGTCATTAGCATAGATATGATAATTAAACACATGAATGATAATGAATTCAATCAGAGAGAGTATAGCTAGAGGCTAAAACACTGAGAAGCTGGAACTGACAGTAAAGCTCTAGAGAGCAGATAAATTAGCAATTATAAACCAGTCTGGAATTTTTAAGGATAAGGACAAAATGCCTTACTTAGTAGAACTCATTATTGCCCTATGTACCTTTATTGTCCCTAAGGATATCCCTATATGATATGAAGGTATAATAATTGATGTGTGCATAAGGATGACCCTGAATTATTAAAAGAAATTAAATTATAATCAGGAAACAAGTTAAGAAAAAAGAGAAATACATACCACATTTTAGAAATATTTCCTTTGGAATAGCTAAAATTTTTATTAAATAGATTCATTTTTTTTTCCTGAAAAATTGACCTATGTGGAATAGCTTATTCTTCTATTTTCTGGGTAAAAGAAAATTGCAGGATGTATATTATTTCACCAGTATACAGGCCAAAACCTTGAACAAGTTAATTAAACACCCTGGAGGAGTTAATTCGTAATATGTAAGGAGCTATATAATGTAATACAAAGAGCAAGAAACTAGTGATTGGAAGCCCTGGATTCTGGCCACCAAAGTTGAATGAGTTTCCCACATGCACTGGATATTTCCAACCGAAACCTCAAAATCAATATGTCCAAGCCTCTCCCTTCTACCTCCCTCCATAAAAGCTGTCCCATTTCCAAACTTTCCTATTGCCTTTGTTGGCACAACTGCCCTCTTACTCTCCAAAACTAATAGTTACTTTGGGACTTCTCTCTCCCTCGCCTACTATAGCCAACCAGTTGCCAAGGCCTATAAATTCTAATTGCAGCATCTAGTCTCTCTCATAACCATTTTCTCTTTTCTTGCTTTAGTACTAGTTAAGGGCTTTATCTCTCCTTGAATGGACCTCCTAGTGCTTCTTCCTAACACCACTTTATTCCCTCTCCAATCCATCATTCATTCAATCTCTGGAATAATCTTCCTATTATACTGCCCTAATCATGCTCTGCTCAGAAATCTTCCAGGCTTCCACGTTGTCTATCAAGCAAAGCCTAACCTCCTTATCCCAATACTAAAAATCTTTCTCCTCATCTCACCACTACCCAGCCTGGCTCAACCCTCTCTTTCCAGCCTTCTCTTAGACCACTCTTCTTTCCATCTTCTCATAATCCAGGCAAACTAAACCTCTCTACATACTCCATTTCTCAATTCTTTCTCTTAGCCAATTCTGCTTTTGCTCATGCTTTGTGCCTTGAATGGTCCCTCTCCTACTTTCGATCTCTTAAAGCTCCTCCTTCAGGAATTTGTCTAGGGTGCTTTCTCCTTCAAGAAGCTTTCTCATGTCAAATTTTTCACAGGGACTAATACTTTCTTAAACTTCTAGCACATTGCCTGAACTTCTTTTTCTACTTGGCTTGCTGTCTCTTGTATCTTAGTTATTATCTTTTAGCATTTGATTTTTAAAAACACATTACTATTGTTTTTGTCATCATTTTTACTATTAGAATTATTATTCTTTTAAAAATTGTTTAAAAATTTTAAAATAAATAAAAAAAACTAAAAAAACCGAGGACCTTCAAGTAAACTGTCGACCAAACAAAGCAGCAAAATCAATCAGTACTATATGCTGTAGCTAGTGCATTCATTCCATCTTGGATGTGTCATAAATCTCAAATGTGAAATATATAGGTTGGCCCAGTCCTACCAAGACAACAAGTGGTGAATTACAAGGATTGCTTTCACCAAAGTGCACTTGTATGACTTCATGTACAGGAAGTTAAAATTTAACTTTCCTTTTAGCTCTAGAAGTCAAGAGTATTACTGTATATAGTTGGTGATCTGTAACATTTACTTCTTTTCTTCTTGTCTTTGATATAAACATAAAAAGTATGATGGCAAAAATCACCTTCTCCAATCACTGAGATTAATGTTTCTTTTTGCCCAAGTCATTTAGATCTTCTGCATTGTGTTTATTTACCACAAAAGAGTCAACTATAATTGTATTTTTGATATATCCTCTGTTGTATTTTTGCTAAAAAAGACTGAGCAAAAATGAAGTTAGTACAAGTAATTTATATGTAAATATTTATTAAAATGAATAAAGCAAGGTTAAAAAAATAAAAATTGTATTTCTCCATCTCCCTTTCTCCACAGGCTAAAAGTATAGCATTTACTCACCAGTAGGTCCCACGTTCATTGACATGGTAGCTTCAAACTGCTCTTTCCAAACTGGGTTGGTTGCTCCTTCTTCAGTGATCTAGTGGCCCTCACTTAATATATTAATGTTGGTCTTAGTGAAACCCTCCAATTGACTTATCCCACTGCTACCTGGCATTCCCAAGCTCTTGAGACTCACCAGTCTCAGTTCCTACGGCTTCACCATATAATGCTGAATTTAGCAAAGATAGCCAATTGGCTTAGCCTTCTGCATCTTAGCATTCCCAAACCAAGGAAAATCACCTGGCAGCTGGAATGGCAGGCATAGGCCACTAGCCCTAGTCCTGGTATTAGGCTGTAGGTTTCTTAAAAGAACAGCTTACTTTATAATCTACCTTCCTATCTCCAGCACCTAATACAATGCCTTGAACATGGTAGGTACTTAATAAATGCTTGTTGAATTAAATTAGGGGGCACATGGTTGTGTGAAAATAGTTCATGGAGGAATGATCCATATAGTTTATCAGGAATCAGAAGACGTGGTTTGAATTCTAGTTCTAACCAGATGACCTTGTGTAAGTCACTTACCCTGTCTAGGTCTGTTTCTTCATCTCTATAATGAGATGGCTGGACTAACTGAGTTCTAATAGAACTAGGTAGTGCCATCTTCCATCTTCAAATTCTAAGATCCTCTTGAACTGAATGGACTGAACAAGAGGCATGGCTTTGTGAAAAGAGTTCTGCAATTGCAGTCAGGGGACTTGAATTCAAATCCTATCTCTGTTGCTATTAATGTGTAACTTAGGACAAGGCACTTGATGCCTCTGGAGAGCTGCTTTCTCACCTGTAAAATGAAGGGTTTAGAACAGATGACCTTGAAAGTCCCTTTCAGCTTTAAATCTGTGAGTTTATAAATTGGATTTGAGTGTGCTGCCTAATATCTCACAGCTAATAAAACAGCAGTGTCAAACTCATGCTCAGTTTCCTGACTCCAGATTTAGTGATTGTCTACTCTATGAGCTGTGTGACCTTGGGCATGTCATCTAACCTCCCAGCACCTTGGTTTATTGATCTGTAAAATGAGGAAGCTAATCTAGATAATCCTAAAGACCCTTCCAGTTTTGACATCCTGCTTTTTCATTGTGGATCAACATTTGACTTCCAGGGGCTATTCTACTCATCAATAATGGATCAGGCTTTAGCTAAAAAATAAATAAATAAATAAATGAAACTTTCTAACAGGCAAAGTCATACCTTGCACTGCACGGAGAAAGAATCAAACCCTATTAGGCCTACTTATAACAACAGGGGGAGTTAGCAGGAAGACGAAAGGTAATCCTCTCATGTGGAATTTAGCAGGGACATACTGCCATTAATGACCTCCTATCTCCAATGAAAAATCACATGGGTTTTCAAAAGGCCCCAAGTAGTCCGAAGATGAATTGGAGCCTCATTAGAAATTGAGCATCTTCTCCAGCCCGCATCCCTGAATAGCTTGAGGATTCTGGGCTGACTCAGAAGGGAAAGGCAACTGAGCACTCCATGCATACTTACAAGTGGAAATATATTAGGAGAGCTTAAAATGCCTTTATTCCAAACACTCAGGGAGACAAAGAGAAATATCCAGGGGAGGCAGCTGACTGGAACTTTTTAAGCCACTGATATTTTAAAATTTATTAATTTGAAATTACTTTTCCTAAACCAGCAACCACATGGGAAATTTCAGATGCACCCAGATCCACTCTCAGGCATTTTCCAGTGGTGCTCTTAGGTAGCTTGCTTGCAAGCCTTTCTGAAAGTTTGTCCAACTTGGTCCCCAAGGGCAGCCAGTGGAGCCAAAGTTTTTTTTTCTTATTTTCAGAAATTCATATTCTTCAATTTAAAAAAGCTGTCCGCTCTTTCAGAGTGCCTGTAATAAAAACACTTGAATTCTCAGTCCAAAATGTTTCACAGCCTTTATTCTGTGGAGCCAATGTGTTTACATTTCCAACTTCAATCACCATCTATTTGTAAAACCTATTTAGAATCTCAGGCACATATCCAGAAGTGATCAGGGTCTAATTTCCTTATTAGGCAGACTTCTTGTTGCAGCTGGCAGCTTGCTGCTGGCTGGTCCCCGGGTCTGGAGTGGCATGTTCCCAACCTTGATTCCAGATTTTTGTTCTACCCCCTTTTTGTCTTTTCACTGACATGCAGACATACAGCCAGAGAGTAGAGATCCTTGTTTTTGTGATTAAGAAATGAAAGGGTGCCTCTTCCCCCTTTATGGAACTGAATGAAATGAATCAGTTATCAAGTTTTGGAGACCAAAGACATAGGGGGGGGAAATGCAGTGACAAGGGATAAATGTGTCCCAATAAAGCATCACTATTTAGGATGCTCTGAGGATGGTGTAAAAAATGACAAATGACATTTATCTAGCATTCCAAGGGTTGCAAAATGCTTGTATCTGTTGTCTCATTTAGTGCTCCCCAAATGCTAATGAAGTAAGTGCTATTATTATACCCATATTACAGATTGGGAATCTGACACTGAGAAAGATTAAGGGATTTGTTCAGGGTCACATAATAAGTTTCTAGGAGTGGGATTTGGACCCAGGTTTTCTTGACTCCAAGTCCCATACTCTATCCATTGTGCCTTGCTGTGCATTTAACTGTTACTACTGCAAATCTTTCTGAAAGTTACAACTCGCTTCCCATAATCATGAAAGCATGCACAGAAAAAGACAATCAATCTTCAAAGTGCCACCGTTTCTTCGTTAGAAAGATACATTTTCATTATGAGATACTGTAGACTTCGAAAGAATGGGGAATTGAGCTGAGGAGGCCCCAGAAGTGGCTGTTTTCTGGGTTGTTGTTGTTTTTTCTTTTTAATGGACTCCTGCTATGAACTTGTTTTTTTCTTGCTATTTCTTCTTTTGATGATAAAGGGCAAAAAGAGGAGTATGGTTCATTGGAGGGTCAGCTGGGTCAAGTCTCGGATAACAGAAAGAGGTTTTATAGTATTTTTTCCCTAAAGAATTCTTCCTAAAGAAGAATTTCTTGAAAGAATATATGATGTGATTATTTTCTAGTAAAGAGTCTTCGAGCTGAAGGGCAGGTCATGTAGCGATTCTCCTTTCCCTAGGGAGAATAGTAACTAGCACTATTCTTTTTCTGTTGTACAAGGAACGATTTCCTGGTTCTTCCAGAAAGCCTTTTTACTGTCTTTAGCATCAACATTAAGTTCTTCCTTCTTCTTACCACTCATCCTGCAATATCTCTTGTCTGATTCTCAGTGATAGGGAAGAACAACTGACCGTTTTCCTCCAATGATTCTACTTCCTTTAACTTTTTCTCCACCACAAATTTACAATCATCCTTTGTAATTTCTTTCTCTATTTGGATCCCCAGCACTTAGCCCTTGCCTTCTACCTTAGTACCCACTGTCAGTCAGAAAAGTAGCAAAGGCTAGACAAATAGGGCAAAGCAATTTGCCCAGGGTTACCCATCTAGGAAATGTGACCAGATTTGCACCAGTTCCTCCTGATTCTCTATCCACTGTGCTACTTAGCTGCCCTGGACATAATAAGTGCTTAATAAATACTTGCTTCCTTTGCATCCATGGTAATTTTTGTCAACTCCAACCAAAAGATCACACAGGACACAGAACATGGAAAGAAATGTATCAGAGCTCTATGGGGCCAGATGTCCAGAGGCCTTCTCCATCCCAAATGTGGTCCTCAAATTAAACCACTAGCAAGTAAGAATTCACATAAAATCAACTGAAGGTCTTGAGTATTGATACTGTTCTTCAAAGTACCAACAGTGAAAACAAAGCTTACAAGTCAAGTCAACTTTCATTTACAAAATACCTATCATGTGCCAGACTCACAGACATAAGAGTGACTAGCTCAGTGTGACCTCACTAAAACAACAATGAAGCTTCCATGACACTGCTTTACTTAAGGATACCCTCCCTGTTGGTATTATTAGAAAACAAGTAGCTATTTCACATAAGTGAATTTTCCATATAAATGAAGCTTGTTCCTTTAATTGAAAAAACTTAAAAAATTAGCCACATTTAACCAAATGTTTTCTGTAATGTATCACACTTAAAGACCCTTATTTTCTGCCTTAGTAACAACTCTAAGAAAGAAAAGCAAGGGCTAGGAAAATGGGGTTAAGTGATTTGTCCAGGGTCACACAGCTAGGAAGTATCTGAAACCAAATTTGAACGTAGGTCTTCCCAACTTTCAGGCCTGGCACTCTATCCACTGAGCCACCCAGCTGCCCCATTTGTCACTCTTATGTTGTGTCTTGAATGGAGCAGACATACTATGATTACAGTGTAGTCTTACCTCAATGATTCAGTCATCACTGTAAACAACAATTATTATATTTTAATACCCTCTTGGTCTGTTGAAGTACATAGATTCATTTTAATTGAAAGAGTTTTTTTGTTGTTTTGTCCAGTTGTTTTAGTCATGTCCAGCTCTTCATGACCCTATTTGGATTTTCTTGGCAAAGGTACTAGGGTGGTTTGCCATTTCCTTCCCCAGCTCATTTTACATTTTGTTGATAGTAAATGACCCCATCCTGTTGTGCTTTGGGAGATACTCTGTTTCTATATAGTTTTTCTGTCATCTTTTTTAGTGTCAGATTGTAAGGTACCAATTCTTTCTACTTTCATATGTCTCTCTCTATATTTTATCTTCTGTCTTCTAGTTATTGCTGCCAGTCTGCTATAGGATGAAAATCAAGCAACTAAGCTTTCTAGGAGTGTGTGTAAAATAAGATTAGACAAGAGAGTTACTTATTTGTTTCTGATGTACTATGATATACTAATAATATAGCACTCAGCCAAGGCAGGTGAGTGGATGGAGAATGGGAACAATCCTATGAGTAAAGTCTTTGTGCTTTATTTGATAGATTTTTTAATATGTCTATATTATCAATGAGAATTTAGTCTAATGAATTTATATACATATACTCACACAGATCCTAGCCCAGTGATGGTGAACCTTTTAGAGACTGAGTGCCCAAACTGCACCCTCATACCATATGTGAGCTGCTCCCTTGCCCCAGACAGGGGAGGGAGGAAGCATTGCCCTTGGCCTGCTGGGCAGAAGGCTGGGTGATAAGAGAAATGTCCTCAGGCATGTATGGAGAGGGGGAAGGGAGTAGCCTCCTTCTTCATGCTTCAGCCCATGTGCCATAGGTTTGCCAACATAGTCTTAAAGTTCTACCCCTATGCTTCATTATGGCATAGATGTGTCTATGGGTTTGTTCTTTTTTTTAAAAAACCCTTATCTTCCATCTTAGAATCAATACTGTTCATTGGTTCCAAGGCAGAAGAGCAGTAAGGGCTAGGCAATGGGGGTTAAGTGACTTGCCCAGGATCACACAACTAGGAAGCATCTAAGACCATATTTGAACTTTGGACCTCATTTCTCTAGTCCTGACTCTCAATCCACTGAGCCTCCAGCTACCCCCTGTCCATGGGTTTTCAAAGGCAATGCTAGCAGAACACAAGTTCTAATGGATCCTGCCAGTCCTGAAAGGCTTTTAGGTTGGTTTTGGCACTAGACTATATATCTGTCTTCTGAGGACCAGTCAGTCTCATTATGTCACTCTGGAGAGACTCATTAAAGGTTGTCCAGCAGGTAATGAATACTTTTGATCACAGCATGTGATGGAACTATGTCCCAAGTATTGGAAGAGTTGATATGGAGTGATGAGCATTGGTAGGGGCACCACCCACATGGATGAAAACATAACCCCTTGAAGTATGTACATATGCACATAAATGTATAGGTGATTATATCAGTTATATTTGTCACACTTGTTCCTTAAGAATAGTTGTATCCAGCTCCCTAAATAAAATGCCTAAAACATTCTGGCTTCCAAAAAATTGAGTATGAAACCCACAGGGAATATCATAATCATCTATTGGTGAGGGGCCACTTAGCATAACATTCTCTCCAATATGGATGTGTTTGGTTACCTGTGGCTGCAACATTACAGATAAAAGACATGTTATATCCTTCCATGATTGAAATGAACTTTGGGTTTCTTGGCTTCTTTAAAAAAATACCTGACATATATCTATAGTATTTTCTGATAAGATTGGCTTTTTATCCTACTTGGTTTTTTTTCACTTTGACAATTGCTGGGGATATTGTGCTTTGGGCTCATGAGTGGCATCTAACACCTTTCATCAAAAAAAAAATCTCAGAATACTTGGCAAACATTAATTATGTGCCACCATGCAGTGAGTTTTTCAATAGCTCTATTTTTCTTCTAAAAAAAATCAATGGGAGCAACTAGGTGACAGGTATATGTGGCAGAGGAAAAAGAAAATCCCTTAAGGAAACAGATTTGGGTTTCTAAATATTGAGGGCCTCTACTTCCTCTTAAATAAAAGGGAATTACAATCCCCTGCAAATTACATTCTGTTGCTTCTATTCTTGCATATGGCACTGCTGATCAAATCTTCCTTTCCATAAGAAGAATGCTTGTGCTCCAGATAGAGATGCTTACCTTTTGCTGGTATTGATCCATAATTCTAAGGATGAAACATATGTGACTACTTTGATGTTTTCAAAGGTGAAGAAGAAAGGCCTTGCTTTTCTAGGACCACACAGCTGGGATGCTTCAAGTGGAGTAGTACTAGAAAGCTGGGGCAAAGATGGAAGAGTGCATTCTTTTGGAAAGAGCAGGATTTATGGGCCTAGTTAGAATGGACATTATGGCCTTATCCTTGTGGCAAGTTCAAGTTCTGACTCTGTTATTTAATACCTGTATGGCCTTGAGTGAATCATTGAAGCTCACTGGGCTGAGGGCATTCTCTTTCCTGCTAGGTATGTTCAAGTGAGGAGGAAAGAGCTACTGTAAGCCTTGCTGGTGCTACTCTCCCCCACTGTGTCTGCTCTTCTTGCTTTTTGATAAAGGAGTATGGGAGATGGTTATACTTTGTGATCTTCAAAAGGCCTGAATGGAGTTGATGCTGAGACTGGCAGGAAGCCAAGCACATAGGGGAGGGCAGCAAGACCCTGAGGCATAGCTTATTTGATTAAGCCCTGTCCAACTCTTTGTGACACCACTGACCATAGCATACTGTCCATAGGGTTTTCTTAGCAAAGATAATGAAGTGGTTTGTCATTTCATTTTTCTGCTCTCTTTTCAGAGGAGGAAACTTAGGGAAACAGGGTTAAATGACTTGCCCAGGTTCACACGATTTACAAGTGTCTGAGGCCAGATTTGAATTCAGGTTTTCCTCACTCCAGGCCTAAGACTCTATACACCGAGCAACTTAGTTGCCTCCAATGCTATGTAGAAACTTCATTAAGTCTGAGCCCACTTTCCCCAGATACCAAGGTGGTAAAGAGCAGATTGTGTGGTGGCTGAGGGGAAATGTTTGAACTTCTGTTCTTGCTATGTCTTCTCAGTAAAATTTCTTTATAATAGATTTTAAAATGCATTAAAGGGTGTGTTCCAGCTTTAAATTCCTGGTCCTTGATGCTCTCTCTTTTTTTTTTTTTTTTAAACCCTTGTACTTCGGTGTATTGTCTCATAGGTGGAAGATTGGTAAGGGTGGGCAATGGGGGTCAAGTGACTTGCCCAGGGTCACACAGCTGGGAAGTGGCTGAGGCCGGGTTTGAACCTAGGACCTCCTGTCTCTAGGCCTGACTCTCACTCCACTGAGCTACCCAGCTGCCCTCCTTGCTGCTCTCTTGAGGGTTCATGTAAAGACTTGGTCTGTTATAGAGAGGGCCTAGAATGCAAAGTGAGAGAAAACTAAAAACCTAAAAACTAGTAATGGTTTTAAGGCAAAAAGAAGGTAAATCCCCAAAGTGATGCACTCTTTTTCTGGGAATAATCTTCAACCAAATCTTGGACTTTCCTGGAAGTCATCCCATACCTAGAGCAACGACAAATGGCTACCTGTTTGCTAGGAACTGTAGCTGGCACTGAAAGTCCTCCTACTTCCTCACCCCTTGTCTAGATACCTTAAACCTCTCTGGTTGTACTGGCACCTTTAAGTCTCAGCACTCACTATTTCAGTAACTTTTTTACAGTTTGTCTGCCAGCTTCTTTTTTTCATCAGGATCTATTCTCTGGTGATCACAGGTGCTGCCCTAGCTCCCAGGGGTTAGGATAGGATAATGTGAATGCAACAATGACATAACCTTGTCCTGGTATGGTACATGATGCTTTTTTCTTTTTCTTTTTAATTGAAATCTGTTTTAGTTTGTCTTGTTTGTTGTATTTATTTCAGTATATAAGGAAATGGGTTTCAGAAAATGAGCATGGTGGAGATGTCTTTGCCAAAGCATTACTTTTCTAGTTTCTTAATTTCTTCTTTTTCTTTTTCTAAATTTAGAATATTTTTCCATGCTTACATGATTCCTGATTTTTCCCACCCCTCTACATTCCCCTCTCCCGGTGCTGACAAGCAATTCCACTGGGTTATACATGTTATTTCTATTTTCCTATTTCCTTGTTATTCCTATTTCCATGCTATTCATATTTACAATAGAGTGATCTTTTAACATCAAAACCCTAATTATATCTCCATTGAACCACATAATTGATCATATGTTTTTCTTCTGCGTTTTTGCTCCCATAGTTCTTTCTCTGGGTATGGATAGTGTTCTTTCTCCTAAATTGCTCTGGATTGTCCTGGATCATTGCATTGCTGCTAGTAGAAAAGTCTGTTACATTCAATTGTGCCACAGTGTATCAGTCTCTGTGTATTAAGGTTCTCCAGGTTCTGCTCCTTCCACTCTACATCAATTCCTAGAAGTTGTTCCAGTTCACATGGAATTCCTCCAGTTCATTATTCCTTTTAGCACAATAGTATTCCATCACCACCAGATACCACAATTTGTTCAGCCATTCCTCAATTGATGGACACCTCCTCATTTTCAATTTTTTGCCACCACAAAGAGCATGGCTATAAATATTTTTATACAAGTCTTTTTTTCCTTATTATCTCTTTGGGGTACAAACCCAGAAGTGGTATGGCTGGATCAAAGGGCAGGCATTCTTTTAAAGCCCATTGTGCATAATTCCAAATTGTCCTCCAGAATGGTTGGATTAATTCATAATTTTACCGGCAGTGTATTAGTGTCTCAATTTTGCCACATCTCCTCAAATATTTATTATTTTCCTTTGCTGCCATATTGGCCAGGCTGCTAGGTATAAGGTGGTACCTCGGAGTTGCTTTTATTTGTATTTCTCTAATCAGTAGGGATTTCAAACATTTTTTCATGTGTTTATTGAAAATTTTGATTTCTTCATGTCTATTCATGTTCCTTGACCATTTGTCAGTTGGGGAATGGCTTGATTTTTTTGTAGATTTGACTTAGGTCCTTATATATTTGGGAAATTTAACTTTTGTCAGAGAGTTTTGTTATAAGGATTTCCCCCCTCTCCCAGTTTGTTGCTTTCCTTTTAATTTTGGTTGCATTGGTTTTGTTGGTAATGATGCTTTTTTCAAAGCACTATTAGAGCCAAGAACTCCATCAAACCTCATAACACTTCCTAAGGTAATAATAATATCAATCACACCAGATCCCCCAGTAAATCTATTTCCATTGTCTCCTCATAGTGAGGAGGTGATGTAGCTTCTGAAAGGTTATGCTGGTAGAATGAGAGCATTGGATGGTCAGTGCAATCCTCAAAGTCTTCTGAGAGGGTCTGTGCCATAGATTGTATGCAGTTCATTAATAGGATAGCTAAAGGGTAATTAATTTCTTGACCCCTGGAACTCATGAAGAATATTTACAAAGGCAGGTATACTTAACCTTTTTTGTATTGTGGGATTTCTCTTAGCATTCTGATAAAGTCTATGCAATCTTTCTCAGAATAATGTTTTTAAATGTGTGAAATAAAATACATGGGATTATAAAGAAAACCAATTGTATTGAAATACTGTATAGCTATAATAGTATTTTTTTGAAAAATGAACAAGTTCACATAGCCCATGATAAGAACTTCTAACTGAGTAAAACCAGAGGGAAAGGAAGAATTTCTCAATTCCTATATGCAAGGTAATCTTTTTTCTTTCCCAGAAGTCTATGGTATGTTATATAGCGATATACCTGAGAGGACATTTAGGAAGAGATAACTGGAAAGAACAAGGGCCAAGGACAACACATAATGCCTGGAAATGAGTCAAAAAAGTTGAAAAATTTTTTCAGGTTATTTTATCCTTTTTTGTGTCATGGAAACCCCTTTGTCAATTTAGTGAAGCCTATAGACCCCTTCTTAGAATATGCTTTTATTTAAAATTTAAATTAAAATTTAAAATTGAAAGAAATACTACATTTTAAGTAGGGGCTAGAGAAAATTAAAATATCATCCCCTCTCCCCATTTAAATACATGGACCACTTGAAATCTATCCATGGACCCCTTTAGAGTCTGTGGACCCCAGGTTAAGTCCCTTGCCCTAAAAGATTTTGTAGAGGCTACAATCTGTATCCAGTGAATGTAAAATTGAATATGTGGTGAAGTATCAGAAAAAAAATCTTGTATTTATATAAAGTTTTATATCTGTCAAAGCATTTCTATAAACACTGTCTTATTTAATCTACATAATAACCCTGGGAGGGGGCAGTAAATAATAATAATAGTGAGGATGATGATGATAACTGACATTTCTATGACACTTTAAAGTTTGCTAAAAAAGAGAGAATTATAGGGTCTTTGATTCTTCTTCTCAAAGCTTTTCCAGAAACTTTGGGGTGGTAGGGCCAAAAGGGATGAGAATAAAGAATTGGATGACAGGAGATTGGGAAAACGGGGTTTGGAAGATGAGTTACAGAGTTTCAGAATCACTGGGATGTGAAGGATATGTCCGGTACAAAAATGATCATAGAGCAGAGGGTACTACTTTTACAAATAGAGTTTAGAAATTAGGGTGGAGTCAAATATAGTATAAGAAATGAGGGACAAAGTTAGATGGTCAGATGGCAGACCCTGCTTGACTAAACTCCTCTTTCCTCCAAAGGGTGGAGATTAGGCAGGAAAAGGATACCAAAGGAGAAGATGGTTGAAAAAGCCCAACAGGGAAAAGAGAGTATTGAGGAAGTGAGGGTGATCTATAGTATCAAGGAGGATAAAGAGAGAATGTCTTAAGAGATCACTAGTAACTTTTGAGAGAGTAGTTTCAGTAGTGTGATACTGCCAGAAGTAAGAATGCAAGGAATGGAAAAGTGAGTGAGTAATGAGGAAATGGTAGTGATTAGTAGATGCTTCTTACTAGCAGCATAGAAATGAAAGAGAGGAGCCATATTGAATGACAGCATAAAGTCATGGTAGGGTCAGGGGGAAGTGGGTTTTTTAATGTTTAAGTGAGACCTCAGTGTGCTTGTAGGCAGGAGGGAGGAACCCATATATAAGGAGAGATATTACAATCGACAAAGAAAGTAATGGGTAAGATTCCAGAGGAGATGAAAGGAGGAGACACGAATGAAGAGATTAGACTTGCTGGACAGACAGTCACTTTTTCCTTAGAGGCTGAAGCAAAGGAGGTAGTAGCAGAGAAAGTCAGAAAAGTTTTATTATATGAAATAGGGGAGACGAGGGAGCTCATTGCAGATGGCCTCAATTTTCTCAGGGAAAGAGAAGGTGAGGTCAACTACTGTGATCGAATGGGGTGGGATTGTCAGTGGGGGTTAAGACTAGAGAAAAAGTTTAGGAGCAACTTCAACAGAGAGGATGATAGTCCTGTGAAACTTCGTTCAAAGGCAACCTCCTTCATGAGTCCCTTCCTGATTCCCTCCAGCTGCCAGTGCCTTTCTTCCAAAATTACCTTATATATTTTAGTAAACATTTAGTAGATAGATAGATAGGTATATAGGTACATAAATATATGCACAGCATTAAAAGGATGGATGGATGATAGAGAGTGAGATAGATAGATGAATGGGTGATAGATCGATAGATAGATGGATAGATAGATATGTAGACAGATAGATAGACTGATAGTTAGACAGACAGACATTTATTTATTTATTTATTTTTGCTATGTGTCTGGCATTGTACTAAGCTGTAGAGATACAAATACATGCTATTAAGACAGTCCCTGCCCTTAAGGAGCTTACATTCTAATGAGAAAAAGATAACCTACAGAGAGGGGTGTTAGAAAGTGGAGAAGCCTGAACCCCGGCAAGAAAGGGCAAAAGTTCTTTCAGGCAGATTTCAAGTTTCTACTGAAAGGGAATAAGGATGATGGCTGATGAGTAGAGAGCATGGTGATGAGCCTTTCAGGAAATGTATGTGTTGTCTTCTCCAATAAAATGTAAACTTTTTGAAGGCAGAGTATTTTTTTTTGTCTTTGCATTATTATCACTTAAAGTGCCTCACAGATGCTTGTTGATTGATTGATTGATTGTGAAAACACATGGATGGGAAAAAAAAAACAGTTACTTGGAACAATTAGGTTGATATGGTATGCATCCTGGTGTACGGAATATGACAATTGCTTAGGGGAGTTAGCACTTCAGCTCAAGTGTTAACTTGGAGAGTTGCCACCCAACGGATCTGCTGAGCAACATGATAGTTGAGGCTGTTTACTGTGTATTAATGACATTATTATAAAACTTGATCCCCTTGCCAAGTGGAGAGATATGGCAGCCAAGGGCAAAACCAGCTTAGAATATAAACTCGTTTGTAAAGCCTTACAGAGGACAATGGTAGAAGATTATGAACAATATCATCTCATAAAACAGTGAGAAGCAGTGAAGAGAAGGAAAAAAAAACACAAGTTTATAGAAAGCTGGGTAAAAGATCCAACTAAGTCAGATCATCCCGAGGGCATTTAAGAATGAAATAGGAAGAAGGACAAAGAATAGACACACAGGAAAATGGAAGAGACCTGTCAAGGTTACTCTAACAAGCTCTTTGCTCCATCTGTAATAATAGAGCCACCACATTAGACTCTTAACAACACAGTGCCTCATTGTTACATGTGGAACTAGAATCTGCACCAAAGGGAAAAAAAGATGAGAAAGCAGACCTAGGCCAAGTGTGTACAGAGAAGGCCCCTGCTTAGAGGTGACACAGTTTTGAGGCTGTTGGGCAAAGTATCAAATAACTAATTGCCCCATGCCTACTTTCCCATCTCTACAAAATATTTATGAGAATTACATATAGAGAGAATTATATATATATAATTCTCTCTCTAAATATATAGTATGTATAGCCAGATATATAATTCTCTCTCTCTCTCTCTCTATATATATATATATGTATATATATATATATGTATATTTATGTGTGCGTGTCTGTGTGTGTGTATAGTGTATAGCCAGATAGATGGCACAGTGAATAGAGTATTGGGTCTGGAGGCAGGAAGATCTAAGCTCAAATATGGCCTCAAACACTTACTAGCTGTGGGACCCTGTTTGCCTCAGTTTTCTCCTCTGTAAAGTGAGCTGATAAAGGAAATGGCAAACCACTTCAATATTTTTGCCAAGAAAATCCCAAATAGGGTTACAAAGTGTTGGACAGAACTGAAATGATTGAATAACAACATTGTGGGGTGTGTGTGTGTGTGTGTGTGTGTGTGTGTGTGTGTGTGTGTGTTGGCACAGAATGCCATAACTGGAGTCAGGGTGATCTCAGAGCAAATTCCATCCTCAGACACATACTAACTGTGTGACTTTGGGCAGGTCACTTAACTTCTGTTTGTCTCATTTTCTTCATGTATAAAAGGAGTATAGTATATATAATAACATTATATATATATAATAAAATAAGAGTACCTAAGAGTACCTATCAAATCAGATAATAATTATAAAGTGCTTAGAGCAATGCCTGGCACATAGTAAGGACAATGTGAATATTAATGATATGTATAAACATATGTATATATGTGTGTGTGCAGGGCATCCTTAAAGAAAATACAAGAAGGGGAAAGGTAAGCTTTCATAAGGGATATTCTATAGCAAAACACAGCTTTACAGTCATCACTCTGTTGATTGATTGATTGATTGTGAAAACACAGGGATAGCAAGAAAAACACAATCCTGGGAACAATTAGGTTGCTAAGGTGTGCTTACCGGTGCACTGAACGATTTCGATTAGGGAATTTGCTGAACAATTGCTTAGGGGAAGTGTTGCACTTCAGCAACAGTGGCTCAGTATATAGAGGCACAGTATATAGAAAGCTGGGCTTGGAGTTGGGAATCTTCCCAAGTCCAAATTTGACCTCAGGCACTCACGATCTGTGTGACTCTGGACAAGTCACTTCACCCTGTTTGCCTCAGCTCCTCCTCTGTAAAATGGCAAACCACTTCAGTATCTTTGCCAAGAATATCTCAGATAGGATCAAGAAGAGGCTGAAATGACTGAATAAAAACAGTGGCAATGAGTTGTAAAGACTGCAATATCCCACTCTACTTATTATTAAGTTTATGCTCATCTAGAACCATGGAGGGAGTACCTACATTGATGAGAACCCCATCAATGGGAAGAAGAAGAAAAAATTTTCAAAACCACATCATTGGGACAACATGCTGCAGATATATGCCTCTAAGAATAAAAGGCAACTAGAATAAATGTAACAAAATAAGTCATGCAGTCAACACATTCTTACAGATTACCCATGGGGTACACAGCACTATACAGATTTCCCAATGAAATTTTCTTCTTTCCCAGCATTTCAGGTCTAGTCAACATGGCACAGCTATAACTCCATCCTTCCTGGTTACCTTAGAGATACCTCCTTTTCTTACTGGACCATTTTTGTACTCCATCACCCCCTTGAAGGCTGATGCCAGTCAAGGTAGGTCCTTTGTCTGGAAATGTTACATAAACTAGGGGAGCCTGCAAGCTTCCCCCTGGGATCATGGGGGCAACAAAGATCACATGTGGCTCTATCCCCTAGTGAACTGCTGTATATCTCCTCCTACTCTCCTGTTCTTCCCTTGGCCATGAGTATCAACAATCCATTTTGACCTCTTTTAGTGTTTCTGTGTGATATTCACTGAAACTTCATTCTAAATTTGCATAATGAGAATATAAAATTAGAGCCAACTATAGAGGTTAGTTGCCATCCCCATCATTTTACAAATGCAGACACTGAGGTCCAGAAAGATCAAGGAACTTGCCTAAAGTCACAAAGGTTCTTAGTGGCAAAGGCTGGTATATAAAGCAGATCTCTTAATCATTACATTGTAATATGCTGCTCTAAGTATATTTTGCAATTTTTACCAAAGTAGGTAAGATGTTAAAGTCAAGATATTATGTCATTTTTCAACATGGTGAATTTATTATATTCTTTTTAAAAAACAAGTACAATAGATTTCCACAATTTTACAGATGATTCTCTTTTTTTTTGTTGTATTCTCATTTTTGACATTTATTAAATTCAGAATATTTTTTCAAAGGTCTAATGTTATTTTGAAAAAAATCATGTGGATTATGCGCTGTCCTGCTATCCACGTGGGACCACATCATCTCCAGTAATCCTTTCCCAAAATTCTGTCTTAGAGAGTACAGTTTGACTAGATTTAAGCACAAAAGGGTCTATCTCTGGCCCCTTTCTCTCCCAGCCAGTCTTAACAGATTCTAAAGAGAAAGAAAGCAAAAGAAAATGAGTTATGAAAAGGAACTAGAAAAATGTAAAGACTGTCTTTCCAAGAGTCAATTGATATTCAGAGTGAGGTCTGAAAAAAGTCTGCCCTTGCCCTTGGCATTTGCATTGAGCTAAAACAGTGAAGCAGCCAGACTGGAGGGGAGAAAAACAACAAAAAAAAGCTACCCTTTTGTAGCTTCTTCTGTGCCTGTCTGGTGACTACAAGCTGAGCAGTATGAGCCACAGACATAGTGGGAGACATGGGGGGACTCAAGAATGGGGTGTTAGGGAAGGGAGCCAGGTTACAGTAACACCAGTGTAGTCCCCGAGCTGCTGAAAAGACTGGAAAATGAGGGTGGCCTTGGCATTCTGCAGGCCCACAATAAATAATGCACAAAGCAACCTTGTCACAAGTAATTACGTTAGTGAAGAGAACAGTACTTCTGACAGACTCCTCAAACACACCTGGCTAGATCGGCTTACTAGAGGCAAGGCATTAGCGACATGTGACAGGCTAAAAATTCCAGGGTGCTTTATTTAAAATTTTAAGATGGCTCATTCTATTTGCATATCTCCCAGGTTCAAGCCCTTGTCACTCCTCCTCCCTGGGTTATTGCAACAGGTTCCTGATTGGACTTCCTCTAGGCTGTCAATCTCCATCTCCAATCTATGCCTCACAAAGTTGCCAAAATTATACTCCTAAAGCAAAATTCTGACCAGGTCATCTCTTGCTCAAGAAATATTATGGCACCCCACTGCCTCATTATTGTTGTTCAGTTTTTTCAGTTGTGCCTGACTTTTTGTGACTCCATTTAGTGTTTTCTTGGCAAAGGCGATAGTTTGCCCTTTCCTTCTCCTGCTCCTTTTGAGGAAACTGAGGCAAAAGTGTTAAGTGACTTGCTCAAGGTCACACAGCTTGTAAATGTATGAGGTTGAATTCAAACTCAGGTCTTCCTGACTCCAGATCCAGCACTCTCTCTGCTGCTCTATCTATTGCCTGTAGGATAAAAATATAAACAGTTCACTTTGGTATTTAAAGAGTCACAGTCTGATGACAGCTTTCCCTTCCATGCTTATGCTTTCCTTCACACATTCTACGTTATATCTGAACTGCCCTACCTGCATTCCCCAAAGTGGGCTGTCCTCTGTGTCTCCCTTTCCATCTTCATCCCTTAGAACCTATCTCTTCCTTCTAAGTGCAGCTCATGAGCCATCCCCTACCAGAAATCTTTCTTGATCACCTTAGTTGTAAGTGTTCTCTCCCTCTCCCCATATGCTTACCTCTTCACATATTGTATTTCTCTAAGAGAATATAAGTCTCTGGAGTAAGAAGATGGTTTCCCTTTTGTCTTTGGTTCCCTAGCACCCAGCATAGTATCTTGAATATCAGCCAGTTAGTCAATAAACATTTACCAAGAGCCCATTACATGCCAGGCATTGAGCTAAGAGCTGGGGATACAAAAAGAGACAAAAGACAGCCCCTGCCCTCAAAAAGCTCACAATCTAATAGAGAAGACAACAAGCAAACAAATATGAACTTCCAGCTACATAGAGGTTACATGGGAAATGATGAACAAAGTCACTAGAATTAAGAAGGGCTGGGAAAGGCTTCCAATAGAAAGTGGAAAGCCAGAGAAGCCAGTAGGAAGAGGTGAGGAGGAAGAACATTCCAGACTTGGAGGACATCTGAAGGAAATATCCATTGCTGAGAGATGGAGTGTCTTGTTCATGGAACAGCCAAGAGACCAATGTCACTGGATCAAAGATTACACGTAGGGGAGTAAGGTATTGGAAAGGATGGTGGGAGACAAGTAGGAAGAGCTTTGAAGGCCAAATAGAGGACGCTCCTAGAGGCAATATGGAGCCACTGGAATTTCTTGAGTAGCAGGGTGACATGATCAAACCTATGCTTTAGGAAAATTATTTTTGTGGTTGAATGGTGAACAGATGGCAATGGGGAGAGCCTTGAGGCAGGCAGACCCATCAGGAGGTTATTATTATAAAAGCATAAGCACAAGATGATGAAGGCCTGCACTAGAATGGTGGCAGAATCAGAGAGAAAGAGGTGTATTTGAGAGCTATTGCAAAGGCAAAATCAACACTCCTTGGATGCATGTAGTAGATGCTTTATAAATGTTACATACTTGTTAGTTTGGCTTGGATATCTACTCAACTGATAGCTTTTTTTGATTGGCATAATGCTATTATAGTTTAATTAACTAATCCAGTATGTCCTACATCAATTTGATAGATGTTATACTGAATCGAATGATTGTTAGACTGAACAGATCATTGAATTTCACTCATAGTTGAGAGGCAATGTGATATAGTGGAAAATGCACTGAGTGAAAAGTCAAGAGACGTAGTTTCTTGGGCTCTTATAAATGAGCTTTGTCACTTTGGATGAAGTACTTGACCTGTATGTGCCTTCGTTTCCTCATCTATAAAATAAAGAGATTGCAGTAGGAGACCATAAAATCATGCCATTAGAACTGGAAGCGACCTTAAAGATTACTGAGCCAAATGACTTGCTCAGAGTCACATAGCTTGTAAGTGTCTGAGATGGGATTAGAACTCAAGTCTTCTATTCCAATCTTATCTTCTATTATTGTAGCCATGCAGCAAGAGACAATATATCCCTAGAGGATTATTCTTGTCCATAGTAAAGTTCCAAGCTATCCTAGTAAAATTTCTCATTTTTTTTTTGCTAGAATTAAATAGATCTTTTTCCTAGGATTCCACAGATGTTTACCTCTTTCTTAGACTGTTAGATGGCCCAAACCTAAAATTCCTCTAGTCAGTCTGGATTATTAACCATTTAAACATTTGGGATGAGTAATGAAGGTGCATTTATGCCTTTGTTTTGACACAGTGCCAAATTCAATAGATACGAAAACTCAATGAGACAGTATAGGTTGCTATTGCATGTTCTAAAATAACTGTCCCAGTAGCCTGTAACTTCTTCAAACCCTTACATCCCATGAAACTTATAGCAGCAATTGGAATTTTTGTCCTTTCTACCTCATCCACTGAGATTCTTAAGAAAATAGATAGCGTACTCAGATAGGCATACATGGCATGAGGTGGGGTGCTAAATAGTGGAGAGTGGATACAGAAAGAAGAAAAGAGAAAAGCAAAGTGGATGATTTAGTGGCATTGGGTAGAAATTAGAGTACACCAGAGATTTTGTCCTCACTTTATGCAATTCAATTGAATTGAAACATTGACCACGTATTACACACAGGATCCGAAAGAGGTGGCACTGAAAGATAGAACACCTTATAGTAAATCTGTAATTAAAGCAGGATAATCAGGGATATGTCTTAAAGTCCCCAAGAGAGGAAAACAGTGGGCAAGAGAGGGAAGAAAAGAAGAAGAAAAAAAACCAGAACCAAGTGGAGAATATCCTACAGAAACCTCATATCAGAGATTAGAAATAAAAGATTTTATACTATGAGATTTGAGGGACCAATGTTTATTCATTTAAAGGCCTCTCTTTATTTTCCTTCTTTTAGTAAGACTTCTCTTTACTATTGCCAACCATGTGTTTATAAGTGTAGAATTGTTTTCAGTATTTTACGGGGGGTTTTACACAGCATTTCTCATATTTCCTGGGTGATGGCTACAATAAAAAAGAAAAAGGTAAAACCTTAAAGGGTGCTTTGGATGCCATATATCAAAATAAAGTCAAAATAGTATATGATTTAGAAATAAAGACACCAAAAACAAATTAGAAGGGCATAAAATAGTTTATCTTTCAGACCTATGGATAAAGGAAGAAATTATGACCAATCAGGACACAGAGAAGACGAGATGTAAAATTGATAAGTTTGATTGCATTAAATTAAAAAGGGGTTGTATAAACAAAATCAATGCCACCAAGATTAGAAGAGAAACAAACTGGGAAAAAAATTATGGCAGGTTTGTCTGAAAGGGACTTCATTTATCAAATATAAAGAGAATTCGGCCAAGTGTATAAGAATGCAAGTCATTTCCCAATTGATAAATGGTCAAAAGATATGAACAGGCAGTTCTTGGATGAAGAAATTAAAACTTTTAGTTATATAAAAGTGCTCCAAAACATTTTTATTAGAGAAATGAAAATTAAAACAATTCTGAGGTACAATGCCACACATATCAGACTGGTTAATATGACAAAAAAGGAAAATTATAAATGCTAGAAGGGATACAGTAAAACTGGTACACTAATACTGTTGTAGCTGTGAACTGATACAACCATTCTAGAGAGCAATTTGAACCAAAGGCTCATAAGATCATGCAAACCATTTGATCCAGCAATATCAGTACTAGATCTGTATCTCAAAGAGATCAAAAATAGGGGAAAAGGACCTACCTATGCAAAAATACTTATAGAAGTTTTATTTGTCATGGCAAAAATTGGAAACTCAAGGAATATCTATCAATTGAAGACTGACTGAATGAGTTATGACATATGGTTGTAATGAAATACTATCATGCCACAAGAAATGATGAACAAGACAATCACAAATAATAATACTTGGAAGATCTATATAAAGTGATGCAAAATGAAGAAAGCAGAACAAGAAAAACATTGTGCACAGCAATAGTGTATGACAATCAACTGTGAATGACTTAAATATTTTCAGCAATGCAAGGATCCAGGACAACTACAAGGGGCTCATGATGAAAAAGGCTATCCACCATCATAGAAGGAAATCACAGAGCTTGAAAGCAGATTGAAGGACACCATTTTTCACTTTATTTCCTTCATGAGTCTTTTTTTTCTTATTTAAGTGATACTTGTCTTTCAAAACATGATGAACATGGAAATACATATTGCATGATAGCACATATGTAATCTTTATCATATTTTTTGCAGTCTCACGGAGGGGGAAGGAAAGAGAGGAAGGGAGAGAACATGGATCTCCAAAATGTCAGAAAATGATTATTACAAATTTTACATGTAATCTGGAGAAAAGTTTTAAAAAATAATAAAGTGTGTTGGGGCTCTTTGTGTCATAGAAACTCTACTACAAACCTTGTATGCAGTCAGGCCTTTACATTTTGCCACATGATTACTTAAAATATCATAGGAGGACATAGATGTAGAGCTGGAATGGCCTTAAAGGTCCTTGACTTAAATTCCCTCATTTTATAGATGAAAAAACCGAAGACCAGAGAGGTAGAATGATTAGCTCAAGACCAATTCGGTAGCAAGCATTAGAGCTAGGATTTGAGCATACATCTTGACACTAAAGGTACTAAACACTAAAGACACTAAAGGCTTTCTTCTTCCCTGCCCTCACTCCATACACTATGTGAAAGTCAGGTCTTCCTGATTTCATGCCTAGAGGTCTTTTATTCTCAAATTGCTTCATATATATATATATGCATATATATATATGATATATATGTGTATATGTATATGTATATCTTACTGCTCTGATAAGTATGAATCTCTTTTTTAATTTTTTATTTAGAATATTTTTCCATGGTTACATGATTCATGAATCCCCTCTCCCCCATTCTTTCCCCTCCCCTCCTAAACTCCTGACAAGGAGTTCCACTGGGTTATACATGTTATCATTGTTCAAAACCTATTTCCATATTATTCATATTTGTAGTAGAGTGATCTTTTAACATCAAAACCCTAATCATATCATTATCAAACTACATGATCAATCATATGTTTTTCTTCTGCATTTCTGTTTCCACAGTTTTTTCTCTGGATGTAGATAGCATTCTTTCTTATAAGTTCCTCTGGATTGTCTTGGATCATTGCATTGCTGCGAGTAGAAAAGTCTATTATATTTGAATGTGTCATAATGTATTATCATAGTGTATAATATTCTCCTGGTTCTGCTCCTTTCACTCTGCATCAATTCCTGAAGGTCTTTCCAGTTCACATGGAATTCTTCCAGTTCATTATTCCTTTCAACACAATAATATTCCATCACCATCAGATACCACAATTTGTTCAGCCATTCCCCAATTAATGGACACCTCCTCATTTTCCATTTTTTTGCCACCACAAAGAGCGTGGCTATAAATATTTTTGAACAAGTCTTTTTTCTTACTATCTTTTTGGGGTGCAAATCCAACAGTGTGTGGCTGGATCAAAGGATAAGCATTCTTTTAAAGCACTTTGTACATAGTTCCAAATTGTCCTCCAGAATGGTTGGATCAATTCACAACTCTACCATCAGTGTCTCAGTTTTGCCTACATCCCCTCCAACATTTATCACTTTCCTTTGCTAAGGCTATGAATTTCTTGAGAAAAGCATCTTATTCTTTTGAATCTTCCATAACATACAGAATAGTGCTGAACATAGCTTATTCACTTATTTTTCAGTCATGTGTGACTCTTTATAACTCTATTTGGGGTTTTCTTTACAAAAATGTTGGCATGGTTAGCTATTTCCTTCTCCAGCTCATCTCATAGATAAGGAAATTGAGGAGTCTTCTTGACTCCCGCTCAGATTCTCTGTCCACTGTGCCACCCAGCTACCCAAACACAGAGCAGATTTAATAAATATTTGCTGAATTAAACTGAATTATTTCATATATTTCCTCTTTAGGCAATCTGGAGAAAAGGATAGATATGCATAGAATTGGGCCAGCTATGCAAATACATTCAGACTCCACAGCATCTACAATATGTACTTTGCTAGGAGCTCATAGTCTGTCTCTCAGTCTTGCTGAGACATTCTAGATTTTCTTTCTCTTTCCCCTTTCCCCTAAATCTCTGACTTTATCTGTTTCTGTCTTTGTCTCTCTTTCTCTGTCTTTGTAGTTATCTTTATCTCTTTTGCTTTCTCTGTGACTGTCTGTCTTTCTCTCATAGCTCTACCTGCAGGCTTGTGGCTTGGATTCTTTAATGAAAAGCAATTTTTATTGATGTAAAGCATATATCCCCTTAGCTGACTGTACTTCCCTTCTCACACAAAGAGGGTTTTTCCAACTCTTGGAATCACCTCACACTTATCAGATGGACCAATATGACAGAAAAGGAAAACAATAAATGTTGGAGGGGATATGGAAATATTGGGTCACTAATGCACTGTTGGTGGAGTTGTGATCTGATCCAACCATTTCAAAGAGCAATTTGGAACTATGCCCAAAGGGCTCTAAAGTGTGCATACCTTTTGATCTAGCAGTACCACTACTGGGTCTTTATCCCAAAGAGATTTGAAAAAACAGAAAAGGACCTATTTGTGTAAAAAATTTATCATGGCTTTTTTTTAATTTTAAACCCTTAACTTCTGTGTATTGACCTATAGATGGAAGAGTTGGCAAGGGTAGGCAATGGGGGTCAAGTGACTTGCCCAGGGTCACACAGCTGGGAAGTGTCTGAGGCCGGATTTGAACCTAGGACCTCCCGTCTCTAGGCCTAGCTCTCAATCCACTGAGCTACCCAGCTGCCCCCTATCATAGCTTTTTTTGGTAATAGCTAAGAATTAGAAATTGAGGGTTTGTCCATCAACTGGAGAATGGCTGAACAAGTTGTGCTATATGATTATAATGGAATGCTACTATGCTATAAAAAATGATGATCAGAATGATTTCAGAAAATCTGGAAAGATTTATGTGAACTGATGCAAAGTGAAGTGAGAAGAACCAGAAGAATGGTATACAGAGTGATGAACAACTCTGAATGGCATAGTTATTTTCAGCAATGCAGTAATCTAAGACAATCCCAGACTCATAATGAAAAATGCCATCTGCTCTCAGAAAAAGATCCAATGGAGTCTAAATGCAGACTAAAACATACTATATTTTCTTCTTTTTTTTTTGTTTGCAATCTCTTCCACAAAATGACTAATATGGAAAACACTTTACATGACTGCATATGTAAAATCTACATCAGACTACTTACTCTCTCATGGGGTTGAGGAAGGGATTGAGGGACAATGGGAAGGAGGGAGAGAATTTGGAACTCAAATTTTTTTAAATCAATTTTAAAAATTGTTTTTACATGTAATTGGAGTAAAATATAATATAATATAAAATAGACAAGGAGGACTTTTCAAAAGTGGCATCAAGATAGAAAGGCAGCTCCAAAACTGAATATTTATATAGTATAGAAACATTTTTAGAAGCCTTAAAGGCAGAGGCTACTAGGTGGCTCAGTGAATTGAGAGCCAGGTCTAGAGACAGGAGGTCCTAGGTAAGTTCAAAACAGGCCTCATATACTTCCTAGCTCTGTGACCCTGGGTAAGTCACTTAATACCCATTGCCTAGTCCTTACCAGTCTTCTTCTACCTGGGAATTGATTCTAAGGCAGAAAGTAAGGATTTTAAATAAAAGAAGCTTTAGAGGCAATCCTAATGTAAAACAAGTCCTCATTGCCAAGAGATGCTTTGATGCCCTGAGGAAGGCAACTTCAAATGCATGCTTCACAGGGCTGTTTTGAGAAGCACTTGAAAGATGTGGAATGCTAAGGTGGTTGATGACTAATAGACATGCATTTCAACTTGATTCAAGCTATTTTCAAGTTCATTAAAACTAACAAACTAACAAGTTTGGTCAGGTTGAAAATCTATCAAAAGGGTAGTCTAGCAATTTTGATATCCAAGGAAACAGTAAGAAAGGACTCAATGTTAGCTTTTTGAGACAAATTCAGAAGGGGATAGGGTGGGGAAATTCTGAGACACTGTCCCTTTAGGGGCAATCTTAGACCCCTGAGACATTTCAGGACCATTGTGTATATGTGCAGGAGAGACTATTAAGTTTTGATAAGGAGACTGATGAGTTTGGGGAAAAGCTCACTTGGAGCAAAGATTGGGTAGAGGTCATTGGAGAGAGAGAAATGAGCCATCAGGCAACTCTTTTTTTAATTTTAATTTTAAAATTTTTTTCCCAAGGTTACATGATTCTTGTTGTCTCCCTCCTCTCTAGGATCCCTCCTCCTGGAGCTGACAAGTAATTTCACTGGGTTATACATATATTATCACTCACATCCTATTTCCATATTATTCATTTTTGCAATAGAATAATCATTTAAAACCTAAACCCCAAATCATATAGCCATATAACCAAGTGATAAATCATATGTTTTTCTTCTGTGTTTCTCACCCACAGCTCTTTCTCTGGATGTAGATAGCATTCTCCTAAGTCCCTCCGAATTGTCCTGGATCATTGCATTGCTATTAGTAGCAAAGCCAATCACATTTGATCATCCCACAATGTTTCAGTTTCTGTGGACAGTGTTCTCCTGGTTCTGATTATTTCACTTGGCATCAGTTCATGGAGATCTTTCCAGTTCATACAAAAATCAAGCAGTTTATCATTTCTTTTAGCACAGAAGTATCCCATCACGATCATATACCACTATTTGTTCAGCCATTCCCCAGTCAAGGGATACCCCCTCATTTTCTAACTTTTTGCCACCACAAGAAGCACAGCTATAAATAGTTTTGTACAAATGTAACCATTCCCATTGTTTTGTTTTTTATTTATCTCTTTGAGATACAAACCCAGTTGTGGTATTGCTCCATGAATGGACATATATTCTTTTAAAGTCCTTTTGGCATAATTCCAAATTATTCAAATTTTAATTTTAACTAATGATTCTTTTTAAAATCCTTATCTTCTGTCTTATAATAAATATAATCAACACTAAAAATTATTTCCAGGGCAGAACAGCAGCAAGAGCTAGGCAATTGAGGTTAAGTGATTTGTCTGATTCTAGATTTGAACCCAGGACACACTATCTCTAGGCTTGGCTCTCAGTCCACTGAGCCACCCCCTTGCCTCTTAATAAATTATTCTTGCCATACTAAACTCAGATGTTTCTAGTTTCAAAAGGAGTACAAGTTCTAGCAGTATCATATAAGCTTCTGTGACTTGGGTCAAAAACTCATTTGCCTTGCCTTAGTTATGGCTTTGGGCAGATTAATAGCTGATATGAAGCAAAAAACACACATAGGAGATGAAGAGAAATTACTGAAAAGATGAGGAGGACTTTGAGCAGTGTTAACTAACAGCTTGGCTAAAAAAACCCAAAAAAACCTAAATCCACTGGCAGTAGCTCAGCCAGAACTTCAACTATAAGTAAAAGAATTATTCATTTTGATTTGACTGGACATTCATCACAAAACTAGAATTAGACTAGCAATGAGGAATAATTGAGAGGTCAGTCTCAATTAATGAATATTCTTAATCATAGAATACTTTTAAAGAAAGGTGGTTTTAATATACTGTCAAGTAGCCTCATATATTGTTTGACTAAAATTACTAAGTGGTCCACAGTGAAAAGTATTAACTTTTGCCACATATTTCTTATACCACTTTGTCTAGATACTTCCTTTTCCCTCATATGCTGTATCTTGTTTCACAAGGCACCTAGGTTTAGTAGGGGACAAGCTAGCCCTCAAGTCAGGAAGACCTGGGTTCAAGTGTCACATACTAGCTGAATGATGAGGGCATAGCACAGTACTGGCCTGGCACATAAAAGGTGATTAATAAATGCTTATTGATTGACCGACTGACCATGAGTAAGTAATAACTTCTTAGTGCTTCAGCAACTGTCCTCAAAGATTTCTAACCTGGAGTCCAAGAAATTGTTTAAAAATATTTTTGATCACTCTATTTGAATATGATTTTTTTCTTTTTAAAAATATTTATTCATTAGACATTTTTTAAAGATTTGCATTTCAGTGGCACCCTGTAAAGTAGACTTCTTCAGTGCCAGAGCAAAGCCTTTGTGCTCTCATTACTGCAAACCTGGTAAACAAGGCATGGACCAAACTAGCCTCTTTCTGGGCACACATGCTACCCATCTTGGTCTCCTCTGAGCCTTAGGCTAGTAGGTGACTTAATAAATGTTTGATATATTGAATTCTCTTGTGAAGTCCTATTTTAATGAATAGATAAGGCTCATTTTCATTTTGTTGAATATATTTGCATATTATTAATATGATAAAATCCTTTAAAAAAGTTGTTCTTTTAATTAGGTTCAATATGTGGCTCCCTTCCCTGTCACCAATTTAATTCAACAAATGCAACAAACATTTATTAGGTGCCTCCTGGGGTTGAGAGCTGTGTGTGAGGTGCTGGAGGAGATATAAATTTTAGATAAAGACAGAGTCTCAATCCTCAAGGAACTTATAGTCTAGTAAGGAAGAACGACACATAATATAATAACTATAACTCAAATGAATATATGATATGTGCATTGGAGAGATACAGGGGAACAAAACATTTAGCAGATTAGATACATAATTTCTCCTTTGCTACCATTTCTTTACTTTCTGCTCCATTTTTAGTGATTTGCTTGCATGTTCTAATTTGCTTAGCACCTTATGGTGGAAAGAGTGTTGCCTCTGGAGTCAGAGGACTTGGGTTCATATTTTGACTCCAAGGTTTGCTGCCTCTTTGACTATGGGCAAGTCACCTATCCTCCATGTGCCTCAGTTTCCTCATCAGTAAAATGAAAGGGTAGTTCAGGATGAGTTTTAGAGTCCCTTCCAACTCTAAATCTATGATCAAACCAATAGGGTATTTTGATAAAGTAGAGTGCTGAACCTAGAATCAAGAAGGGCAGGGTCCAAATCCAGCTTCAGGTTTTACTAGCTGTGTGACTCTGGGCAAGTTAGTTCACCTCTATCTACCTCAGTTTTCTCATCTTTAAGATAGAAATAATAGAGTTGTTGGGAAGATCCAGTGAGACCTTATTTATAAAGTGCCATATTTTTATTATCCCTTCATTCTAGGTTCTTTTCTTCCCAGATGGACATCAGTCAAGGCCAAGGCAAATAATGGTAAAGTGAATAGAATGTCTGGACCATAAAGGACTGCACAGATGATCTAGTATAGTATAGTACAAATTCCTTATTTTGCTGATGAGGAAGGTCCAGAGAAGGGAGGGTCCATTGCCCAAGGTCACAAGACTACTTAGCAACAGAAGCAAGAACTGAGTCTACTGAGTCAATAGTAGACCCAAGTCTACTGAGACTCGATCAAGTTCTTTTTTTCCCACTACGCCATCTATCCTGACTTAGAAGAACCTGAATTCAATTTACTTTGTCTTGAAAGTAGTGTAGATGGAATTGTTTTAGCTATTATGAAAATTAATTTGGAATTAACTTTAAAAAAGTGACTAAAATGTCTATAAGCTCTGACCTAATGATCACAGCATTTACAATTCAAAGTGGATGCTCTTCTATTGGGGAATAATTAAATAAATTATGGCATTTGAATATATTGGACTGTGACTCTACTATAAGAGATGATGAGCAAAATGAATACAGAAACATAGGAAGACTTTTATTACCTGATGAAAAGTGAAGCAACCAGAACCAGGGAAACAATGTCCAGAATAATGAGAACAATGTAAATAGAACAGAAAAAGGAAACTGAATGCTATTTAATTATAGCGACCAACCTTGGGTCTGGAAAATTGTTAGGAAAACACAATTCTTTCCTTTCTTTGAAGTGGTAGGTGACTGCAGACTTGTAATGCCATATCAGAAGCAGTTCACGCGTTTTGTTTTTATTTTGTTGAACTGTTTTCCCCTCTCTGTTTGATTCTTTGTTACAAGGGATGGTTCCTTGGGTATTTGTGGGGGAAGGGATATATTTGTAAAATGAGGTGACATTGTGGTTGTTTTTCCTTCTTTATTGAAGTGAACCAATAACATTGCAATGTGATATCTTGACTTGCTTGTGAAATGGATTTAAATGAGGCAGAATTACTCAAAGTTATCAAGACCTCATTCTCTCTTCCATAGTCACTGAAGTTCAGTGGTAAGAAAAAAGTCAGGCTGATGGGCAGTGGCCCTGGATGCTGTGGATGACCTCAATGAACAATAGAAGTCGAAGTCAAGTCCATGTTTCACCCAAAACTCAATCCAGAAAAATGATATGATGGATAGACTATTAGACGTGGAGTCAGGAACACCGAAATTCAAGTCCTTCATTTGATATTTGCTAGCTGTGTGACTCTGGAAAAAGTCACTTAAAGTCTCTGGGCCTTAGCTTCATTATCTGTAAAATGAAGAGACTACCAGATGGCCTTTGAGATCCCTTTTAGCTCTAACTGTACCGTCCTGTGCATTGTTTCCATGTTTCCTGCTCTAATAGCCTGGATCTGTGAGGTGACTATAGGACATTTTTTGAGGGTGGGCTAAGAGTTAGGGATTGACGTCCTTTTTTGCTCCTAGATGTTGGTGGGACTCCTTTTCTTTTTAATTACCTATTTTACACTATCACACTGTAATGTTTTACTCCTTTCTTTTTCACTGAATGATTTGCTTTTCTATACTCTTCCCAAATCCATTAGAAATGGTAATAAATGAGAGACAGAATAGTAAACCCTTGGTTTGCTCATACAAATTCCATATGCCAGAAAGGATCAAAACATTGATTGTTGATGTTTCCAAAAGACAGCGGACCAGCCTTTGTTTCTGCCAGCTATGCTTGTCAGAGTAATTCATGAGCCCCTAACACCTGTTCCCTGAAATAGTTGTAAACCGTCAATATTGTTCTCCATATTCCACTGCAAAGGGTAAGCTTGTCAGATTTCAATAGACTTAAACCCCGACAGTCAGCTTTGCTGCATTTAAGATTTATGCCCCTTTTAGCCTATGCTCTTTTCTTGCCCCAACTCCATCCTTGTCAATAGGATATTTAATGGGTGACTTAAGAGGCTACGACTACATGTGAGCTCACTCTGAGGAGCCACGCTCGGGAGGTCCCTTTTGGGGCCATTGACTGCTACAGTAATGACAGCTGCTATGGAGTTGCAGATGGAAGTAGAGGAAGCCCATCAATCAATGAACCAGCTGAGATAGGCATTGGGGATAAAAAAAAAGCAGAAATAAAATGGCCCTTATCCTTGAGCAGACAGCATATACACATAAAGGATAGGTGAGAGAGACTAGACCTGTGATCCCAATGAGAGAAGGAGATCTCAATGCAGGCTGCCATCTTGTCTATAATTATTGGTCTTAGAAGGTTGTTTAGACTACTGAATGGCTGTGACTTCCTCAGGATCATATAGTTAATATTGTCAGAGGTAAGAATTGAACTCAGGTCTTCCTGGCTCTTTCTTCACTATCCCAAACTGACTCAATATACACATATAAATTCTTTTTGTTATTGTTTAGTCATTTCAGTTGTGTTCAACTCTTTGTAGTTACTTTGGGGTTTTCTTGGCAAAGATACTAGAGTAGTTTGTCATTTCCTTCTTTACCTTACTTTATAGATGGAGAAACTGAGGCAAACAGGGTTAAGTGACTTGCCCAGGGTCACACAGCTAGGACATGTCTGTGGCTAGATTTGAACTTAGCTCTTCCTGACTCCAGAACTAAAACTCTATCCACTAAGCCACCTCACTGCTCAGTAAATTCATTTTAAAAAAATCTCAAATTTTTAAACGGAGCTATGATCTCATCATAAAGCCATTGTAGAAGTTCTCTGCAAATATGTGGGCTATAGTGCATTTATGCCTGCTCTTCCTATTTATTTATTCCTGACTCTTAACCACGGCCCTCATCAGTCTGTCACAGGAGTAAACTATTCATTATGCTAGGGGCTTTCCACTCTTTCTTCTGATGGTCTAAGGTAGAATAAAACCTTTTGGTGATCCACCTGCCATCTCTCGTTCTTTCCACATGATCAGCCCATTTTCCTAACATAGGATAAATTGATAGATGGAGATCATATAATTTACCACTACTGTCCCCATTTTGTAAATGAGAAAATTGAGGACCAGAAAAGTTAAGTGAAATAGCTGTCATATGGAAGTGGTTGAGCCAGGATTCAAAGCCAGATCCTTTGTCACCAAATCCAGTACTATGCCTTCCCAATAGGACCACTAATACTACTACTGTTGTTAATGCTACTGCTACAACTTCACTTTTATGTGGCATTTTAAGGTTGGCAAGTTGTTTTACAAACATTATCTCATTTGATTTTCACAACACCATTGAAATCATGGCTCTTTGGAGTATTAAAGAATATAAATTATAAACAATACAACAGACAAGCCAGAAAGAGAAAGCAATTGATGTCTGGGTCCATATATCACTAGGCAATAGAAGAGTGCCCAGGAATACACAACTATATGCTTAGAGGACTAAGGAAGTCCATACCAGAATTTGTCTTGTGTAAAATGGGGGGTCAGAATCTAGGGGTTAACAAAGGATGCATTTTTTTCTCAGAAAAATGAATGACAGTGGGATCAAACGAAGAAGATGACAGGAAAGAAGAATGTGGGTCAAGGAAGGAGAATAATCATTTAATCAGAATGCTAACATGTCAGAGTAGAAAGGGCTCTCATTTAATTCCCTTCCCCTCCCACCTCAAACTTTGATAGATGAAGAAACCAAGATAAGGGATGTTAAATGACTTGCCTCAGATCATATGGATGGGGGAAGGGAGGAGAAAGGAAAAGAAAAGAAGGGAAGATAAAATATAAGACTTCCCCAAATGAGTCAGTCAGCAAGTCTTTATTTAGTACTTACTATGTGCTCGCTATGCCATGCCCTGAATTCAATTCAGCTGCAAACCCCCTGAAACAAGAATTCTCCATTCATTTAGTTATAACTTCCTTCTTTCTTCTGGCTTCTGTTAGGGCAAAAATGTCAAGTTAATACAATTCACCTCCAAAAGTATGAAAACAATTATATGTTCAATATCACAAATAAATTGCTAGATTTGATAATTATAGTTCACTACCTGGCATTACTCTCCACCATCCAGTCTTACTTTATTCCCCTTCAAGCACTCTATGATCCAGCCAAATTGGTGTTCTCACTGTTCCTCACACACAAAATTCAATTTCTCATTTCTGTGCTGTTGTTGTCGCTGTTTCTAGGCTGTTCCCCATGCCTAGAATATACTCCCCTCTCACTTCCACTTCTTTGAATTAAAAAGAAAAAGGAAAGAAGAAAGAAACATCTTATCTGCAAGAGTGTGTTGGAGTCAGATCAAACCAATGGAGGAAAGCCCATTGTTAAATTTTCAATGGGAGTATTTATATCTCAAAAATAGGCAAACTCTATCAATAGGACTTGTTTTTATTGTCTTAATGCTAATAATGTAAATTAAATTTAAAAGTGTGTCGTGTACATTTTTTTTCAAAGAGTTAGTTGTTAAACATTTACCAACACACTTTTGCCTTTCCTAATTCTCTTGCTGCTAGTGTTTCTTCTCACATATTCCTTTATATTTATTTTACATATATTTTAATTTAATGTGTGTGAGATCCTTGTCCAGTGGCCAACACGTCAGCCTTGACATACTGCTGTAGAGTTGAAACACAGCAGTCTTGCCATTCTTGCCATAAAGGAAGCCAGAAGAAAAGGGGAAGTTGTGGCTTAATGAATGGAAGGCTCATAGGTACAAGCACTCTTTGGAAGGGGGTAAAAAGTTAGTGAAATGAGTTTTATTTTATAGCTAAAGATAATCAGAAACATTTTATGGGGAGATTTTGTCATCATGTTTAATAGTATTGATGATAATTTTTTGCCAAAAGACTCCCATAAAAATAATTACAGTTTAAGCATTAATATCAGGTGTTGAGATTGTTGCCAGGGACAACTTTATAAAACCATTCAAATTAAATCAACAGACACTATGATGACTGGGAATTTTGATGCAAAGGTAGGAAAAGGTGAGGATATCCTCAATAAGAGTATTGTTAGGGAACAAGCAAGAGTTTTGCAAGTAATATTCCATAATATCTTTATCACTTCACAATTACTGGAAAATTCAGAGAATATAAGCACTGTGCTTATTATTAGTCGATTATAAGAAATCATATGAATTCAAAACATAGTCTTATAGGTTCTTTTCACAGCAAAGTGTTGCATCCATACATCCAAAACATTTGAGATCCCTTCAAAGATATTACAATAGAAATAACCTTATTGAGTGGTCCACTTATCATAAATATCTGGGGAGGTATGTAATGGGGAGATGTTTGCTCACCACAGTGGGTTGTCTCTGTCATTTGGAGATCAAGTACCAAGCCTAGGTCAAAGGTGAGATCCTGTGGATGGTTAGCTATTCCAGATCTGGGATGTTGAACTTCTTTTTATGGCATGGACCCCTTTGGCAGTCTAGTGAAGGCTATGTTTTCCTTCCAAGAATCATGTTTTTTTTAGATGCCTTAGAACAAAATGCATAGTACCCCTAAGGAAACCAATTATATCGAAGTACAATATCAAAATTTTTTTAGGTTTATAGACCAATTGATAAATAGACAAAGGTTATGAATAGTCAGTTTTTAGAAGATGAAATCAAAGCCAACTGTAATCATATGAAAAAATGTTCTAAAACTCTCTTGATTAGAGAAATATGAATTGAAACAACTCTGAGGCTCTACCTCACACCTATTAGATTGACCAATATAACAGAAAAGGAAAAATGATTAATGTTGGAGGGGATGTGGAAATATAGGGACACTAACATGGAGTTGTGATCTGATCCAAACATTCCAAAGAGCAGTTTGAAACTATGCCCAGAGGGTAAAACTGTGTATAGCCTTTGATCCAGCAATATCACTACTAGATCTGTATCTACCCCCCCCCCCCGAAAAAATTTTTTAAGGGAAAAAGGCCTATTTATACAAAAATATTTATTGTAGTTCTTTTGGTGGTGGCAAAGAAGTGGAAATTGAGGAGTTGTCCATCAAATGGAGAATAATAGCTGAATGAGTTATAGTATATGATTATAATGGAATACTATTGTGCAATAAAAATGATGAATGAAAGATTTCAGAAAAATCTGGAAAGACTTACATGAAAGAATGCAGAGTGAAGTGAGTAGAACCAGAAAAACAGTGATAGCAATATATATATATTTTTATAAACAACTCTGAATGCAGTAATCCCAGACAATCCCAGAGATTCATGATGAAAAAATGCTATCTGCTCTCATCAGGCTCTCAGAGAAAGAACTGATGGAGTCTATGCAGTCAGAAACATACTATATTTCACTTCCTTTCTTCTTTTTTTTGTTTGATATCTCTTCCATAAATGAGCAATATGAAAAAATGTTCTACATGATCATAGATATGAAATCTGTATCAGATGCTTACATCCCTCTCAGGGATGAGAAAGAGTGTGGGAGAGAGAGTGAGGAGGGAGATAATCTGGAATGCGGAATTTAAAAAATGAATGTTAAAATTATTTTTACATGAAATTAGAGAAAAAAATATTAAAAATGTATGAAATTAACATAAATCTATACCTCTCTTTCCTTTTTAAAAGGAAAAATTTGAAAATCCATTTTGGTCTCATCCCCACCCTTTGATTGGGTTAGGAACAAGGTTGAGGCTTATCTATAAAAGGTGGAAAACTCATGGCATCCTGGAAAATGTTTGCTTCTTTTCCCACAAGACTCCTGGCCTCTAGAAGACTGGCCTCTGACCCAGGCTGATGTCAAGTCTGTCCATCCAGGGAGATTCAGAAAAAATGATGTCACTGGGGTTATAAATTATGGATCAAAGAAGTTTGTAGCCTCTTTGACAAGAAGCAATGGGGTCTCTTGTTCCTGGTGGGGCAGTGTGTGGTCCTTTTCATGGGGAATGGGAATGTGCTCTGGGTAGCTAGGTGACCAACCTTGTGACTATGTGCTTTTTCTCTCTCCAACCCACTTTCACTATTTAATAAATAATTATAAGTTAATATGCAGTCTCCAGAGAATTTTTGATCCTGACAAAAATATTATTTTTTAAAAAAGCTTATAGACCCTAATTTGAAAACCTCTGCTCTTGATGCCTCTATGCATTGTTCTGATCAAATCAAGCCTCAGAACATTGCAAAGCCTCTGGAAAGATTTTTATCTCCTTCTTCATCCCTATTGCGCATGATGAGGTGACCGTTTTCATGAACCAAATTAATTCCTTTACAGGCACAACTGATCCATTCCATCCCATCTGCTCCAGAAATTTGCCTCAACAGTTTCCCCTGCTTTCTCACTAATCTTGTGCATTGGATGTTTTTCTACTGAATATAAATACAGCCATGCCTCTCTTTCCTTGAAAACAAAAACAAACAAAAAAATCTTTCACTTGATCCTTCTACTCCTGATGACCCTTCTCTCTTCCTTTTAGTAACTAAAATTCTTGAGAAGGACATGTATAATAGGTGCCTCCACTACGTGACTTCTCTCTCTCCTCACCTCTGCAATCATGTTCCTGACCTTATTATTCTACCAAATCTTCTTTTCCAAAATTACCAATGATCCCTTGATGGGCAAATCCAGTGGTCTTTTCTCAATTCTCATCTTCCTTGACCTCTCTGCAGCCTTTGACTCTATTGTTCACCCTCTTCTCCTTGAAACACTCTTGTATCCTTCCTTCACTTAGCTAGCAAGTTGATGTTCCTAAAAGGAAGGTCTGTCTAAGTTATCCTTCTCTTTAAAGTTTCCAGTGCTCCATATCACCTCCAGGATCAAATATAAAGTTCTCTATTTGGTATCCAAAGCCCTTTGGGATCTGGTTTCTTCCAACCATTCCAGTGTTCTTCTCCCCTTTTGTTCTCTCTCTCCACATTCCACTCTCTGCCCCTTTAGTTTGGTGACAACAGACTTCTTGCTGTTCTTTCCATCTGATATTCCATCTACAATATGAGGGCAATTTATTTGATTGTCCCTCATGCGTGGAATTCTGACTCTTCTCATCTCTGCTTCTTGGCTTCCTTTAATCTCTGTCTAAAACCCCAACTTTGCAAGAAGTCTTTCCTTATTCCACTTAATACTAATGGCTTCTTTCTGTTGATTATACCCAATCTATTTTGTATATGTCTTTTAAAAATAAAACCTTTGCCTTCTGTCTTAGAATCAGTATTAAATATCAGGGTTCCAAGGCAGAAGAGCAGTAAGAGCTAGGCAATTGGGGTTAGTTAAGTGACTTGCCCAGGGTCACATAGCTAGGATGTTTCTGTGGCTATATTTGAACTCAGGTCCTCCCTTTTTACTGAGCCTTCTGACTCAGGGACAGATATGGGCTTTGTATGTTATCTCCCCATTAGACTGAGTTCCTTGAGAGCAAGGAATGTCTCTTGCCTTTCTTTTTAACCCCCAGCTCATAACATAGTACTAGGAACATAGTAGGTACTTATTAAATACTTGTTGCTTGAGTGAGTGACTGATTTATGTGGATCGAAACCCTTTAATACCCCAATAAATAGTTCCATGGGTTACTGTGGTCTGAGAACGTATCACCTGCTTTTTAAGCTCCCAATGATGAGAATCTCCCAAATTAGCCAAACCGATGATCAGGAATCCACGTTAGGAGCTTTTCTTCATCTGGAGACTTTCCAGAGTTTGTACACCACTGGCGTAGTCTTGAGACCCTGGGGTCACCTGCAAGATAATGAATCATCTCAGTAAGGCTTTGGCAGAGGTCATAATTTATGTTCAACACAATCTTTCTCTTTTTACCTGTGATTTTTCTCCTTGACACTGCATGCTGTATTACTTAAACCTCTCCAGTTGGTGCTCATTAATGTTCATTATTGGTGTGCGGTCAGAGAAAATTAGAGTTATTAGATGGGGAGAAAAAAATCTGGTATTTTTGTTTGATAATATTCAGACTTAGTGTCTGATTAATATCACATTTGCTTTTTAATATATTTTTATTAACTGGATGAGTGGATAAATGAACCTAGTAAGAAAATAAAAGCAACAATATATTATCAATGCACATTGAGGTAACTAGGGGAAATTTTATTCATTTAAGAAGCATTAGTTAAGTGCCTCCACTTTGCCAAACCCTAGGACTTTAAAAAAAACATGAAACAATATCTGCCCTCAAGGAACTTCTTTTCTACTGAGGAAAATCTATTCCTTTGGAAAATGCATTTTTAGAAAGTTGAATTTGAAATTTCCCTGGGGAAAGCTCAGATACTGAAATCCAGAGGTTCAAACAAATATATTATCTATTAAACTATTCAAAAATTAAAATGCTTGGGTTTTAAGGTTTAATCTTGCATTTTAACTTATGTATTAAATAGTGCAATAGCTAAGAAAAAAATCATGTCTAGAATAGACAATTGTGTAAATAAGTATTTTTCAGACTCTGGCAGAGCCCTAGATCTTTTTTCCCCTTTCATTTTGTGATTTATCTCATAAAACCCCTTAAAACATAGATCTCAACTGCAATGTGTTAGTAAATTGTTCTGTGTCTTTTTCTGACCCTTATTATTGTGCATTCACATGTGTATGTAGAGTTGGGACAGGAGGATGTGGGAGGTAGGGAAGAGTTGGAGGGGTAGTGATTGACCAAAGGATTTTTGATCAATGGATTTCTTTTCCAGAGCAAGTGAAGTTACAGAATATAAGAGAGGCAAATAACAGAGGTAAAAAGGTATTAGAGACTTAAATTTAAAAATGTAATTATGTTTTATTGTCCCCTTTAAGAGGAGTGAAAGAATTCTACATATAAATTTGATGTAGTTAGAGGGTAGCTAGCCATTGACCAGTTAGAGGATCAGTCACATCTTCTGGTAGCCCTTTAAAAAAGAAAGAAGCACACTCTATGGAATCAGTAAAATCTCCAAGTTTGTTATGCCTCCCTGTTGAGAGCTGAGTTGTGGGGAAGAACAAGCTCAAGGTTACTTGAGAAACAGGGAGCAACAGGAGGATATCTCAAGAAGAGAAAGAACACTGGGGCCCTGCAGTGCAGATGAATGAGTTGCCTGGATCATGTGTACTCCCAACGTGTCTTCCTCTCTATTAGTGCACCCGATGTGTGTCTATTCTTCCTCCTGATGCCTTGTTTATTTATGGGACAGTGTGCTCTACGTTTGGTGGAAAAATGTCTTGTAGCTACTATTCTTATAATGCCGTCTCAGTAAATTTCTTTGTTTTAAATTTTGTCAACTGGCTGACTACTAACGGGAAATGCCTCAGTGGGGGCTCCAGAATTCCTTGAATGGTGGGATAGTCACCTTCTGCCACAGCTGAAGTCAGTCTGTGTATAGACTTCATTCTGCTTTTGACCTGGCATTATTTACATGAATTGACTCAGTGTGGTTCAGCAGAAAAAGCATTGCGTTTGGAGTCAGAGGAGAGGCGTTTGAATCCTGGTTCTACTTTTTGCCACTTGAGTGACCTTGGGCAAATCACTTCACCTCAATTTTTCTCATCTACAAAAATAATTTGACTCAGATGACCTCAGAGAAAGCTTTTTGTTCTAAATCTATGTTCCTGTAAACTCTTCATAATCTCCAATGAATTCAACCAATATTTATTCAACAAATATTTTATTTGTTGTTTTTATATTTTATGTATATAATATATTTGCTATTATTATAATCAACAAAGATGTAAAAATTAAGTATATTAACATACTATAGAAATAAAATATATAACAAATATACAATGTATTATATTTGTTAATATAATAATATAAATAATATAATAAGTTTAACAATATTTATCAAATGTCTATTGCATGAAAAACACTTAGGGTTGGGATTTTTTATTTGTTTGTTTTTTGAGGGAAGGAGAATCAGTACATCCTGTTTTATCATTTCAAGGGACTCTCTATATGGAGTTTTTCCTCCATCAACTAAGATTATAATTCTGCAAGTTATACTATTAAAAAGTTACCTAGAGACACTAAAGAAGGGCTTAAGGCATTTACCTAGGGCTATGTTGGCAAACCTATGGTTCACATGCCAATATGTGCCAGAGAGGGCTGCTCCCCTCCCTGTCTCCACTATGTTTGAGGACATTTCTTACATGACCCACTCCTCTGCTCAGCAGCCAATGGGAGTACTTCCTCCCTCCCCTGTCTGGGGTAAGGCAGTAGGGGGAAGGGTGGCTCACATGCAGCATGAGGATTGCACTTTGGGCACTCGGTCTCTAAAAGGTTTGCCAACACTGGCCTAAGGGAAGTCAGTATGTATCAAGGTATTACTTGATGTTACAGCTGATATTCTGACCACTAGTCCATGCAACCTCTCTCAGTGGAGGAGTCCTGAAGATGAAAAGTAATGCAAGTGGGGCAACTAGGTGGCACAGTGGATAGAGGGTCAGACCTAGAGTCAGATGGACCTGGATTCAAATCTAACCTTGGACCTTCCTCGCTGTGACCATGAGCAAGTCACTTAACCCCACTTGCCTAGCTCTTGCAGCCCTTCTGTCTTAGAAGTGATACTAAGACAGAAGGGAAGGGTTTAGGAAAAAAAGTGACACAATCCTCTTCTTTTTATTTTTTATTTTTATTTTTTAAACCCTTGCCTTCCATCTTGGAATCAATACTGGATATTGGTTCTAAGGCAGAAGAATGGTAAGGGCTAGGCAATGGAGGTTAAGTGACTTGCCCGGGGTCACAAAGCTAGGGGGTCTGATTCTCAATCCACTGAGCCACCCAGCTGCCCCAACACAATCCTCTTCTTCAGGTTGATGACAGACTATTTAGGGTGAGGGATTAGGAGTTCATGGGCATCTACAACAACAGGTACACAGACACGTAACATAAAGGAGAGTGAGAGGGCCAAAAGAAAATGTTGGAGGAAGAGACAGTCATTTTAACCAATACCCGGTGGTTTAGCCCTTAGGTTGCTTTGTGACATTTCCTATTTATGGCATTATAATGCAGCTACAGACATCTGTAGACAAATAATTCTTTGTTTCTTGATAATGACTTCCTTGGTTTATAATCCCCATAGTGAGACACCAGGTCAAAGGTGTGGTCAGTTAAATAGCCTTGTTCTCTGTTGCCAGGTTGCTCTCTGGAAAAAAATAATGGTGCCAATTTGCATCTCCACCTTCAAGGAAGTGAACAGTGCCCTCCCCATGTCATTGCTCCACCTCATTAGAGCAGAATTGCTATAAGTAAACAGAACAATCCCTTCTATTTACACTACTGTGCTTTGCATTTTCCTGTAATTTACTCCTTTATTCCCCCAGAATCTATTAAATATCATGTGTTGCTGATATGCCTTAGTTCTCCCTCTTTAGAACTGCTGGCGAAATAACTGCTGTGAAGTTAAGTCCTTAGAAACAGCTTATCAAGCCACTAACATGTTGCTTTTCTAGTAAGTAAATATTTAACCCCGTTTTTAGGAATGGATTTGCCTCATTTCCCTCTGCTTACTTTCTCCCTTAGCCCTATTCTCCTCCTTCCTCTATTTTTCTTCACCCATTTCCTGCTGATGATCTTGGTCAGGGCTCCCTAAATAACAGTTCATAATTAGCTAGTGCTTTTATATCCAGTATGACACAGCGGGGAGGTTAGTAGATTTAGAATGAGAAGATGTCAATTCAAATCCTGATTCTGCCACTAATTACCCGTGTGACCTTGGTCAAGCCATTTGACTTTTTTGGACCCTAAATTTCTTCATCTCTAACAGCCTCTGGTCCTTTCCAGCTCTCAATATTTTGTTGTTGTTCAGTTGTTTTAATCGTGTCTCATTCTTTGTGACTCAGTCTGGTATTTTCTTGGCAAAAATACTGGAGTGGTTGGCCATTTCCTTCTCTAGCTCATTTTGCAGGTGAGAAACTGAGGCACACAGGATTAAATGACTTGTCCATGGGTCCCATAGTTAGAACTCAAGAAGATGAATCCTCCTGATTCCAGACTCAGCTTTCTTTCCTTGGTGCCACTTAATTGCCCAGCTCTCAGTATATGATGATATTATTCTAGTATTGATACATGCCTGGTATTGAAAATAGCCAACATTGAGGCTATAATAGCCTGCTTCTCAGGAAACCTTTGCTGCTTGTTTAGGAGGTAAATCCATAACGACCACTCCACTATGTTCTGATAACATGCTTTAGTATGGTTAGTGACAGCAGTGTGGAGTAGTGGAGAGAGCTGACTCTGAAGGCTACTTGTGATATATACTATTACCACTGACCAGTCACTTCATGCCTTGATATCTAGACAACTCTCTAAGAGAAGTCCAATGTTTGGCTTTTAAGGTCCTATGTAATCCGACCTTTTCTTCCTTTCCAGTCTTCCAACACCTAACTCTCCCTCCATCTATTCTATGATCTAGTGACGTTGTCCTCCAGTCTGTTCCTCAAATAAAACATGCCTCCAGTATCTTACCTTCACTGGTTGTTTCCCAACTCTGGAACTTTCTCTCCTTCACCTCTATCTCTTGGCTTCCTTCAAGTCCCAGCTAAGATTCTACCTTCTGCAAAAAAGACTTTCCTAGTCCTTCTTACATTTTAATGCCTTCCTTCTGAGACTATCCCCAATTTACCCTTTATAGATCTTGATTCAACATAGTTGTTTTCTTGCCATCACACATATTGGACTGTGAGCTCCCAGGGAGCAGGGATTGATTTGTTCTTGTTGTATGTTGTTTCTTTTTCTTTGTACCCTCAGTTCTTAGTCCTGTACCTGGAACATAGTAGGCACATAATAAATGCTTGTTGAGTGATTGATTGACTAATTACATAGTATCTTCAACTTGAAAAATAAATAATTTTGCCTATCAATATATAAATGGCTTGTGTGAAAATCTCTCAGACCAGTACAGTGATGTAGTCACTTCTAAAAAATTAAATTCAATTGAAACATTTATTCATTGTCTATTATGTATGAGGCACTGTGTTTGACACTTAGAGGAGATATAAAGGTGAAAAACCGAACACTCCTGGTCTTTGAGTATGTTTGAAAATGTAGAAGAATGGGTTTTGAGGTGTGTGATTAGGGAAATGATGGACCTCATGATGGGTGGACTTGATCTTCTCAGTAAAGCATGTGATGAGGACACTTGCTGAAAGGGAGGTATTGGAGAGAATTCAAGTTTTGGAGCCACCAAAGAAAGGGGTAAGATATAGACTTAAGAAAGAATAAGAAATATCATTTAGTGGTGAGGTCCTACTCTTGGTAAGGGTATTGATTGGTATTGGTAATGAATCTACTCAGTGTGGTGATTTGATTTCTTCCAAGGACATTTAGGAGTTCATTTCTACAAAGAAATTACATGATGGGATTGATCCAGGTTGAAAACTGTTATAGTATGAAAGCTGATAAGGACACTGGAAGGGAAAAGGAGAATAGGAGTCAATGGATTGTGGAAGTGACTATCGATTCTTTTGGAACAGAAATGAAGGCTGGGTAAGGGTCACTGATTGGGTGAACAGGGAGATGGGATAAATAGGTCAACCCTTCCTCCTGATCCATTTGGGTGAAGTTGGGATAGGGAGAGAAGGACAAGTGGGAAGGGTAACCACAAAGGAAATGTCTTCAAAAGAGGAAGGTTCCTGCAAACACAAAATAATGGAATGAGCGTTCAAAAGAAGAATTAAGGTTAAAGAGAAATTAATTAAAGACTGAGCCAGAATTCCAGAAGACACAATGGAAATGAAAGATTGAAGAAGAAAAGGGGTATGAGGAGTATCAGGATTGAATAGAATGGAAACATGATTATGGAGAGAGGCAATAGGAAGAGGGCATTAGAGAAACTAGAGGCTGCAATTTGATATCCATGAACCTGGAGAAGTATCAGTGGGATGAGTGCTATTCAGTCTTCCAGGGACTTAGGTTGATGGAGGGTGGAACTGGCATAAAAGTTCCCATCTCCAGACATTGGGGAGAGCTGGTAGTGTGGGCAAAGACCAACCTGGAGATTTGAGTGCCCAGAGACTGTAGCTTGGCATCAGTTCTGTAGTCATAGCCCAGGAGAATGGGGAATGAGGATTCCCAGAATATTCTCCAATCCATGGAACATGCATTTGGCATTGGTCAGGCCTGGTACCAGACTTCTTTTCTTTCAGTACTGAGTCTGGTGTCTGACACCTGGCTTAAGCAGCACCAGGACTTTGTCAAGGTCCCTATTTTTTCTGGTTCTCAGTATGGGCTCAAAGCCTTGGTTGGACAATACTCTGGTGAAAACCACACGAAAGAAATGCCCAAGATTTCAATTCAGGCTTCCTGGATTCCACCAGCACATAATTCATTGAACAAAATAAGGACTTAACAGTATAAGGCAATCAGAGCTGCTAGATCAAATCCATTCCCATCACTTCTCTTGCAGGGGAAAATTGCAGCTATTTTCAGAAACAACATAATCTAGGGCAGGGTGGGAGGAATGCCTACCTAGGGGAAAGCAAGTTGGGAAACTATGGGCAGGTAGCAAGGGTTCCAGCTCTCCTTTGCCAAAATAATACCACCACTTCAGAGAAAGTCCTGACATTGTCAGGAGACAGACTCATTACACACACACATACACACACACACACACACACACACACACACACACACACACACACACAATCTTGAGCCTGTTTTGTTAAAAGGCTAAAGATTTCCCACTTGCAAGGAGTAGGCAGGATTCTGTCTCCTGGGGGCTGTCACAGGGACAGATGTGGGCTTTGTGTATTGTATGCACTAGTTACCACACACTATCTCAAAGCCTAAATTGGCAGCTAGAACAGGCCAGAGCTAGGAAGAGATTGGAGAGGCGGCCTGACTCTCCCACTGGGTTAGTGCTGGCGGAGAAGCTCCTTGTGGCTTCCTCTCCCCTGCAGAGCCTGGTAATGGATCTCTGCATCCTAAAAAAGGAAGATAATGGTGGATTTTAGCTTATAAATAGATGCTTGCATACTCTCCATGCAAAGCACTGATTGAGGGAGCCACACTGACTATTGAGCTCATTTTAGCTTCCATTTCAGCAGGCACCCCCTCAGCCTGTACCTCCCGCCTTCTCTCTCCTCCTCCTCCTCCTCCTCCTCCTCCTCCTCTTCCTCTTCCTCCTCCTCCTCCTCCTCCTCCTCTTCCTCCTCCTCCTCCTCCTCCTCCTCCTCCTCTTCCTCTTCCTCCTCCTCCTTTTCTTCTTCTTCCTCCTCCTCCTCTTCTTCTTCCTCCTCCTCCTCCTCTTCTTTTTCTTCCTCCTCCTCCACAGCTGATAGGAGCTCAGCTCCAGCCACCCTCCAGCTGGCCGTTGGGTCTCTCCACCAGAGGGCACGCAAACACACAGTCCAGTGACCCTGGGCATACAGCTCCTCTGTTTAGGCCCATGCACAATGCCTTCTTTTAGGGATCTGGACAAAAATACCAGTTGGATTTTCATGAGCTGGGGGTGAGCTCATCACTCAGGAAAGTCAGAGGGAAGTCAGTGATTCGATGACAGCCAGTCAGGAAAACACTGCTCTGATGGGACATCCTCCCACCCACCCCAGGCTCCTGCCCTGCTTCTCCTTGCCAAGCCCACCGGGGAGGATGAGAAAGGGCTATCAGATCTTGTGGCTGCTGGGTCCCGGGTCGGCCCCTGCTCTTATTTATGAGCTTCATGGCACCTGCTCTCAGGAGACAATGGATATGTTCTAAAGGCACTGGATGAACCCCAAACACCACTGGTCTCTCTGTAGCATGCGGGAACCAGGGCTTTGATGAATAGTGACAGAAATAGGGGGGGCAGCCAGGTGGCTCAGTGGCTCTGGAGTCGGGAGGTCCCAGGTCCCTGTTGGTGACATGGGGCATGTGCCTGCAGGCACCCAGCACCTGAGGTCATTTTTTTCCTTGCCCCACCCCTCTGTCCAGTCACCTAAAGCAAGCATCTTCTCCCTGGGCTCTCTCTGGTAATGCCTGTGCTCACAAACAGCTTGACTTTGCCCTCTGGGCACTCAAACTGGTTAAGGTTCACCAAAGCTGTCCTAGATTCAAATCTAACTTCAGATGGTTTGATATTTTGTTCAATGAATTCTGTGCTAGTGAAATCCAGGAACTAAAATACTGTGTATTTTTTCATGGGCTTTTCACCAAAATATTGTCCAACCAAGACCTCAGGACCACACTTGTGTGGTCTGTGTGGCCCTGGACAGGTCTCTCAACTCCCATTGCCTAGCCCAGTGGTTCCCAAACTTTTTTGGCCTACCACCCCCTTTCCAGAAAAAAAATATTACTTAGCGCCCCCTGTCACATACTATCACTACCCCTTTACAGTTATTCACTACCTGCAAATGCACCTGTGGCCATCACCACCTCCCTGGATCACTGCAGCACCCACCAGGGGGCGGTGGTGCCCACTTTGGGAATCACTGGTCTAACCCTTCCTGCTCTTCCGCCTTGGAACCAATTGTTTCTAAAATGGAAGGTAATGGTTGGGAAAACAACAATAACGAATGTAAATGATATTGATCAGGGGAACCTCTGAATAATTTGATGAGATCCCCCCAATCAATTTGATGAGATTACAGGCTGTGGCCTTCTCTCTGGAGGCATCTGAAGAGCATCTCTCCACAGAAGGCAGCCTAACCAACAGCATCTTGTTGCCAGAACATCAGCTGCTCTATGTTCAGTTTCCCAAAGCCTAAGGATAGGGCTGGGGCTTGGAATCTTGGTGGGGGTGCCCCTGTACCCCTGTGATCTATCTAATCTGGGGTCTGAAGGCAAGTAGGTGGCTCTATGGAGAGAATACTGAGCCCAAAGTGAGAAAAATCTGATTTCCAGCATGACCTCAGACACTCGCTAGCTGAGTGGTCCTGGCCAAACCACTACATTCTGTTTGCCTCAGTTTCCTCATCTGTAAAATGAGCTGAAGAAGGAAATGGCAAACCACTCCTGAATCTTTGCTGAGAAAACTCCAAATGAGGTTGGGAAGAGTCAGACACAACTGAAATGATTGAACAACAGCAACCACAACAATATACATGTATATGCTTTATACATGTATACAGAATTATATACATATTTCATCTATTATAATTATATGGGGTTCATGAATTTGTATATATAAAAACATACATATATACATGGAATTATTTTTTATTCCACATGGAAATACATTTTATTATATTCAAGTTACATGGAATATAATTATATATAACATATGACATATTTTCATACTATATAACATGATTACATATGATTAACATTGCATGTTCTTATGACTATTATAATTATTGTATGTAATATAATTACACGCAATGCATATTATATTTAATATAATTATATATAATGTACATTATTATAATTATACCGTTTGTGTAATTATACATATACATACATAACAATACATATTATATAATTATATACAATACAATGTAGGTAAATCATACATAATCATGTGACATAGTATGGAAATATATATTATATGTGATTATATTCTGTATAATTGGTTTCCTTCATAATTCTATGTATTTTATTCATTTAAAAATATCCTAAGGAGTTCATAGGCTTCTTCAGATTACCAAAGGTGGCCATGATTCAAAAAAATATTAAGAACTTCTGCTTCAGAGCCATCTGGCGATCTTTGTCTTTCTGTATCTCTTTGTCTCTCTGTCTCTCTCTGTCTCTGTCTCTGTCTCTGTCCCTCTGTTTCTCTCTCTGTCTCTCTCTGTCCATCTGTCTCTGTCTCTGTCTGTCTCTGTCTCTGTCTTTCTGTCTCTGTTTCTCTCTCTGTCTCTGTCACTGTCCCTCTGTCTCTCTGTCTCTGTCTGTCTATCTGTCTCTGTCTCCCTGTCTCTCTCTCTTTCTCTCTATCTCTCTCTTTCTACCTCTGTCTCTTTCTCTTTCTCTCTCTGTCTCTCTGTCTCTGTCTCTGTCTTTCTGTCTCTCTGTCTCTCTGTCTCTCTGTCTCTCTCTGTCTCTCTCTCCTCTGAACTCCATCTTTGCCTTTGTCTTGCACATTCTGTAAAAATACAGCAATTTGTGGGGAAGGGATTTCCCTCTTTTCTCTTACCTATTCAATATTTGATTGCACCTTGCAGTAGAAGTCCATAGCAGAAGCAGTCATATATACACCTGCTTGTCCTGAGAAAGTAGTTCATGGAAAATGTTCATGAACCCCCAAATCCTGTTTGGGGACAGAAGATTGAATTCTGTAGGCACATACACAGTCCCAGAATCTAGTCTTTTAGGCAGAGAAAGGAGACTTTTTTGGGCAGCACCAGCTTTGGGAGTTGCCTTAGAGGTAAGTCCAAGTTTCTGAATTTGAGAGTTCAGATAGTAACCTTTTAGGAAGACATTTCCATGACAACATACTTCTCCAGATAGGCAGGTGATTGCCAATGTGGCCCCTGTATCTCAAGGTCTGGAGGAGTCATGTCTTGCGGGGCCAGGAATAAGGGCCTTTGACCCTTCTTACTGATTGTCCTGTGAGTTTCTCAGATAGCTGATAGAAAAAGATCCCTTGTTCAGTGACCCCTGATGTGTTTACCTTCTAAAGAGCCTCTAAAGAAATATTTGGGCATTTGGGGGTGTATATATGTTTCTGTATCTGTTCATGGACTTATGGTCTCATAGACTTGATTTCAAAATTTGCTTCAGTCATTAACTGATCCTGAACAATTTATTTAAATGCTGTCTACCTCAGTTTCCTAATCTATAAAATGGGGCTATTAATAGCAGAGTTGATGTGAAGATTAAATGGGTTAATATTGGGAAAGTCATACATGGCACATAGTACCTGACAGATAAGAGATACTTAATAAATATTTATTTCCTTCTCTGTACAGTTCATGTAACTCCTAGTATTGACAGAAGTCAAGGTCCAGGGGTGTTCCTCCTTACTGTAGTTCTCTTTCTGCTCACAAACTTGGTCCAGAAATTCTACGTGCACCAATAACTCATCTGGTTGGCTTAGGAGCTTTGTTTCAAGAATTTTTGAGCTGTTTTGCCATTGTCTTTTTTTTTTAATTTATTACCATGCAAAACACACTTCCATATTGGTCACTGTTGTAAGAGCACACTCATACAAAACCAAAACCCCAAAATAAAACCATAAAAACACTGATGTGAAAGATATCCTGTCATTTTTTTGCTCTGCTGCCATCTCTGGGATCATATTGTTCCCTGGAGTGAGCATGTGGCTACTTAGGCATTCCTCTATGAAGCCAAGTCCACCATGTGTCTCACTGGCTTTCCTCTGTTTGACCACCCTGTCCTGTAGCCATGCTGGCTGGCCACTTACTGTTCTTTCTACATGATGTTCTGGCTTTCCCTTTCCTCTTGCCTGGAACACACTCCTTGTCACCTTTGCTTCCTAATTTCCCTTCAAGACATAATTTAAATATTCCCTTCTGCAGGGGACTTTTTTTCTATTGTCTCTCATATTACCAATACCTTATCCTTTGTTATTGTGGTTGTTGTTATTGAGTTGTTTCAGTTGTGCCTGACTTCATTTGGGGTTTTCTTGGCAAAGATACTGGAGTGGTTTGCCATTTTTCTCTTCACCCATTTAACAGTTGAAGAAACTGAGGCAAACAGAATGAAATGACTCTCCCATAGTCACAGAGTTAGTAAATATTGGCCATTTCCTTCTCCACTCATTTTGTAGATGAGGAAACTGAGGCAAACAGGATGAAGTCAGTCGTCCAGAATCACAGAGTTAATAAATATTGCCCATTTCCTTCTCCTCTTGTTTTATAGATGAGGAAATTGAGGCAAGCATGATGAAGTGAGCTGCCCAGGGTCACACTGCTAGTAAATATTGGCCATATCCTTCTCCACTCATTTTACAGATGAGGAAACTGAGGTACACAGGATAAAGTGAGTTGTCTAAGGTCACACAGTCAGTAAGTGCCCAAGGCGAGAATTGAGTTCAGGAAGATGAGTTTTCCTGAATCCAAGCCTAATGCTCTATTTACTGTCCCATCTAATTTGCACCCTTGAAATTATCTTCTGTCTACTCTGTAGACAGATAGACAGACCCAGCTGTCTGTCTAGTTAAATCCATGGAGTTACGTAATATCTATAAGTGGATAACCTATATCTATGGAGATAAAGTACAAAAGACTAGGTCCATGCAAGATATCTGTATGTCTATATTTATGTGTACCTTGTAAGTACCTGGTTCTTTGCATGTTATTCTCTCCATTAGAATGTCAGCTCCTTAAGGCCAATGTTTTTGCTCTTCTTGGTATCTCTAACATAGAGAAGCCTCTTAATAAATGTTTTCGATTAAATGAGTTTTGTGTTTCTCCTTTTTTCTTCTTTTAAATTCTTCCACCTTTGGTCGCTTCCCATGCCTAGGAATTGTGCTAAGTGGCTACTATGTACTGAGACCATAAATGAGTATAATTTGACTCTGAATCAACCAATGGGGTCTTGTTGGGGCGAGAAATTCATACCTCATCAAGGAGGCACTGGCAATATCAAATGACATCAGTGAGGCAAACAGGAGCTTTGGCATCATATCTTCAACATTTCAATATATGAGTCAAGTTCTCATGAACGGGGCCAATAAGAATGATGCCTGAAATCTGTTGCACTGTATAATTTAGAATTTGCAGTGGGTGCACCTACCCGAAGAGTCAGGGTGTTGCATCAAAGAAGGATGCTCATACTAAAGGACTTCATTTAGGGACTATCTAGGGTTGGAATGTCACAGCCCACCTAGAAGTGAAGACTTTCAGTGAATTCTTATTTGCTTGCCTTCATTATTTATTGGAAAAGTTGCTATTTTCTTCCATATGCAGCCAAATAGATAAGTACCAGGGCAATTTTTGAATAAACTAGAATAATAGGAAAGCAATGAGCCATGAACATTTGCTTCAGAAATCAAATTTGTGATTCTGGGCTCCAAAAGTAACCTGGAATAATTTACCAGCTAGTACATTTGTGGGTTTCCAGAGTCACTCAGTAGTGATGTGGTTTATGGTCAAACCATGGAGGCAAATGTAGAATTTTATGGTTGAAAAGGACCTTAGAGATCATAGAATCTAACTCCTTCATTTTGGAGAGCATGAAAACATGACTTTGAGAGGCAAAATGATTAACCTAACTCTCAAAGGTACCTGAGACCAGAATCTAGGGCTCCTGGGTCCTAGCCCAATTCTGCCTTTAAAAAGACTCGGGCTTTTATCTTGAGATACAGTACTGATTTTCTCCTAAACCTCTTACTTCATCTTATATATGAGAGTATGCCTGAAGGGTTTTAAGTGCCATAGGAAATGAAAGTCAAAATGGCATCTTGGGGCTATAATCTCTGAGGAAAACTTGCCCTCAAAGGTAAAGAGGAAAGATTCTCTGACTCTGGAGTCAATAGTCCTGGATTCAAATCCTACCTCTGATATTTACTATCTGTAAGATTTTGGTCAAGTTCTTTGACATCATCAAACCTCAATTTCACCATTGAGCATTGGGTTAGATGGCCCTCAAGGTTCCCTTTAAGTCCTACATTTGTGTTCCCTAGATCTTAAAGGATTATATACTTGAGAATTATAATTATGATATAGGAAGTCATGAGACATAATGCTTGTAACAGTCATAAAAGTTTTGTTTTGTTTTTACAAAGAAGGTAGAACTTAAGCTGGGCTTTGAAATATGAGAAAGGTTTGGATAGGCAAAGGAACAATTCTAGACAAAGGGAGCAAATATAAAGCTGAGTGACAAGGATGGGTTACATTATGAAATAATAATAATAATATGACTTAAAGTTTTCAGAGCACTTTACAAATATTATCTCATTTTCTCCTAAAAACTCTCAGAGGCAGGTGCTAGTATTTTCTCATTTTACAGATGAGGAAACTGAGGTGGGTAGAACTTAAATGATTTGCCCGAGGTCACACAGCTAATAAGTATCTGAGGCAAGAATTGAAATCGGGTCTCCCTGAGTCTAGGTACAGCACACTATCCATTGCACCATTTTGACCTTAAAAATAAGGTCAAGAAGTTTAGAGTTCATTTGAGAGGCAATAGGAAACTTTTGTATTTGACCAAAGAACGTGCCAAAGACAATACATTATTTTCAGAGTTGGGAGGGAATTGAAGGGTTGTCTAGTCTGTCTTTCCTACCTGATGCCCCATACCCCTCTATAAAAGCCTGAACAGACTATCATCCAACCTCTATTTGATACTACTAAGAACAGGAAACTCACTGAATCACAGGGTTATAACTGGCAATTTTTGTGATCAGAATGAAAGGCAGAAGACATGTCCAGGGCAAATGCCTGAAAATACATTAAATAAATAGACTTTTAATAACAAATTCAGTTGGATAAGGGTAAAAGGTCTTAGAGTACCATGAAATAGAGGGGAAAGCCTTGGCAGCTTCCTCTTTCAATTAAATATTCTTTGTAGTTAGACGCCAGTCTCAGTTGTTTTTCCATTGGGAAAGACTCCAAGTGCTCTGAGCAGCATCTAAGTTTCAGCACCCTGAGGCAAAGTCCCAGTTGTCCTACCCAAATTATGACTATGCTGCCTCATAATCGATTAGTCAGTCAACCAACAAATATTTAGGAAGCATCAACCATTTGCCAGGCTCTGAATTAAAACTCTAAGGTTACAGAGACACCAACAACAACAAAAAATGAAACAATGGTAGCTCATGTTATTTTTTGATTCTTTGTTCTTATATTTTGAGTGAAAATCTACTTCTCTGTGACTTCCACCTATTGTTTATATTTGTTATATTAAAGCTGTCAGTAGTTGTATGAGAATATTCTGCTAATATGCAATTCATTTCACTGCCCTCCCCCCAGAAAAGGATGCAATCAGTATATATCTCGGATCACTTTAAAAAAAAAAACTGTTACCTTCTGCCTTAGAATCTATATTAAGTCTTGGTTCCAAAGCAGAAAAGTGGTAAGGGCTATGCAATTGGGGTTAAGGGACTTGCCTTGTGGTCATACAACTAGGAAGTACTTGAGCTCCTATTTGAACCCAGGACCTCCCATCTCCATGCCTGTTGCTCTATCCACTGAGCCACCTACCTGCCTTAACATCCTTTGTCTGGGGGGGGGGGGTGTGTGGAATAAACATGAGCTGTTGTTCCTTGAGTAATTTTGGTTAGTCAATCAGTCACTTACTATGTGAGAGACACTGTACTAAATGCTAGAAATACACAGAAAGGTTAAAGTGTAGCCTCTGGGAAGAATTTATGACCAAATAAGAGATAGAGAACATTATGAGATGAATAATTTTCATGTAAATTAAAAGGCTTTTGTGCGAACAAAACCTATGTAACCAAGATTAGAAGGAAAACCACAAATTGGGAGAAAATTTTCCTAGCAAATTTCTTGGATAAAGGCTTCATTTTTCTAATATTTAGAGAACTAAGTCAAATTTTTAAGAATACAAGTCATTCCCCAAATGACAAATGGTTAAAGGATATGAACAAGTAGTTTTCAGATGAAGAAATCAAAGCTATAACTAATCATATGAAAAAATGTTCTAAATCACCCTTGATTAGAGAAATGCAAATTAAAACAACTCTGTTAGGTGGTATCACAGAGTTGTTTTAATTTGACAATATTAATATTTCAGTAAATATGACAGTAAAAGAAAATTATAAATGTTGGTGAGGATATGGGAAAATTGGGCCATTGATATACTGTTGATGGAACTGTGAACTAATATAACCATTCTGGAAAGCAATCTGGAACTTTCATGCTCAAAGTGCCATAAATTATGCATACTTTTTGATCTAGCAATACCACCACCTGGTCTATATCCCAAAGAAATCAAAGATAGGAGAAAAGGACTTATTTGTGCAAAATATTTATAGCAGCTCTTTTTGTGGTGGCAAAGAATTGGAAATCAAAGGGATGTCCATCAATTGAGGAATGTCTGAAAAAATTGTGGTATATGATGGTGATAGAATACTATTATTGTGCTATAAGGAACAATAAACAGGATGATATCAGAAATAGCTGGAAAGACCTACATGAACTGATGCAGAGTGAAACAAGCAGAATCAGGAGAACATTGTACACAGTCACAGCAATATTGTGGAGCAATCAAATATGATAGACTTTGCTACTAATAGCAATTCAATGATCCAGGGCAATTTTGAGGGACTTATGACAAAGAACACTATTCACCTCCAGAGAAAGAACTGTTGGAGTGAAAATGCAGGTGAAAGCATAATATTTTTCACTTTAGTTTATTTCTATTTTGGGGTTTTATTTTTATATGAGTATTCTCTTACAACAGAACAATATGGAAGTAAGTTTTGCATGATAATACGTGTATAACCGAGATCAAATTGCTTGCCATTTTGAGGGGGTGAAGGGAGGAAGGAGACCATTTGCATTCTATAATTTTAGAAAATATGTGTTAAAATTGTTATTACATGTAACTGGGAAAATAAAATAAATTTAAAAGTTGGCTTCTGACCTCAAGGGGCTCATATTTTCATGGGGTAAAAAAGTATGTATATAACTAGTTACATACAGAATCTTGAAGAAAGCCAAAGAATAATCATAAATGTTGGCAGAAATCACAGAGTATTGGTAAGATTGTGAGGACTTGAGTTGGACAACACAATTTCTAGTGTGACATTCAGTTGTCTGAGTCAATGTCTTTGCAGCGGGAATGTTATGAGAGGGGAGTGATTAGTTTGAAAATGACCACTAGGAGTTGCAGCTAGACAGCTTAGTGGATAGAGAGCCAGACCTAGAGATAGGAGGTCCTGGGTTAGAATCTAGCCTCAGACAAATCCTTGCTGTGTGACCTTGGGCAAATCACTTACCCCCAATTGCCTAGCCCTTGCCTTTCTGTCTTAGAGTTGATATTAGGACCGAAAGTAAAGGCTTAAAAAAGGTGTGTGTGGGGAACCAATATGGGTTTCTGGCACCTTGGACATTCTGTCTTCAAAGTATGAATCCCTGTTAAGAAGTCTGGAATGGAATGTGGGATATGGAACAACAGAGTGGTATGAACCTGCTGGATTAGTCCTAATACCTAATCAGTTATTTGGATAAATATTTTATTTATGGGCAGAGATAATTTTCTGCTTTGGATAGATTGATACTGGGTAGAGATTGTGTCTCTGCCCACAAATATCTATATAGCAATTTAAAGAATGCTTAGGAAGGAAATATATTGCATCTGGGTCCCTTATACTATTTCTTTTTTTCTAAAACCACAGAGAACATCCAATCCTTATTCTAAATGCCATTTAACAGCATATTTGAAAAACAATAATAGATAACTTATTAAAGGCAGCTACCCAGTTGAACTCAAAATAGATTGACTGAGGAGAGGTTATTTAAGAATTATTGGACTCTATGAAAGCCATGATCAAAAATGAGCCTAGATACTCATTGGTGAACCTTTTCCCAGTTCGAGTGCCTTTAAGGCAAATTCAAGCTGTCTATGAGCCCTCAGATTGCTAGAGAGAGAGAGCTGAGAGAGAAAGTTTTTGCTTTGGACAGCTGGACAGAGAGGTAGGGTATGTAAAAAATATGCTTGGGGCACTGGAAAGAGGGGTAACAGAAAAGCTCCTTGAGTGCTGGCTCTGCACACATGCCACATCTTTGCCAACGCTGGCCTAGATAATCATCTTTCATGAAATTATAAGGGAAAACTTCCGAGGTATCTTAGATCCAAAGGGCAAAATAGAAATTAAAAGAGTCCACTGATCACTTTCTGAAAGAGACCCCAAAATGAAAACTCCCATGAATATGAAAGCCCAGTTCCAAAGCTTTTAGGTCAGGAAGAAAATACTTCAAGCAATCATAAAGAAATAATTCAGATATCATGGAGCCATGGTCAAGATCATGCAAGATTTAGTAGTTTCTATGTTAAAGGAGTGGAGGGCTTAGACTATGATATACTGGAAGGTAAATAAGAAGCTAGAATTATAATCAAGCATAACCTACCTGTTAAAATTGAGCATAATTCTTTAGGGGGAAAATTTTTCCTCTAATATTTAATGAAATGTATATTTATATTTATTGATATTTAATAAAATAAAGGACTTCCAATAATTTTTTGTCAAGATCAGAGTTGAATAGAAAATTTGATATTCAAACAAAAGACTCAAGAGGAGCCCAAAAAGGCAAACATGAAAGAGTAATCATAAGGTACTCAATAAAATTAAACTTTTATTTCTCTATAAGAATATGATGTGACTTCTAAGAACTTTATTATTGTAATTAGTAGGGTAATTAGAAAGAGTCTGCTTAGAGAAAGGATGCAGAGTATGTCAATTGTGTCAGGATCATCTCAAAAAAAATGAAGAGGTGAGAAAGAAGGATGCTTCCTTGCATGCCCATTTTATGTGAGAAAATTTTCTCTGTTCTTCCTTTTCTCACATAAAAGGGGCATGCAAGGAACAAATTTTATAGGGGAAGGGAAAATGGAGGGGGTGCGGTATGTACGTACGCAATGCCTGATCCTCACTCTCATTGGAACTGGTTTAAAGAGGGAAGGATATAGATACACATTCACTGAGTATAGAAATCTATCTTACCAAATAAGAAAATACAAGGGAAAGGGGATAAGAGAATGGAAGGGGAGGGAAAATAAAATGGAGATAGTATTAAGGGAAATAGTGGTCAGAAGTAAAATAGATGTTTGAGGAGGGATAGGATAAAAAGAGAGAGGGGGGTCAAAGAAGAAAACAGGATGGAGAGAAATACTCAGTAAGCATAACTGTGAATGTGAATGGGATGAATTCACCCATAAAACAGAAGCAGATAGCAGCATGGTTTAAAAATCAGAACCGTACAATTTGCTGTTACAAGAGAAACATTTGAAGCAGAAAGACATGCCGAATTCAAATGAAGAAATGGAACAGAATTTTTTAAGCTTCAGCTGGAGTAAAAAAATGTAGGAGTCACAGTCATGATCTTAAACAAAGTAAAAGCAAAAAGCAGACAATCAAAAGTGATAAGCAGGATATTTTGCTGAAAGATACCATAGACAATGAAGTAATATAAAAATAAAGGCAAATTTCTCTGCTAAAAGCCCAATTTCCCAAATACATAGGGAAATGCCAAATTTATAAAAATAAATTATTCTCCAATTGATAAATGGTCAAAAGATATGGACAGTTAGTTCTTAGAAGAAATAAGATCTATCTGTAGTCATATGAAGATGCTTTAAATCACTATTGATTAGAGAATTGCAAATTGAAAAAAACTCTCAGGTACCACTTCACCCCTATCTGAAATGACAAATGCAGATGAAAAAAAATGGTAGACTAATAAATTGTTGGTTGAGTTATAAACTGGTCTAATCATTCTGCAGAATGATTTGGAACTAGGCTCAAAGAACCCTTTGACCCAGCAATACTGGTTTGTATTTAAAGAGATCAAAGAAAAAGGACAAAGACTATATATGCATATATAGCTCTTTTTGTGCTGTCAAAGAAGTGGAAATTTTTTCATCAATTGGAGAATGGCCAAACAAGTTTGGTAGCGTGATTAAAATGAAGTACTAATGTGCTATAAGAAATTAAGAGGGTGGGTGTGGTTTCAGAAAAATACATGGCAACACCTATGTGAACTGATCAAGTGAAGTGAGAACAGCTGATTATTGTGGACAGTAATGGGATGGTTGCAATGATGATCAACTTTTAAAGACTTGGCTGCTCTGATCAATAAAATGATCCAAGATAATTCCAAAGGAATCATTGTGAAAAAATGCTATCAGCCTGCTGAGAGAGAATGAATGAAACTCTGAGTGCAAATTGAAGTATAATTTTCTTTATTTTTTTTGCTTTTTATGATATGGCTAATTTGGAAATATATGTTGTATGATTTCACATATATGATTGATATAATTTTGCTTGTCTTCTCAGTGGATGATGAAAGGGTGGAAGGGAATTGGGGAGAGAATTTGGAACTCAAAGTTTATAAAGAAATGACTTAAAAATAAATAATTTTTAAAATGCTAAAAAAAGAAAAAATACTAATATCCTCCTTCTTTCAAATCTTCTTTAGGCTAAACATACTAATTTTCTTCAACTATTTTTCATGACTTGCTGTCAAGTCCTTTCACCATTCTCAACATGCTCTATTATTTATTTTTATTACCTATTCTACTTAAGAGTAAAGACACTTCTACAATACGGGATGAGAAACTTTTCTACAATTCTCTTGTATTCTTTAGGGTGGCAAGTTATGAATCTAGCATCTCCCAGAAGTGGACAAAAGACAACTGACTCTTCCTTTTCCTTTGCCAACTTGATTAAAGATAGCAGAATGACTTATAAATTGAACTCAAGGTCTATCTTGAAATCAGTCCACTACATTAAAAGGCACATTTTATCTGAAACTCACCTAGGAGTACGTGGCCTATCTGTCCTCACTGTGATGTTTTATATCTCTCTTTGTGTATGCTAGTTGGGGTCAGGGGAAAAGATTATCTTCCTATTTTATGTACAAATGTTTAACCACGGGGAAATAGATAAAAAGAAAAGAGATAAGATCCATACAGTATTTTTAAATCCTTACCTTTTATCTTAAAACCAATACTAAGTATTGCTTCCAAGGCAGAAGAAGAGTAAAGGCTAGGGAAGGAGGTGGGGCAGAAACTTTCCCAGGGTCACACAGCTAGGAAGTATTTGAGGCTAGATTTGAGCCTACAATCTCCTGTGTCTAGGCCTGGCTCTCTATCCACTGAGCCACCTAGCTGTCCTAAGGTCCATACAGTATTAAGGGGTCTTTAGTTTCCATTCCTCCATCCTCTTTTCATTTATAAAAGTGGTTCCCAAACTTTTTTGGCATACCGCCCCCTTTCCAGAAAAAATATACTTAGTGCCCCCTGGAAATTATGAAACTATTTATTGAACTCAGAATAGAGCGTAATACAAAATAATTGTGGCCATCACCATCCCCCTGGATCACTGCAGCACCCACTAGGGGTCAGTAGTGCCCACTTTGGGAATCACTGATTTATAGCCTCACTCCTTTTTCAGGTTCAATTTTATAACAAACCTAAAACTATACTAGTCTTCTGGTAGGTTTCATCCTCTACAGTGTGGAAGGAAGGAAGGAAGGAAGGAAGGAAGGAAGGAAAAGGAAGGAAGGAGGGAGGGAAAGAAGGAAGGAAGGAAGGAAGGAAGGAAGGAAAAGGAAGGAAGGAAGGAAGGAAGGAAAGAAGGAAGGAAGGAAGGAAGAAAACAGGCATTAAATGAGTACTTATTATGTTTTGGCACAATACTAACAAATATCATTTGATGTTCTCAATATCCCTGGAAGACAAGCTATTATTTTCTCCATTTTACATTTGAGGAAACTGAAGCAGCCAGAGGTTAAGTGATTTGCTTGAGGTCACAAAGCTGGTAAGTATCTGAAGTAGGATTTGAAGTAAGATATAACCTGAATCCAGACCTAGCATTCTATCTACTGTACCACCTAGTTCACTTTAGAATCCCAATTTGACCTTATTGAAGCCCTTAAAGAAAAAAAATTTTTCTTTCCCCTCTCTTTCTTATTTACCTTTTCATGTTTCTCTTGATTTTTGTTCAGATATCAAACTTTCCATTTAGTTCTGGTCTTTTATTTACAAATGCCTGGAAATCTTCTATTTTGTTGAATGCCCATACTGACCCCTGGAAGTACATAGTCAGTTTTGATGGGCAGGTGATCCTTGGTTGTAGACTCAATTCTCTTGCCTTTCTGAATATCATATTCCAAGCCTTGCAGTGTGGAGGCTGCCATATCCTCTGTAATCCTGATTGGTGCCTCTTGATATCTGAATTGTCTCTTTCTGGCTTCTTGCAATATTTTCTCCTTAGCTTGGAAGCTCTTGAATTTAACAATTACATTCCTGGGGGTTGTCTTTTGAAGATTTAATATAGAGGGTGATCTAGGGATTCTTTCAATGTCTATTTTGTCCTCTTGTTCAAGATATAAGGGCAGTTTTCTTGGATAATTTCTTGTAATATGATGTCAAGGCTTTTTTTGTTGTTGTTCCAGGCTTTCAGGTAGACCAATAATTCTCAAATTGTCTCTTCTAGATCTGTTTTCCAGGTCAGTTGTCTTTTCAATGAGATATTTCATGTTTCCTTCTACATTTTCATTCTTTTAATTTTGCTTTATTAATTCTTGCTGCTCATGAGATCATTAACTTCTTATTGCCCAATTTTAGTCTTTAGAGACTGATTTTCGGCTATGATCTTTTGATTTTTTTTTTGGTTTGTTCTATCCTGCTTTTCATGGCTTCCAGCAGGTCAATTCTGGTCTCCAATTTGCTTACTACTTCATTTGATTTCTGTGCTGCTTTTTCCATGTGGGAAATTTTATCTTTTAAGTTGTTATTTTCTTCTTGTATTACTTTCATTTATTTTTTCCACTTTTCTTCGCATTTTTCTTCTATCTTTCTTACTTTATTCTTGAACTCTTTTTTGAGTTCCTTGAGACCTTGTGAGCAATTTCCATTTTGGGGGGGAAAGTTTGGATGTGTTTCCTCTTTTGTTACTCTCTGTTGTTGCTTCTGTATTTTGCTCTTTTTCCCCATTGAAATTATCCAGGGTCAAATGCTTTTTTGCTGATGCTTACTTCTTTTGCCACTAGTGGATTAGGGTTCCTACATGTTGGTGGTCATTGCTTTCTTAACTTCTGCCTCACGGGGTTTTGCTTTGGTAGTATCTTCCCTTGCCTATCAGAAGCCTGAGTGAGGGCAGGTAGATCTGTGATGTTCTTTGCATAGTGCATACTTTAAAGCATTTTATCCTCAGGCTCTCTCACCTCAGCTTCCACAGTTTGGATTTCCAGCTGCATTGTGTGTTTTTCCCTGAGGCCATCTTCCTAGCCCACCTACCTAGATTGTAGCCAGCCATGTTTCTGCCCAAGCTCCACACTCCACTGCCCAAAGCCTGTACTCTTCAGCCTTGTGTCTCACTGCCAAGACCTGGCACTGCCCTCAGAGGTAAGTCTGTGGTACTTTCAGCCAGCCCCCAAGAATTTAGAGATTCTCCTGACCCTCACTCTAATTCTGGCATGGTAGGTTGTATAGGGGAGGGGTGATCAGCTTGAGCTTTGATTAGTGCAGTTTTACCTCCTTATAGCGTGGGAATCCCCACTCATTGCCTACCTTTGATGCTGTGTCCAGTGGGAGAGCCCCTTTACTCATCCAGTTTTGATTTCTGTCCTTTTACGACACTTTGTCATGATTGATGGAAGGAGATTTAGAAGGCTCCTACTACTATACCACTATCTTGACTCTACCCTTGCAGTTTATATTTAACTACTGCTAACTGGTGAGAAATATAAGGTTTCAGAGTATGAGGATCCTGTTCCTATTACTGCCCCCTCACTGCCCACTGCCAGCCTCCATCAGTAGGGTTCTCTTGTTTTCTTATTTTCATATCTCCAACTCTTGTATAGCACCTTATATAGGAGGTAAGACTTTAATAAATGGGCTTCATCTATCTACCTAAGGAATTGTTTCTTTTCTACGACCAATATAGTTTCTTGTTCATAGAGAGGATTTTTGGTTTCCCTTAGGTTTCTAGGATCTAGATTAGAACATGGACATTTTTCAGTCTTATGGTCTCTAGATGTAAAGGGTCTGGGAATAATAATAGATGCTGAATGTTATTGTCTTCCATGTACATCTCTAGGGTTGTAGTTGATATTCCTCTTTATGTGTACTGCTCTGCCTGGTTTCAACTCCAAGGAACAAGATGCCCCTACCAGGATATCCTCATCATTTCTAATCTCATCAATGTGCTGCTAATTTAAGCCTTGATTGACACCATCTCCCACAGTCTCCTGTCCCCTCTGATTGGGAGGCTAGCAGGGAGAATAACAAATTCCCCCAAATGCCTTTCCTTAGGAAGGACAGAAACTAGAATCGCAGATCAGCCCATTTTGCATCTGCTGCTTCACCTGTATTTAACTAAATGGAAAAAGATGCCCCCATGCTAGATGCCCCTCTGCTTTGTCCACCTTGTTTCTGCCTCCTTTTTTGTGTTGTTTCCCCCCAATCAGACTATCAGCAACTTGAGGGCAGGGACCATCTTTCTTTTTTTATTACTTATATTCCCAGTACATATTAGGCACTTACTATATGTTTATGGGATTCAATTAACTCCAAGAGTTAAAGGGGCAAAAAGAGAAGGCCATGGGAAATGGAGATATGCCAAGAATCTAGACTTATGGGAATTGCTAACAAGGGAAAGACTCTCTTTGGAGCTGGGGGAGGAGTGCTTGTGAGAAGGGCCATCCTGGGGGAGGGGAAGGAAATTCAATACATTTAATTCATCTCAATAATCATACTTAAACACGTCTTGTGTACAAAGTACTGTTCTAGGTGCCAGACACAGAGATCTCTCTAAGAAAGCCATCGTAAGAAAGGAGATTGCATTTCACTGATAAACTGACATTCTGCACTAGATTATGAACTAATCTGACTTTGACTCAACTTGGTATCAATGACAAAGAGCTGATTACTTGGATGAGGAGTAAAGGGTTTTCCTGATTCCTGAATGATTCTTGGAGTGAGACCAGAGGTCACAGGAACTGTAGTGCCAGGGAAAGCTTTGAAAGGAGGCACTTATTGAATTGGGCTGTAGTTTGATGTGTAACACAATCTGATGAGACAGAAGTTCTGAAACAGCCTTCCTTGTGGAGCCCCTGATGGAGAGCTGGTTCTCTGAAAAAGCAAGCAAGCAATGTCATTTGCTGAGAACTGAGAAGAAATGCAGGCAGATCAATGAGAGATGGTATATGATGCACCTTAATAGGAGAAACATGCTGAGTAGTTAATTTAGAGGTGACTCCTATTGAGAATCCTACTGAGGGCAATGACTATGCATGACTAAAGTTAGATAGACCTCCAGGAGAGGAGTGTCCATAGGTATTATTATTTCTGATTATGTCTAATTAGAACTCTCTTTGTTTTCATCTATCTATAAATAAACCTATTTATCACTTAAGTGGATTAATTGATTAATTAAAAAGTAATTATTAAGCATTTAACATGTGCAAAGGACAAACATGAGGCAATGGTGATGATATCTTTGGCAGGATGAATGATATTCCCAGATTATCTGGGTACGTGGGGGGGGGGAGGACTCAGGGGGGACGACACAATGTGCCAAAAAAGTAATACCTCCAAAGTATAGCTTGGCCCTTCATGTCATGTTGTGCTACTGACATGAATTTAAGAAACATAACCAGCAAGCAGGGACAGTCAATCAACAAACATTTGTTTATCACTCACTGTGTACCAAGCACTGCATTGTGTTAAGCACTAAGCATAGAAAGAAAGGCGAAAAAATGGCCCTGGAACTCATGGATTTCAGGTTCTAATGGGGACAGTCAACATGCAAACAACTATGTTCAAACAAATATGTACAGGATAAATAGTAACTCAGAGGGAAGGCACTAATATTAAGGAGGATCTGGAGAAGCTTCTCATAGAAAGTGAGACTTTAGCTGAGACTTCAAAGAAGCTAGAGAAGCCAGAAAGGGAAGATAATTGGAAGAAAATTCTAGACATAGGAGAAAGGCACCAGAAGCATGCAAAGTTAGGAGATGGTGTCCTGTGTTAGGAATAGCAAGGAGGCCAGTGTCATTGGATTAAAGAATGTGGAGTATGTGGAGGAAAATGAGGTTCAAGAAGACTGAAAAAAGTAGGAAATGAGGGGCAGCTGGGTAACTCAGTGGAGTGAGTCAGGCCTAGAGACAGGAGGTCCTAGGTTCAAACCCGGCCTCAGCCACTTCCAGCTGTGTGACCCTGGGCAAGTCACTTGACCCCCATTGCCCACCCTTACCACTCTTCCACCTATGAGAAAAATACACCGAAGTACAAGAGTTTAAAAAAAAAGTAGGAAATGGGTCAGGCTTTTAAAGCTAAATTGAGAAGGGGCAGCTAAGTGGCTTAACAGATTGAGATGGGAGGTCCTGGGTTCAAATCTGACCTCAAATGCTTCCTAGCTGTGTGATTCTTGTCAAGTTACTCAATCCCTATTTCTAGTCCTTACACAGTACTGATTCTTTTTTTTTAACCCTTACTTTCCATCTTAGAATCAATATTATGTATTCATTCTAAGGCAGAAGAATGGCAAGTTGATTAAATGGGAAATGACATGATGAGATCTGATCTTTAGAAAGTTTAATTTGTCAGATGAGTGAAGGATAGATTGGAGTTAGGAGAGAATTGAAGGGAGGTAAACACACCATTAAACTATTGTAACAGTCTGAGCACAAGCTGATGAGGGCCTTCATCAGGGTGATGGCAGTGTCAGAAAAGAGAAGAGGGCATATGTGAGAAATGTTGTGAAGGTAGAAATGACAACTGACTGGATGTGAGATACGAGAGGTGAGAGTGAGGAGTTGAGGATGACCTACCTCAAGGTTGTAAGATTGGATGACTGGATCCCCTCAAGAAGAAGGAATGGACAGAATTTATTAAGCACCTACTATGTGCCAGGTTTTATGCTAAGTGCTTTACAAATATTATCTCATGTTGATAGTAATAGAGAATATGGGGAAATTGCAAATTGCAAAATCTCTGTGGGCCTCCATTACTAATTGGTCAAATGAGCAGGTTGGACTAAATGACTGTTAAGGCCCCTTCCATATCTAAATCTATGATCCTTTGGCCCTGAAATCCTTGCATTGTATACTCTGCTCAAGAAGAAAACCATTAAAACATTCACAGGGACTGAAATCAATTAGTGTAACTTATAAGGAAGCATTCGAAGTAGAATATTGAGATCAAGTGTTTGAAGACTTTAGATAGTCTATAATTATAGCTTGTGGGTTATTTATTAATTACAAATGCTATGTTTTAGAGAGGGAAGTAGAAGCCATCTTCTCTTAGCAGACTGTAGTTCCTGAACTTTCACTCCATTTTTCTTTCTTCCCATGGTTAAATGCCACCGTCCTTCATATCTCAGGAATGATACCACTGACCTTGCTAATTTCTGTTCGAGCATTCTCTTCTGTCCCCCTTCCTCTGCACAAATCTCACCCCTGAGTTGTTTACTGCAGTAATGGCTTGGGAATGAAGTATGCATTATAAACTAAGATTTGTAGAAGGCCTCTGATGGAAGCTCTCAGCAGAGGGTTTGCATTTGTGGAATAGAAAGCACTATAACAGACTCACTAAATCAGAAAACGAAGATATAAGCAATGGGAAAGAAGGATAACTATGAATTGTCCTTTTAGTGCAGTCTTTAATCACCAGCTGCTGCCTGTAATCTATTTAGATCACTTAAAATGGATGCTAGAATTTGCCCTGTTTGACCATAGAGCTAAAGGGCAAGATAATATCCAATTAAAAAACCTTTCCAGGTCTGCCCGGATTGACTGATGGCATAGTGAGCATTCATCTGTAAGCAGTGACCCTTAGTATTCCAAATGCAATTTAATTCAACAAACTTTTATTGACTAGGAAGCAATGGTTTCAGAGTACTAGATTTGAGGTCATAGGATATATCAATCCCTGTTTCTGCACCTTCTAACTAGCTTTAAACAATGGACAAATCAATTGATCTCAGTGGGTCTCAGTTTCCTCATTTGAAAAAACTAAGGGACGAAGGGACAGTTAGGTGGCTCAGTGGAAGAATGCTAGGCCTGGAGTCAGGAGGATCTAGGTTCAAATTAATCTCAGATGTTTTCTAGACCATGGGAAAGTCACTTAACACCAATTGCCTAGCCCTTACTGCTCTTCTGTCTTGCAACCGATACTTGTATTGATTCCAAGAAAGAAGAAAAGGGTTTAAAAAAAAGGAAAAGAAAAATGAGAGAGCTGGTCTTGATGACATTACCACATTTGATCCTCACAATTATCCTATGGAGTACAACTATTATTTCTCCCATTTTGAAGATAAGGAAGCTGAGATTTACAAAAGTTTAGTTACTTGCCCATCTACCATCTTAATCCAATGTTAAGATCTTATGCCATTCTACTACAATCACAATCTTGAGTGGGTTGTAGAGTTGGGAGATGGTTAAGAAGTGATCATTACAAGGGGATAGATACTGGCAGTAAATTATAAATTATGTAACATACAATTATTTAAAAATACACAAATTTTGCAGTGAATTATAAATCTTTAGGGGCTGCAATGTTAGTAAGTCCAGGTAAAATCTAAAAAAAAAGTTGACAATAGAAGGAGATCCATAGCTGGCAGTGAGGGTAGGAAGGAATTAGACCTAGATAATAACAAATCAATCAATGAGCAATGGCAGCTAGTGTTTGTCAGATCATAAATCATGTAACCATGGAAAAATATTCTAAATAAAAAAAGGAAAAAATATAAAAAAGAATGATACACATATAACACAGTGGAATTGCTTTTTGGCTTCGGGAAGGGAGAGGAAAGGTGTGTGTGTGTGGGGGTCATGAATCCTGTAACCATGGAAAAATATTTTAAATTAAATATGTGAAGTCATGCAAAATATACTTCCATATACATTCCATAGCAATGTAGCAAAGAAAAATAACAATTAAAAAGATGCCTCAATCTGTACTTGGAGTTTATTGGTTCTTTCTCACTGGAAGTGGGCAGCATTTTTCATCATGGGTCCTTTGGAATTGTCTTGGATCATTGTCTTGATCAGAGTAGATATGTCTTTCACTTCATTGTTACAATATTGTAATTTCACTTCATTGTAACAATATTGCTGCTACTGTGTACAATATTAGGACCATGTAGGTGGCACAGTGGATAGTTCAATCCAGTCTCAGACACTTATTAGCTATGATACTCCAAGTAAGTCACTTACCCCTGTTTGCCTCAGTTTCTTTAAACTCATTTCTGTAAAAATGAGTTGGAGAAGGAAATGGCAAATTACTTCATTGTCTTTGCCAAGAAAACCCAAAATGGGGTCTTTGTGACTCTGTGAGTCAGATATGATGGAAATGAATGAACAATAACAGTTTACAATGTTCTCTTGGTTCTATCTGCAAAAGATATCTATAGAAGATCCAGAAACAGAGGGAAAAGGGGCAAAATATGTGTCTGGATTTGAAATAGAACTCAATAGAACCAAGAGATAACAATAACAATTGCAGTCACCCAGGCAAACCCATTTTCATCCGGCTAAATTCTTTGCACTGCTCTGATTTCCTCCAGCTGGGCAGAGGATGCTTCTGCAGTTTCTTTTAAGGTGGAGGAATAGGCATGTGCTGGCAAACGTTTAATAAATGGCTCTCCAAAAAAAGATCTTTATAGCTGTGGAGTCCTTTCCTTAAAGCTGGGCTTCTCGCAAGCCTGTGATACACCTTTGCTTGCTGTTGCCAGCTGTGGAACCAGTAGAGGGAGCTGGATTCAGTTCCATATCTTGGGGATTATTTAGAGCATGGATTCAGGCTGGGAAACCCCATATCATTCAAGGAAAGGAGGTGGAGGCAACCTCGTGGCCAAGTCTTGAGACCAATGGGTCCAATAAAGAGGTAGGAGTCAGAAAAAGAGCACACCAAAGATATTTAGAATGAAAACTGGGGCTAAACAGAAATGGCAACTAAGAGGTTTCTTCAATTCTGGAGGAAAAATGAGCAAAATCACAAAGAGAAAGCAAATTATAATGAGCAAATATTATGATATGAAGGAAAATGAAGTAATGATATTTGACGAGAGATGGCAGCTAGGCAGCAGAGTGTTCAGTCTGTAGTCAGGAAGATTCATCTTTCTAAATTCAAAGCTTCAGATACTTCCTAGCTATGTGACCTGGGCAAGTCACTTAACCTCATTTGCCTTGGTTCTTCATCTGTAAAATGAACTAGAGAAGGAAATGGTAAATTACTCCAGCATCTCTGCCAAACTACCCCCAGACCCTGCCCCCCCTGCCAAATAAATGGGGTCATGAAGAGTTGGCATGACTTAACAACAAAATATAATGTAAGAATCTAGAGGCTCCCCCCCCCTTCCACTGAGCAACAACAAGAAATCTTAGTATGGCTCAGAAGAGAAATAAAATTCAAAAAGGAAGAAATTAGGAATGAATTTAGGCCAGAAATTAGAGCTCTTTAAGTAGAAAATAGAGCACTCAATGCAGAATTTAAAACCACAATTGGAAGAGCAGGAAAAATTGCATCATTGATGGATTCTCTCTAAAGAAATGAGAGACCAGCAGATTTGGAAAACACAAAACTACTGAAGAGAGAAAAATTTGTCAAAACAAAAACAAAAAAAATCTGAAATCAACAATATTTTTAAAGAATTGAGGAATTCTATATATACCAAATTGACTGACTTTGAGGAGAGAGTATATAGAGTTAATTTAACTAAGTCTCTGTCTCAGGAAAGAATTAGGAAGGTTTGGAAGACCAATGGTCCAGTACCAGGAAACGGGCCCACAAAACAGTAAAGCAAGTCCAATTTATTGAGAAGATACACTTTTGATAAATAAGGGGAGTCAAGGATTATGGTGGAAGTAGGCCAAGTCCAGTAGGGTCTTCAGTGGAATTAAATATATCCCATTGTGGCCTTAGTGAAATTGGGCACATTTTACTAGTGTTCCAGATGGCGTAGGGCATCCAAAATGATGAATTTTCCATAAGGTCTCGAATTGAGCAGGACTCGGCATTTAGGGAAGGGAGTGAGGAGCCTAGACCTGAGTTCAGGTGCTAATTCATGTTTGGGTAAGGAGGGAAAGAAGGAGAGAAGACTTGAGCAATTGGCAGCTAGTTGATATTCAGACTCCCCTATGGCTGTTCTTATTTTGACAGAAATGATTGGGGATTTTGAGTTTCCCTGGGGCTTCTCCGTTTAACAAGATGCATAGGCTACTGAGGTCATTGCAGTCTCCCAGAAGAAAATGGCAAATTAAAAAACAAACAGACTCTGAATGCTATAATGTGGGAAATAATGCAACAAAACTGTCTAGATCTTAATTCAGACCAAAAAAGCAATGATTAAGAAGCCTCCACATATTGCTATGCCATTTTTGCCATGTTAACTTCACTATATTCCATAGTCACAAATTGTACCTCTACTCCTAGCCAATAGAGTCAAAAGTGCATGAGCCTGGTACCAGAAAGTACTGGTGCTGGGGAAGAGAAATTGCTAAGAAATGGCAATAACAACACACCTTTCAAACCCTGAGAAACTTAGTGGTTAAGTTTAGCAATTTTAACAATGAGAAGGTTATTTCGTACTAAGGAATTAAGATGATAATTTTCAGTCATGTTCCAAGATGACTCTGTTGGTCCACACTTAGGGGGACATGTCCTCTGTATATATTAATCCATCAATAGTACCTTATGGTACCAGGCTCATGCATTTGTGAGACTGTTGGTTGGGACTAAAGGTCTAATCTGTGATTATGGAATATAGCGAGGTCAATAGTGGCCAAAATGACATAGAGGATAGAGAGCCACCTTTGGACCCTAGAAAACCAGAGCATCCCTAACTATATTCCTACAGATAAGAGAGCCACCCGTGGACTCCAGAAGACCTGGAATCAAGGCTTGACTGGAGCAAAGGGAAGTTGAGTGTCTTGCCTAGGGTCACGCAGTTAATATGCATCAGAGACAAGTACTGATGCATATTGACTATGTGACCCTAGACAAGTCACTCAACTTCCTTTTGCTCCAGGCTACTCTATAAAGACTGGAAGTTGCAGAGCAGGTGTCCATCTGCATTTGGCAGGAGGATTTTCTTCACTGAGAGTTCTTTATACCAATGGAATCACAAGTCTGGTTTTAAAAAAAATATTAGGACACATTCATCCAATTCATCCCATAATCTTGACCTCAAGAGAAGATGTTGTGACACTAACCCAGCAAGAGACAAAGAATACACATTATAAAGGAACCCAGACCAAATGAGGAGGAAGGAAAAAAGCAGCAGCCCTCAAGAGTGGGAAAATCTGAATCTGGGTACCAGCTCTATTAAACATTATCCACATGATAATGATTCATGTCACTTTGATTCTTCTGTATTTCCTTTTCTGTAAAATGGGATGAATAGTAATCATACCTCAGAATATAGTTTAATCATTCAACGAGCATTTGATAAGCACCTACTATGTGTCAGAGAGTCAGTACTGCATGGTTAACAGACAGCTGACCTAGAAGTCAAGAGGACTTGGATTCAGTCCTGCCTCTGACCCATAGTGGATGTATACCTTTTAGCAGGTTGCTTAACCTATCAGTGCTCCAGGCAAAACTCTAAGGCTATAGGTTGCAGAGTATCTGCTGCCCTAAACTGGTAGAAGGAATTTTGTCATTCTGGAACTCCATATGCCCTGGTTTCCTATCCTTTGTGTCAGATTTCATGCTAGGAATAGAGAGAAGAGTTCTTGCCTTTAAGGAACTGACATTCTACTAATTATGAGGATCCAGTAAAATAATATGTACGAAGCATAATTTAAATGCTAAATGGTATTACTTTTAAAACAATAAGAAGGAAAATTAAAACGTAGCTAATACTATGAGAAATATTCGACATTCTCCTATAAAAGTAGGCTCATCAGTTTCCTCATTACCTCATTTGATGTAACCAATACATTCCAAGACATGTACATTGAAAACCACACATAATAGCAAACCCCATTATTTAGAAAGTATTTCTTTTACAAAGATACTTAGGCACTTGATCATTTTTCTTTGACTTCTCACAGTTACCAGCATCACAATTCCTGTACTTTGGGGCCATTATTAACAACTAAATAGTGTTAATGAAACAAAGAGAAGTACTTCACTGACACTGGCACAACTTGTTTAAGAAGTGAGAACTCCAGACAAAGGCTGATGTGGGAGCTAATGTTTGGTGCAAAACAATGTAATGACTCATGCTAAGGCTTCTCAGAACCAGAAGGAACGTGATTGGGCAAACTGCTGCGAGATTTTATCTTGCTTGGGAAAATGGTGTGGATTTAGTATGCAATTAAAATATTTTTTTGCTTATTTTTCTGCCTTTACTCTTTTTGATTGCCATTTGTGTATACCTGAATTTGCATGCAGTGAGTTTGCATAAAATGAGGTCCTACTGTATAGATAAGACTTATGATACAAATGTAGGTTATTATATTTCCAATTTAATTTCCAAAACAAGAAAACATATACAGCAGTTTCTATATTGCATGAATGCAAATGAAAACACATCCTTAGTTTCTTATTTTAAGGAATATGTTGTCTGTTGGTGGCTGACATTTAGATCTCTTTCTCAATCTGGTTCCAACCTGTCTTTTTTTCCTTTTTTTAAACCCTTACTTTCCATCTTATAATGAATGTTATGTACTAGTTCCAATGCAGAAGAGTAGTAAGGGCTAGGCAATAGGGGTTAAGTGACTTGCCCAGAGTCACACAGCTAGGAAATGTCTGAGGCCAGATTCGAACCCAGTATTTCCTCTTTCTATGCCTGGCTCTTGATCCCCTCAGCCATCTCACTTTCCCTCTGATCTGTCTTTTCAAGATGATTACTCATCTTTACTTCTTTACTCACTCTATGCTCCACCATATTAACCTACTTGAAGTTTCTGGTACATGATTTTCTGTCTCCCCCCTCCATGACTTTGCCCAGCTATCCCTCATGCCGGAAATGCTGTTTCTCCTCATCTCACTTCTAAGAGTGCCTGAAAGTACATTGGAGTCCAGAGGATGAGTGACTGCCCACACAGAGTACAAAGCTTTGACAGTGTCCATTACTACTCCAGGGGAGAGCAGCTAACTGGGACAGCCTCTGTGTTCAGCCTCCGTGCCCACAGTGGGCAGTACACAGTGGGTGAGTGGGAGCGATGTCTTATGCTCTGGTCAAAGGTCCAGAACCCCCAAGGACTCAAACTTCTAGAGAGTTTTCAACAAAGAGCCAGTATGATATAAATAGGAGGTTGCCCTATTATCTGTGTAAAGTTAGTTAGTATTCTCTAAATATTCTAAATAACAGCAAAGTTAGAATATTGTCTAAATGGCTTAATAAAGAGTGAAGAATGAGGGACATGGACTAGAATTTAAGTCTGATTGTACCAATTCAGCAACAGGCTTGGGGGGGCAGGAGTGTGCTGATAAATATTTAACAACGCGGTCTCCAATAATAAAATTTCCCATCACATACTTTTACATTTAAGCTGCATTTGGAACATCTTCTCTATTTCTTCTTAAGTCTAGACAACCAACAAAATAATAAGTTAAGCACTAATTTGTAGTGGTGATTTCCAAGATGGAAATGCTCACCTTGAATAGTTAGCAAATGGCTCTTGAGAGCCTGCCTCTGGTAGAAGCAGAGGAAGAGTTAATGCTCGTTCTCTGCTGTATTAGGCTTGGCATGATACATGCATCCTTGGATGCTGTGGTTGTACCAGTCAAACTGGTTTTTGCCAACCAACAATGCCCTAACTCCGTTCAATGCATAACTTGGGTGCCACTTTCTTTAAGACAATTTTCTTGATCCCCCAAGTTGTTGGTGTTTCCTTTTCAAAGTTACTTTGCGTTAATATAAAAACATATTTTATATTTTGTTTACCTGTGGACACATGACTTCTCACTGATAGAATGTAAGCTCTTTTAGGTCAGGGATTGCTTTGTTTTTGCCAAGTATCCCCAGTGACTAGCACTGTGTTTGGTATGCAGGAGACACTTCCACTTAATAAATACTTCGTGAATTGACTCGGATAGAATTGAAAAGGAAGGAGATATAAAATGGGATATAGGATTGAACTGGAGGAGTTATCATCATAACTTTCACCTGGAAGTGGAAAGCACCTCAATCATTACAAGCAGCTAGCTTTCTGGATAAATATAGAAACATTTGTCCTAATTTTCATGTATCGTGCTTATAAGGCCTTGGCAATTTGTTGATGAGAAAACATTTCTCTGAAATTGAGTGTGATGAAAAAAAAGCACTGGGCTGGGAATGAGGACACCTGGGTTCTAGTCTCAGATATTTTACTTATCTTTGCAACCCCCAAAAAGTTATATAACCTTGTGAAGCCTGTTACCTCTTTTGTAAAATAGAGATAATAGTACCAGCTATACAAATATTGGGGCTATTGGTGCTAAATAGAGAAAAAGGAACTGAGCAAAAAATTAACGCAAGCATTTACATCTTCTGTCGGATTTTTGGACTTAATAATTGTTTAGTATTTTGCGTTATTTTTATTTCTTATTCTTATAATCGTTTCCCTATTTAAAAAATGGAGGAAGTGAGACCCAGAGGTGATAGATGACTTTCCAAAGGAATGTTCTGTAACACAGCAAACATATTATTAATTTGCTAAAAAGTATGCTCTTCCATTAGACAACTTTCCATAATTAATTTACAGAGTAAATTAATTCTTGCTTTGTGAATAAAGTTGCACATTAAAGCCAATTCAGCTCACTGGAGCGTTGAATTCTCCTTAAGAGACAGCATTATTAAATGGAAGGGGTGCTGGGTTTGGAGTTAGAGGACCTCGATTTAGATTCAAACTCTTCAACCTTCACTTGTGTGTTTTTGGACAAATTATCAGGTAGCTGGGGACTGGGATGCTGGATAGAGTGCCTTACTTGGATTCAGAAAAACCCAAGTTCAAATTCTGCCTCAAATACTCCAAGAGTCTGGCAAAGCATTTAATTTCTCTTAACCCATTTCCTCATCTCTTCAACGGCACTTTCCTTAGTTGTTGTAAGGGCTAAATTAGGTATGAAATGTTTTGCCAACTTTTTGTTCAGTTATTCTTCATAGTGTCTGACTCTTCATGACCCCATTTGGGGTTTTCTTTGCAAAGATACCAGAGTAGTTTACCATTTTCTTCTCTGGCTCCTTTTATAGATGAGGAAACTCAGACAAACAGGGTTAAGTAACTTCCTCAGGGTCACATAGCTAGTAAATGTCTGAGACCAGACTTGAACCCCAAAAGATGATTCTTCCTGATTCCAGGCCCTGTACAACATCCACCTACCCAAAATGTTGTGGTAGCGTTATTTTCAGTTGTGTCTGACTCTTTGTGACAACTTTTGGGATTTTCTTGGCAAAGATACTGAAGCGGTTTGGCTTTTCCTTCCGCAGTTCACTTTACAGATGAGGAAACTAAACAGAGTCAAGAGACTTGCCCAGGGCCACACAGCCAGTAAGTATCCAAGGCAGGATTTGAACTCAAATCTTTCTGACTCCAAGTGTGATGCTTTACCACCTAGCTACCCCAACTTTAAAGCAATATAAATACGTGAACTCTCATTTTTTTTCTTTTTAAATTCTCATCTTTTTTTCTTTTTAAATCCTTACCTTCCATCTTAGAATCAATACTGTGTAGCGATTCCAAGGCAGAAGAGCAGTAAGGGCTAGGCAATAGGGATTAAGTGACTTGTCCAGGGTCATGCAGCTAGGAAGTATCTCATATCATACTGGAACCCAGGACCTCCTCTCTCTAGGCCTGGCTTTCAATACACTGAGCCTCCTAGCTGCCCCTTCAGTTTTCTTATATTTCACATGAAGAGATTGGATTTTATGTTTAAAGATCCCCTTTCAGCTTTAAATCCGTCATCAGCTACTGAACAATCAAAATTATGATAGAATGAATCATTACTATGCAACCTGCAGGAAATGCTTCAAGATTGTGCTTTCTCTTCATTTTACCAGTTCTAAATTCACTATATTTGTAATAGTTGGGCTCATTCCTATTTTCTGAAACACTTCTGAGGATTTCCCATAAAGGTATTGGGTTGTCAGTTGTCTGTAACAGAACCCTTTGGAGGTGGAATTATGGGCAGTTTTCTCACAAAATCTGTCTGGATCATGGTCTCAGCCAAGGAAATCCCAAGAAACTCATGTCTAGCTTCAATCTCTCATGAAATCTCTTTGGCTTATTCCTCAACCAAGGAAATCTTGGGAACATCTTTATCTAAGACATTTTTCTTTTCTCTCAAGTCTCCCATAAACACTTCTGCCCTTTATAGCTAACCTCCTCAAAAAGGCCCTTTATAATAGGTGCCTCCACTTTTTCTCTTCTCACTTCTAGCATCATAAAATCTGGCTTCCAATTTTATCATTCTACTGAAATTGCTCTCTCCAAAATTACCATTGATCTCTTGGTTTCCAAATCCAATAACCTTTTCTCAATATTTATTCTTCTTGACATCTTTCCAACCTTTGACACTGCTAATCATTCCTTCTTGATGTTCTCTTTTCTCTAGGTTTTTAGGACACCTGTTTCTTCTGGTTTTTTTTTCTCCAAACTCTCTGATCCTTCCTTTTAGGGACCCTCTTAGAGGGTCCTCTTTGACTTTCCTCCAAATCACATTCTCTAACTGTAGTTGTTCCTCAAGGTTCTGTCCTGGGTCCTCTTCTCTTTCTCCCTCTATACTGCTATACTTGGTGATCTCATCAGCTCATGTGGATTTAATTATCATTTCTTCTGATGATTCTCATATCTACCAATCATGCCTTAAACTCTGATGAACTCCTTTCTCACATCTCTATCTTTAAGGCATCTCTAAGTAGATGTCCAGTAGACATCTTAATTCAATACGTCCAAAATGAAACTCATTATCTTTCTCTCTTGATATTCCTCTACTTTCAGCACACACACACACACACAGACACACACAGACACACACACACACACACACACACACACACCTTTCCTGTTACTAAAAGGGCAACACTACCCTCCCAATCCCTCAGATTTGCAACCTAGGAATCATCCAGGATTCCTCACTATCTTTCATCCCCCAAATCTAAGCTATTGTTAAGATCTGTTGATGTTATCTTTGCAATATCTCTTGAATATGTCCCCTTCTCTCTGACACTGCCCTAATCACCACATACTTTGATTATTTCAAAAGCCTAATGGTGGGTCTGCCGGCCTCAGGTCTTTCCCCACTCTAATCCACTCTCCATTTAGTCACCCAAGTATTTTTCCTAAATTCAGATTTGATTGCCCCATAATTCCCTACTCAATAAGCATCAGTGACTTCCTATTGCCTCCAGAAGAAAATAAAAAAATGCTTTGCTTGGCATTCAAAACCCTACATAACTTAATCTCCTCTTATCTCTCTAGTCTTTTTATACTTTACTCTCTGAAAGATTTTCTCCAACCCAATGACACTAGACTCTTGGATGTTCCACAAATAAGAATCTCTATCTCTTAGCTCCAAGCATTTTTTCATTTCTCCTGTCCCTGGAATGTTCTTCCTCCTCCAATTTGACAACTGCTCTCCATAGATTCCTTTAAATTCTAACTAAAATCTCATCTTCTACAGAAAACTTTTCCAACCTCCCTTAATTCCAGTGCCTTCCTCTCTATTAATTATTTGTTATTTGTCCCATATATAGGTTGCTCTGTATATGTTTATTTGAATGTTGGCTCACACATTAGATTGTAAACTCTTTTAGGGCAGGGGCTGTCTTTTGGCTTTTTTTTTATTCCCAGAATTTAGCACAGTGTCTGACACAGAGTAGTCACTTAATAAGAATTTATTGATTGACTAATTAATAAGTTGTCAAATGTAGGACTAGTTTTATTGAACCTATTTTTTTAAAGCTAAATAATTTCGTACCTGAGCCCTTCAATTATCAAGAAAACTGTTCTCTCTTTCCACAGGTCATTAAAAAAATCCTCTTCTACTGAATTTCCTTTTCCCTCAATCCATAAAACTCAAAATACCAATAAGGGAGGAGTTCAAGTTGCTTCTTGTTGAATGTAGTTCCACACTGCACTGATCTTTCTTGTACAGAAAAGGTCTGTGGCCTTGCTTATTCTCATTTTGTTTCCATTAACATTTAAGCATTTCAATAATTATGAGTTTCTCTCCCTGTCTCATATACTGTTCTTATTTTTTCCCTCACGGAATTGTAGAATTTTGAATTTAGGATTCAATTCAATTCAATTCAATTCAATAAACATTTAAATTAATCACCAATTAAATGGTACATACCGTACTAAGCTCAGCAAATACAAATAAGAAAGATGGTCCCTGCCTTCAAGGAGCTTCCACTCTAATTGGAAAAGTTAACACACAAAAGGAAGCCAGAAAGCAGAGAAACTGGGGAAGACACAAGGGGTTCCTAGGAGAAACATCTTGTTCTGTGGAATTGATATCAAGCAAAGCTACAAATGGAGAGTGGAATGAGTTAACAGTTCAATTTCTGCCCTCTATAAATGAAACCTCTTTTGGGAGTGGTGCCATGCTCCAGGATCCAGTTTTCCAGTCAGAAGAAAGAGGAGGCTAAGGGAGGTATCCTGAATAGCCAAGGTTGAGTTACCAGCATAGTGATGAGATCAGAAGTGATCAGTTTATCCTGACTTCTGCAATCAGTCTAGGACAATCCATCCTGGAAAAGGAACCCTCATTATTGCATCATTAAAAAAATGATCCTCCACAATCTGTTCCAATAAAAGCAAATGCATGACATTCTTATGCATAGCTCTAATTAATAGGAAAATATCCTGATACCAATTTAAATTTGGCTCTTTACAATCTTCACCCATTGTTATTGGTTTTGTCCTGAAAACAGGGATCAAACAGTAAAAATCAAATTCTTCTTCCACATGTCAACCCTTCAAATATTTGGAGACAGCTATTGGGTCTCTCCAGGGTCTGTTCTCTACATCAAACATCCCTAATTCCTTCAGTGATGGGCAAACTCTTTAAAGAGGGGGTCAAAGGAAAGGAAATGCTCATCTGTCGGTCTGTTTCTGAGGCAACTCTTTTGAAGTTTCATTGTATTGTATCCTACTCATTGTATTTGTCAGATTAGGAATAATGTCCCGCTGTGGATAGAATATTTCAGGGGGCTGCATCTGGCCTGCAGGCCATAGTTTGCCCATCACTGCTTTAGATGATCCTCAGATAACATCAATTCAAGGTTCTTCACCTTGCTGGGTGCTTCCTCTGAATACACTCAAGCTTATTAATGTCCGTCTTAAACTTTAGCATAATTACACCTAATATTCCAAATGCAAACTTCTGCCCAAGATGGCTCCTTGGACAAGAGGTCATCCCATATACTTAACTCCCACATAACTATTCCAGAAAAGATAGGGAATTCACACTGGATCCAATAATCATTAATATATCCAATGAGAAACTATTATAACTTATTGTATTCCAGAACTGCACAAGAGATAAACCAGAAGCCCAATGTCAATAGGAAAGAGAATCATAAACAAGTCAGCATCAGCTCAGGTTAGTCTCTAACCACTACCTACCATGGCCAAACACACCTGTCAGCTGTTTCCAGAAAGAGAGTAGAATACCCCAAGAAAGCACCAGAATGATCAGAAAGTGGACTTCTTGGAAGACCTGAGAGTAGTAGCTTCAGGGGACAGTTAAATAAGAAATCAGAAGTTCTGAGGGTGGGTTGGTTTTGTTCTGAGGGTTTAAAGAGAGGAAAGAAAAAGGTAAATGGAAAGCAATAGAAGAGAAAGGAGGAAAGAGGTATACTGGCATTTCTCAAAATTGGGGAGCATAAGAAGAGTATACAAATATTGTACTAGGGGTTTGGGGGAGTAATCTGAGGGACTTCACTTTTATCTTAAATAAAGGAGAGCTAAACACACACCCACAGTTTAGAGGCAGAAATATAGCAGACTCAATAGGGAAGCAAATGAGAATGAGAAAGTAGATTAAGAATGAAAATAATATAAGGGAGGTAATAGCTGCAGGCAAAACTTTATCTGAAGGGGAGACATTAAATGAAATTCAAATAGCTATATTGTAAAGGGGTATCTTATATTGCTTCCTAGACAATAAAAGAATGACTTAATTAATTGAGGTCCATGAATGTAATGGAATGTTATTGCATCTTTATTAATGTTCAAAGAGATCATTTTAGAGAACCCTGTGCTATCTCAACTAAAGCAGAATGAAGTGAGAAGAACCAGGAGAACAATTTATACGAGGACAGCAACATTGTAAAGAAAAACAAATTAGAAGGACTTCAGAACTCTGATCAATAATGCAATGAGCAACCATATTTCCAGAGGACCTAAGATGAAGCATGTTATCTACCTCCTGACAGAGGTGATGGATTCAAGGTACTAGAAAAGACATATATTCCTGGACATGACCACTGTGTCCTATGTGGATTTGTTTTGCCTGAATATTCCTATTTGTTATGAAGCTTTTATCTTTGGTTTTTTTTCCTTCCTTCCTTCCCTCCTTGCTTCCTTCCTTCCTTCCTTCTTTCTCCCTCCCACCTTCTTTCCCTCTTCATTTCCTTCTTTTCTTCCTTCCCTCCTTTCCCTTCTTCCTCCTCTTCCTCCTTTCCTTCTCTCCTCCCTTCTTTCCTTCCCTCCTTCTTCCCTTCTTTCTTTTCTTCCTTTCCTTACTCCCTTCATTCCTTCTTTTTTCTTTCCTTCTTTCTTTTCCTCTAGAAGAGAAGAGAAAAATTCAGAAAGGAAAACAGATAAACAGGACAGTTTTGGGAAATGTAGAAATTATATGTTTTTAAAGGAAGTAGTAGGAAATAGAGATTTATAGTTTCATATAGAATTCTTCTATGTTTTGCTTTGTGTGTATGTGTATGCTTTGTTAAGTTCAAAAGTTTTAAAAACTAAATTTATTTTAAAAATTCCTAACATGATCCGCCTCTGGCAGAATACAGAGATGATGAAGTCCTTATTCCTTGAAACTTTCAATTAGTAAACCAACCAAGCATTTATTAAGTACCTACTATGTGTCCAGCACTAAAAAGGCCCCAATGATACCAAGAGAAAAATGAAACAGTCCCTTCTCTCAAGAAGTTTACATTCTATCAGAGAAGCTATTGATTCCTGTAAGGCAGCCTGAGATTACTTTATCTCTTTTGGCTGCCGCATCACACTGCTAACTTGTACAGGGCTTTCAACATACTAATGCCTACACATCTTCATCAAACAAACTGCTGCCTAGCCATGCTTCCCCCATCTCATGCTTAAAAAGCTGACTTTTAGAACCCTCATGTAAGACTTTACATGTATTCCTTTTTTTTTTTTTTTAAACTCTTACCTTTCATCCTGGAGTCAATACTGTGTATTGGTTTTAATGCAGAAGAGTGGCAAGGGCTAGGCAATGAGAATTAAGTGACTTGCCCAGGGTCACACAACTAGGAAGTGTCTGTGTCCAGATTTGAACCTAGGACATCCTGTCTCTAGGCCTGGCTCTCAATATACTGAGCCACCCAGCTGCCCCTCTTATATGTATTCCTACTAAATTTTGTCTTTTTAGATTCCAACTAATGCTTTAACCCACTGGTATCATAACCCCAGGAACCATTTTGAAATGTAATTGCATATAATAAACCATATAAAAATGTAAACATGTTAAAATTCAAAATAAATAAAAATACAAGAAAACAAAGATAATGTTATTATATGGTTTTCTAAGTCAACATGAGATGTTCAGGAAAACTTATGCACAGTTTAGTGGCCCCCATTTCTATTTGAGTTTGATACCACTGCTCTAGCCAGTCAAGATTCTCATTTGTCATCTAGCATGTTAGCTACCCATCCCAAAATTATATCATTTGAAAATTTGACAAGCATGCCATCTACACCTTTATCCAAGAAAATAATTAAACTATTAAACAGCACAGGGCCAAGCAAAAAACCCTGGCACACTCCACTGGAGTCTTCCTGCCAAGCTGATGTCAAACCATTAAAAATCACTCTGAATCTTGCCATTCAAACAATTCTATATCCATTAAATCGGGGCCTTAATCTAGCCCATATCTGTCCATTGCCTCTATAGGAGGAGCATGATATATTTTATTGAATGCTTTGAGAAATCCTAGGTAAGCTATATCAATAGCACTTCCTTGATCTACCAATTTAATACTTTTGTCAGAAAAGGAAATAAAGTTACTCTGGCCTGATCTGTTTTTGATGAAATCATGCTGGTTCTTTATAGTCAATGCATCTTTCTCTAATTCATTCTTTAACCACCATTTTAATGACATACTATAGAATATTGCCAGGAATCCAAGTCAAGCTTACTGGCTTATGGAGTGCAGATTCTTATTTTTATTTATTTTTGTTATTATTGCTTTTTTGAAATTGCTCTTTTCTTATCCTGTGGTATCTTTTTTTCCATTTATCATGCTCTTTCAAATTTCAGTGACCATGGCCCCAAAATCACATCCACAATTTCTTTCTGCCTTTAAGGTTTGGAGTTCCTCTGGGCCAAGTGACCTGAATATATCAAGGGCAATTGCCTGCTCTTTTATTATCTCCTTATTTATTTTTGGCATCAACTCTGTTAATCATTTATGTTCTGTCCCTTTTTCTCCCTGGTCAATCTCCTTGACAGAGAAAAATAAGCAAAGAATTAAGTATCTTTCTCTTCTCAGTTACCAATTATCATTGGCCCATCCACCTTGAGAAGTTGTCCTATACCCTCTTTGATCCTCTTTTTCTCTTGTTTAGCTTAAAATTTTAGAGAATTATCTTCATCAACACTAGCTTTGGCATGCCTAACTACTATTATTACAATACAGTCATAATTTTGTGAGTTCTCTGTGCATTATCAATCTCTTCATAACTCCCATTTGTTCCTCTTTTTACATCATTTCTCTTTGAGATCAAAAATCCAAAATTTAAACGATTATTTCCTTGCCCCCTTCCAAACTTCCCTTTTATTGTTAAGATTGCTATCATCCTTCTACTTCCCTTGGCTCACTCTCTAGGTATCATCCGTGATTCTTACTCGGTCTCACACGCTACATCCAGTCTGTGGCCAAAACCTGTGGATTTAACCTTTATGGCATATCCCATGGTTCCTTCTCTCTGACACTGCTGCCATCCTCCCTCATCACTTCATGTCTGGACCGTTGTTATAGCCTATTGGTCAGTGTCCATGCCACAAATCTCTGCCCACTCCAATCCATCCTCCACTCGACTAACCAAATGATGTTCCTAAAGTGCAGATTCATGCCCAGAACCATAATAAATTCATTCTTTTATTCATTCATTAATTCTCATTGGCTTGGAATGATAGGCCTGCAGAAGCTATTCATACTGCTTTTTGATATTACTGGGCCCATACCCAAATAATCTAAGTTCTATCCTTTTATTATTATCATTCAAAGATATTTTATTTTCCCAATTACATGTAATAACAATGTTCAAAATTAGTTTTCCAAAACTATGAGATCCAAATTGTCTTCCTCCCTCCTTTCTCTCCCCTTTCTTGGAGATAGCAAGCTATTTGAGGATCTACCCTTCTAAGAATGGTGTGCCACCACTTTGAATGCCAACTCTAAATCTTACAAAAGGTTGGATCAGTTGAGAAGGTTCTGACCACAGACTTTTTGATTTTCCACCAACATCGATTCTAAGCTGCTTTTCTTTAATGATTTGAATAGAAGCAATAAGAAATGGGAGTGCCAGGCAGGGCTTTGGAACTAGCCTCAGATTCATTCTTTCTTTTTCTTTCTTTCTTTCTTTCTTTCTTTCTTTTTCTTCCTTCCTTCCTTCCTTCCTTTCTTTCTTTCTCTTTCTTCTTTTCTTTTCTTTCTTTTTCTCTCTCTTTCTTTCTTTCTTTCTTTCTTTCTTTCTTTCTTTCTTTCTTTCTTTCTCTTTCTTCTTTTCTTTTCTTTCTTTCTTTCTTTTTTTGTGGGTGGGAGGGAATTGGCAAATGAAAGCTACCCCACGGAAATTGTTGGTATCAATGGATTTTCTCCAGATTGTTCCATCCTATATTTTGCTTACAATTGAAACATGATCTTGAAATAAAGGAAATAGAGAGGGGTTCAATGCTATGTAAATAATAATATTAATAAATAAAGAGCACATTTGACTATGGCACAGTCCTTCTCAATAAGCCCCAGTGGCTCCTTATTATCTCCAGGATCAAATGGAAAATCCTCTGGCATTCAAGGTCCTTAATAAGCTGCCCTTTCCTACTTGTACAGGTTTTTTTACACCTTATGTCCCACTCCTCACATACTCTGAAATCCCATGACTTTGACCTCCTTCCCATTCCTTGACTAAGACATTCCATCTCACCACTACAAGCATTTTTACTGGCTTTCTCCCAGACTAGAAACTCTCTTCTTCTTCATCTCTACCTCCTGGCTTCCCTGGCTTCTTTCAAGCCCCAGCTAAAACCTTACTTTCATCAGAAGCATTTCCTGCCACCGCCTTCATTCTAGTATATTCTTTTTATTTATTCGTTTTAATTTATCTTGTCTATAATTTATTTATATATATTTGTCTGCATGTCTTCCCCATTAGATTGTGAGTTCCTTGAGAGCAGAAAGTGTCTTCTACCTTTCTTTGTATCTTGATTACTTAGCAAAGTGTTTGGCATGTAGTTAACATTTATTGACTGATTGGCCAGAATTTTATTTTTGAGAATTTGCTGTCCCTCCTAGGATGACTTCCTCTATAGAATTTTGGTCCATGGCATCCTACCTAAACTTGATCCAACCACTTAGACACCTTGTCTCTTACCATCCAAGCTGCAAGTCAGTTAATTTCTGACTCATTTCTCCTCTATTACAGACTACAGGAGGGAGAAGTCACTTCCTTCAAAGCTTCCCATCATTTACAATCCAGGATCTCCTTTCTCTCTGTTAACAAAATCATATGGAATAGCATTTCCTCCCATTATTGAAACTCTTAAAAATAGCATGTCCATATGCACAATAGAACACAAAATAGATGATTCCATATGAAACTATAAATCTCCATTTCCTACCAATTAAAAAATATATAATACCTTTTACATATGTCTTTGTGAGAATTGAGGACAAGTTTGTACCCCTTTTCTTGGTACTCTAAGATCAGTTTTGGGGTATATCTCTAGTAAATGGATTTGTTTAGCCCACCCCCATTGGATTAAAAACAAGGCCTGATCTGTATGGCAATTTGGAACTATGCTCAAAGGGCTTTAAAAGACTATCTGCCTTTTGATCCAGCCATACCACTGCTGGGTTTATACCCCAAAGAAATAATAAGGAAAAAGACTTGTACGAAAATATTTATAGCCATGTTCTTTGTGGTGGCAAAATATTGGAAAATGAGAGAATGCCCTTCAATTGGGGAACGGCTGAACAAATTGTGGTATCTGCTAGTGATGGAATACTATTGTGCTCAAAGGAATAATGAACTGGAGGAATTCCATGTGAACTGGAAAGACCTCCAGGAACTGATGCAGAGTGAAAGGAGCAGATACAGGAGAACATTGTTCACAGAGACTGATACACTGTGGTACAATCGAACATAACAGACTTCTCTACTAGCAGCAATGCAAGGATCCAGAGCAAGGCTGAGGGATTTATGAAAAAAGAACGCTACCCACATTCAGAGGAAGAACTGTGGGAGGAGAAACACAGAAGAAAAACAACTGCTTGAACACATGGGCTGATGGGGATGTTATTGGGGATGAAGACACTAAACGATAACTCTAGTCCAACTACCAATAATATAGAATTAGGTCTTGTAAATGTAAAACCCAGTAGAATTGTGCGTTGGCTATGGGAAGTTAGAGGGGTTTTGGAGGAGAGGGAAAGAACATGAAACATGTAAATATGTGAAAATATTCAAAATAAAAATTAAAAAACAAACAAACAAAAAAAAACCCAAGGCCTGAGGCTGCCCTGGATAAGGGGGGCTCATGCATACTATGGGAAGATACTAGAAGCCTCTAGGCTCCCTGGCCTCCCATCCCACTTGGCTCTTGCCCCATGTGACTCCTGGAGTGCAGAAGACAGGCCTCTGACTGGACTGAGGTCAAGTCTGTCCAGTCGGGGTGACCCAGAAAAAGTGATGTCATGGGGTTATAAGCTGTAAATCAAGGAAGCTTGCTGGTTCTGTTCTAGCCAAGCACCAGGAGTGAATGGGTGCCTCATGTGAGCAGTGAGTTAGAGTTAGATAAGTGATGGGGTGTGTGATTATGTACCTTTTCTCTCTCCAACCCGCTTTTCACTATTTAATAAACAAGTATAAATATAGTCTCCAAAGAGTTTTAATCTTAATATTTATTTTCTTAATTAAACCATTGCCTTCCATCCTAAAATCAGTACTGTGTCTTGGCTTCAAGACAGAAGAGGCATAAGGGCTAGGCTGTAGGGGTTAAATGACTTACCCAGAAAGTGGCTGAGGTCAGATGGACATATTGCTTTCAAAACTTCCCTGCCTGCCTGTGCTCCCTCTCTTTCTGTTCCATTCATTAAAAATGTTATAATGGTACCCCCTTTTTTGCAATCACTATTGTTAATCCTTCTTCTCCCCCACCAGGATTCTCTTCCCTCCATTAAAACATATAATTATTAAGGCATTTCAAGAAGTCATTAGCTCCTGTGCTTTTGTCAGAGGGAGTTACTATATCACTCCTTTGTGATGGGTTTGTGACCTATTCCCCAAACTCCTCATCCATTTCTTCTTTCTACAGATGTTCTATAATATACTCCAAAGACAAAAATGTTTCTGTTCATCAAATGCATTGAGCTTTACCCAAATGTGATCCATCATGTTTCTCCCTTCTGATTTTTTAACTTCTTCATATGAAGTTATCTTTTAAATACAGAATGCTATCTAGGGATATTCTAGTAAATGTTAACAACTGGCTCTCCAAGAATAAAAATTGTATGCATGACATACTTTTAAATTTATCTGCCTTATTAATATTTTTCTCTCTCACTGTCTTAAGTCTAGATGATCAAAGCAATAAATCAAACCCTGATTTGTAGCATTTATTAGTTTCTGAGGCAAAAATACTAATGCTGAAATTTAACAATCTGCTTTTTTGAGATGGTTTGAGATGGTTCCAGCACACATCCGATGCTACCTTAGCCTCCAATCCTCTTATCTGTCTTGTTTCTTCTAAATAAGGCAAACCTATCCAGAACCTTATTCCAGTCATTGATTTTATTATATCAAGTCTCAGTGATACCTATGAGATCAAGTTTGTCTCCTTACACTAAAGCTTTTAATCTCTCATGTTTATTTCCTAAATTTTGGACATCTGTCTAAATATTTGAAATCATGGTTTTACTGCTGACTCATTTTGGAGTTTTCTCTTTAATGAAATTATGAGTGTCTGGGGGAAATCTAGGTAGCACATGTGGATAGAGCACCAGCCCTGGAGTCGGGAGGCTATGACTTCAAATCTGGCCTCAGATACATTCTAGTTGTGTGATCCTGGGCAAATTGTTTAACCCTAATTGCCCATCCCCTGCTGCTATTCTGTTTTAGAATTAATACTAAATAGGTGCAGCTAAGTGACTCAGTGGATTTAGATGGGAGGTCCTGGGTTCAAAATTGGCTTTCAATGCTTGCTAGCTGTGTGTTCCTGAGCAAATCATTTAACCCCCATTGCCTAACCCTCACTATTCTTCTGCCTTGGAACCAACATATAATAGTGATTCTAAAATGAAATCTAAGTTTTAAAACAAAAAAAAACTGATACTAAGATAAAAAGAAAGGATTTAAAAAAGAAAAAAATATAGATAATTGATTTACTTCCCTTACTATAGCTACTTTGATGGCTTCTAGATACATGGACATACATGAACAGTTTTCTCCCTCTTTCTTCCCTTTCATTTTAAATTCCTTTTGATTGAATTCACAAGACAGAAGGCAAATATGCTCTTCCCTTCCTAGTTAGGTGTACTCCATTCCTGGCCAGGAATCTGTCATTCCTACATTTTAAGTTGTGATCCAGAAACCCCAATCTCAAGCTCAGAACACATCATTTTAACTACTTCAGTTTTCAAATCATTTTTTTTCTTCACCCTTTGCCTTCAATGGACATCATTGTATGAAAGAAAACATCTTCCTTATGATCCTCTGCTCTTCAATATATTGCCTAAGAGCTTGTAATCTTGGAAATGTTTCTTAGACTCCTTCTGGCAGTATCATTTCTACCTACAAGAATCACGAGAAGTGTGTCATAGTTATACAATTTGACAAGACTTGGGAGTTCCTCTGTTATATCTTGGACACGTGCTGGGAAGATAAACACACATCTTTATTATTGTTATCAAGTCAACAAATGGCTATTTCAATGTCCCTGAGCAGGAGATAAATCATCACCATTCTTCTCCTTCTCCTCAAACTGCTACTAGATGACCTTTTGCTAGACAATTTCTGTGATTCTACTTTATCATTCCCTGGAAGACAAGCAATTGCTTCCTTCTCAAATCATTTGACTCCCTCCTCTTCAGGAAGACACTCAAATTTGCTTTTGCATTCCAATTCTACAATTGCCATTTCCCTTACCTCCTTATTCTTGTGAAATCTTTCCACTTTCTCACCTCCTAATAAAGATTGTTTTTTCTCTTTGACAGCTTAACACTTCAGATTCCTTTTATTTTTCCTTCCCAGAAGCTTTGCTTTTTTGTTATTCTTGTTGTTTGTATGTTTGTTTACTTCAGGAATACTTCCTGATCTCTAATGACCAGAAGTGTGGAGAAACATTCCTCAAACTTCCTCCTTTTCTTTTCTAGGATAGAACATAGAATTCCATCATTTGGCTAACCCCCTAAGCACCTAACAGAGGGGCAGGAATATAAGATCATACTATCCTGGGGTTTCACCTTGTAACAGACCTTAGACATCATTAAATTCTTTTCATTTCATAGATGAGGCAACTAAGACCCAGAGAGATCACAAAAATTGTAATAGAGGCTGGATTTGAACTTCGGTTCTTGGTCTCCAAGTCCATAGTTCTTTACAATATTCGATGGTACCATCATGACACATATGCAATTGATACTTATTGAATTGGTTTGAATTTTTGGGCAACAAACATTGTGGAATGAGAAGCAGAGATGCAGGCACGGGTTGGGGCTGGTTTAGCATACACACTGCCGTTAAATTTCTGACACTAATAACATCCTTCTGTTTCTCGTTTGGGTTTGCCAGAGTGAGTGATCATAAAAAGTCTTTACAGTCGAGGAAATGTGCCCCCTAATCTTTGGTCTTTCTGCTCAGATGAACAGTAGTGATGAAAATGAGGCAGATTGTGCAGTGCTGAGTTCAAAAATGAGGCTATGAAGGAACTTAGCAGAAAATGTCGAACTGTCTTCAGTGAAGTCTGTAGAAAGAAAAGAGCATAAACATTTTATAACCTTGTGCAAGGCAAAAGGGTAAGATAGCAGCACCACAGTACTGAGCAAGTAGAAAGGGAAGGCTTGCCCCCAAATATCTGCTTTGATAGCCTAACAAAGCTGATAGAAGGTTTCAGTTTATATATAGAAATGTATATCCACCTGCAGCCCAGAGCAAGAGGAATATTGCTCCTAAAAGCTGTTATGTAGAGATTGCAGCATGGAATCCCTGCAAAATACAAGGTCAGCCTCACCCAGAATTCCAGGGGGCATGGAATCCCTACATAACAAAGCCCTGTAATCCAGTTTCTCTTTTAGCCTGCTGCAGCTTGACAATTCTCTCCTAAAGATGAAGCAACAAAATAAACCAAAGATTTGGGGGGAAATGCTAAGAAATGTTCTGCAGATTCACATATCCACATTTATTTATGTACATGCACGCATATATGTAGAAACATAAGAAAATATGGATGCATGGATAAAGTTCTTGCTCAGGTGTTTTGGTCACATCTGACTCTTTATGACTTCATTTTGGGGTTTTTCTTGACAGATATTGGAGTGGTTTGCCATTTCCTTCTCTAGATTATCTTACAGATAAGGAAACTGAGGCCAACAGGTGACTTGCCTAGGGTCACATAACCATTGTCTGAGTCCAGATTTGAAATCATTAAGATGAGTGTTCCTGATTCCAAGTCCAGTGCTCTATCCAGTGGGCTACCCAACTGTCCTGTACGTATATATGTATATGTGTATATGTATACACACATACATGTAAACATGTTTGTGTTTATATGTGTATACGTACTTCCCTCTGTTGATTATTTCAAGTTTATTCTCTACATAGCTTACTTTTCATAGCTGTTTACATTTCGTCTCCCTATGAGACTGTGAGCTCTTTGAGAGAAGGGACTGCTTTTTGCTTTTCTTTGTAATCCCAGTGCTTAGTATGGTGCCTGGTATATATTGGATGAAATAAATTCTTATTGACTGACTATAGACTGACTCCAACAGCTTATAATAGTGCAGGATGACTGTGGGTTCTTGAAATCTACTTCAGCAGAGATCAAACTCTCACAAACTACTATGCTGATAGGGCTTTGATTACCATGTGCTTTTCCTTCAAAGAAGAGCCTTAAGAGCCTTTAATGAACTTTGGAAAAATGAAATCAAGAGAGGATAGACTACATGATGATGAATTGAGGAAATCACAGAAATGGACACAGTGGATGTCTTTTTCAAGGAGGCAGTGTGGTCTAATAAAAAAATGTGCTAGATGTATTTGGAATCATAGGACCTCTACTCAAATCCTAATTTTTCTTTTTTTTTTTAATTTTTTACTTAGAATATTTTCCCATGGTTAAATGATTCATGTTCTTTCCCTCTTTCCCACACCCCTCCCTTCCCCATAGCCAACATGCAATTCCACTGGGTTTTACATGTATCATTGATCAAGACCTATTTCCATATTATTGATAGTTGCACTAGGGTGGTCATTTAGCATCTACATCCCTGATAATATCCCCATCTTCTGTGTTTCTACTCCCACAGTTCTTCCTCTGAGTGTGGATAGTTTTCTTTCTCATAACTCCCTCAGCATTGCTCTGGATCCTTGCATTGCTGCTAGTAGAGAAGTCCATTACACTCTATTTTACCACAGTGTATTGGTCTCTGTGTACAATGTTCTTCTGGCTCTGCTCCTTTCATTCTGCATCAATTCCTGGAGGTCGTTCCAGTTAACATGGAATTCCTCCAGTTCTTTATTTCTTTGAGCACAATAGTATTCCACCACCAACAGATACCACAATTTGTTCAGCCATTCCCCAATTGAAGGGCATTCCTTCATTTTCCAATTTTTTGCCACCACAAAGAGCATGGCTATAAATATTTTTGTACAAGTCTTTTTCTTTATGATCTCTTTGGGGTATAAGCCCAGCAGTGGTATGGCTGGATCAAAGGGCAGACAGTCTTTTACAGCCCTTTGAGCATAGTTCCAAATTGCCATCCAGAATGGTTGGATCAATTCACAACTCCACCAGCAATGCATTAATGTCCCAATTTTTCCACATCCCCTCCAACATTCACCACTTTCCTTTGTTGTCATGTTAGCTAATCTGCTACGTGTGAGATGGTACCTCAGAGTTGTTTTGCAAATCCTAATTTTTCTAATTAATACTTGAGTGACCTTGGCCAAGTCACTTAGTCTCTTTAAGCCTCAGTGCTTCATCTACAAGAGGGGGAGTGGGTGGATTAGAAAGCTTCTGAAATGCCTTCCAACTCTCCAACTTTGGTCCTATGATCCTACATACTGAGTTCTATGAAACATTTTTTAAAAATGATTTTTACAACTAAATTTCAATATAATTAGTTTCCTTTGTAATCACATATATATGTATGTGTACATATGTGTGTTTATATATATGTATATATAATTTTATACATTTAAAACATTCTTTGAAGTCCACGGGTTTTGCCATACTGCCAAAGAAGTACATAACTCTAAAAAAAATGTTAAAAGTGTTAATAGCAGCAGGGTTCAGACCTCAGACATAAAAACAAAGTCTTATTCCCAGCATCTAACCCAACCTGCAGGGCAAGAATCTTAGACAAAAGGGGAGGCTAAAATTCTGCCAAGCTGAACTTCCAGAACTTTTAAGCTCTCTGACTGTAGTTGAGTCCAGCAGCAGTCTACAATTGCTCAGTCCCAAACCCACATTAGGAACTTGCAAAACTTAGACCAGGGGTCACAGCAATCAGACTTTGCCCTGGATCAGAACACTTTGGGAGCCTGAAGCTATGCAAGTCCCCAGCCCGAGCTGTCTCTAAGATCCTGGAATAGCCTACACTCAAATTCATCTATGAAAGTAACCACAGGACCAGCCCAGACAGCCCCTCTAGAAGTATAAGAGAGCTCAGCTCTAATATTAAGTCCAAAGTCAGGGAATAGGCTGGAAGAATGAGCAAACCATAAAAGAATACCGCTATAAACTATTTGGTGGGAGGGAAACTCAAAGATACAAATCTAGAAGAGAATGACTCCAAAATAATTACAGACAAAGCCTCAGAGAAAAACAACCTGGACATAGATTTGATTAGAATTCCCAAAAGAGATAGATCAAGAGTTAAGAGATAGAAAAAAAAAGAGTTAAACTGTTTTTATAAATGAAAAGAGAGTGCTGGAGGAAAAGAACCAGGAAAGAAATAAAACTACAGAAGAAAGAACTAAAAAAAAATTAATACACTGGAACAAGAGGTACAAAACCTTACTGAAGCAACAAACTCCCTGAAAACTAGAATGGATCAAATAAAAGCCAATGACTCCATGAGACAACACAAAATATTAAAGTCAAAAGTCTGAAAAACATAGAAAAAATCTATGTTATTTCATTGCAAAAACAACTCACCTGGGAAATGAAGGAGAAAAAAAATTAAGAATCATGGGAGTCTCTGAATGCTGTGGTAAAAAAGCATCCTTTTTCGTGAAATCTTAAAAGAAAACTGCCCAGATCTTTTAGAAACAGAAGACAAAGTGGAAACAAAAAAATTCACTAGTCTTTCTGAAAGAAACCCCAAAGCAAAAATTCCTAGCTAGGCAGCTAGATGGTCCCAAAGTGCATAGAGGGCTGGGGATGGAGTCAGGAAGGCACATCTTCCTGAGTTCAAATCTGGCCTCAGACATTTACTAGCTGGGTGACTGAGTAAATTGCTTAACCCTGTTTGCCTCAGTTTCTTCCACTGTAAAATGAGCTGGGGAAGAAAATGGCAAACCACTCTAATATCTTTGCTAAGAAAACTGCAAAGGGGGTCACAAAGAGTGGGACATAACTGAACAACTTTTACAAGTATAAAAGGACTGAAAACCTGAAATACAATATTCCAGAAAGCAAAGGAAATCAGTTTATGATCAAGAATAACACAACATGCAGCAAAACTAAGCATAAAGGCATAGAGGAAAAAATAGATCTTTAATGAAATAGAGCATTTCTGATGAAAAGATCAGAGCTATGGAGAAATTAGAAGTTCAAACACAGGAGTGAAGCGAAATATAAGAAGGTAAACATGAAGTAACAATGATAAAGAACTAAACAATGATAAACTACTTACATTCAAACATGAGAAGATGATACACATCCCCTCTGAATACCATTATCATCATAGGTCATAGTTGGAATCTAATTACACAAGACTTGGGAATGGTTCTGTTATATCTTGATCTCAGGAAAAGAATGGAAAGAGAGAGGGAAAGGAACACACTGGGAGAGGTGGTGGAAAAGGAAAGAAAGACTATGGAAAATTATCTCATAATCAGAACATTCAAGTAGACATCAATACAAACAAGGAGGAGGGAGCAAGGAGAGCAGCTGATACATCTCCCTCTGATCTTAAACTGGTTAAAAGAAGGAAGAACACACACAATACACAGAGATACATAGGGATGGATTCAGAAATACAAGCAAAACAAACTCTAAAGATTTACAAAAATATTTACTATTTTTGAGGTGGCAAAAAATGAGAATGTGAGGGATTCCCCTGTGTGGGGGAATGCATGGACAAGTTTTGGTTTATAAATATAATGGAATACTATTTTGTGGTAGAAAAAAATTATAAAGGGGATCATTTCAGAGATACCTGGGAAGATTTTTTATGAACTGATATAAAATGAAGGGAACAGAATCAGCAGGAAGAAAATTATATAATGACAATATGGCAAAGACAAACAACTTTGAAAGAATTAAGAACTCATAACAGTGCAATGGGGCAACCACAATTTTAGAGATCTAAAGATGAAACATATTACCTGCATTCTGATAGAAAGGTGAAGGACTCAGAGTGCAGAATGAAACAAATACTTTTTGGACAATGTGGAAATTAGTTTTGACTAACAATTCATATTTAAAATGATTTTATTTTTAAGTTCTCAATTAGGGGCTTGAGAAGTGGGTGGGAAGAAAGATTCTTGATGATTAAATATAAAAAGAATATACTTAAAAAAACTGCTAGTGATTATTGCCTCAGGTTCATGTAACCAATTAACATCAAATGGCAAAATCATTTCCCACATTTTCCATGCCTGAAAACATGACTTTCTTTCTTCATTTAAAATTTTTATCATCTCTCTGGCAAGAGGTTAGTGATATGTTTCATCTTCAGTACTTTGGACTTAAGATTTAAGCATTGAACTGACTAAAAATTTAAATTCTTTCAGTTCGTTTGCTCTGTAAAGATTTTATCACTGTATAATTTTTCCCCTAGTTCTACTCACATTACTCTATGTAAGTTCCAAGAGGTCTTCCTGGTTTCCTCTAAAATGATCCATCTCATGATTTTTTATGCCACAACAATATTCCTTTCTATTCATGTATGATAATTTGTTTAGCTATTCCTCCAGAGGAGGAAAGCGCATTGTTTTCCATATTTTCTCAGCCTTCTTATACTTCTTTCTGAAGACTCTTAACTCCACTGGCCTACTTGCTTGTTCTTCTCCCATGACAATCCATCTTTGGCTCCTTCCTTGCTTTTTCACTGACTGCTTCCCATGCCTGGATTGCTCTGACTCTTCTTAGTTTTCCTCACTCTCTTTAAGTCCCAGTTCACATCACACCTTCTGCTGGAAGCCCTCTGTAGCTAATGCCTTCCCTCCTGAAAGTTCTACAAATACTTTCCCTTCTGAGATGACTGAGGGTATACTTTGTATATATCTTATGTGCACTTATTTACATGCCTCTCACTAGAATGTGAGCTCCTGGAAGGCAGGAACAACAGTTGTTAACTTCCTTTGCATTCCTGTGCTTAGGAATTATATGTTCTTGGCATACAGTAAGCACTTAATAAAATTTATTTTGATTGATTGGTGCAGTTTTCTTATTTAAAAAAAATACCTTGATACCCAGACTATTAACACAGAGTCTTCTGTGAGCTGAAAGGACTGATTCACAAAACTGTGGAGTAGTGGAAAGGAAAAATGATTTGAGATAAAAAATATGGATTTGAATTCCAGCTTTGTCACTCATGACTTCTGTGACCTTAGACAAATCACTTAAACTCTCTGGGCTCATCTAGAAAGGGAGGCGCTCTCAGTTCCCTTCCATCTCTTTTTCTGTGATTCTGTGATCCTTTAAAAACCAAAAGATAATTTTCTATACATTTGGTACAACTAAAGATAGAAGAAATTTCTTGAGATGTCCTAGCCCTTTGAGTGTCCTATGGAGTCTAATAATAATAACTAGAAATGTAAAATTTGCGAAGTATTTTACATATGTAACACATGTTTGAAACAGCTTGGATTCCCTCCCCTGCAATTTCCTGTCATCTCCAATCATCAGAGAAAAGTAGAATTGCAAGTGGCCAGAAATGAATTGCCCAGATCTTTTACAGTAAGGAGACTTGTGTAAAGTCATTAGTGTTATGAATCTAAGCTGGGGCATTAAAAACAAAGACAGTCGAGCATTTTATGGGAATCCTATCAGAAGAGGCTCAGAGAAAGACATGTGGAGAACATCCTTGGGACATTGCTTAAACAGTGGGATTTCATTGTGTAAGGACTCAAGCCATGGAGTAGCACAGGTTTATGTCAGAGACACAAGAGAGAACCTCCAGTGACCATTTGATTGAAGATTCATCTGGCTATTGACCAAGAAGCAACTACTGTGTCTACCAGAGTCAGGACTGAAGATCACCATCCCTGATTGAGTCGGAATTCCTCTTTTCCTTCTTTGATACTGGCTGGCAGGAAATTAGGGGACTGAGGGGCATTATGGGAGCCTTATAGCCATCCTCTGCAATTGACATCTATGCATGGCCATTCTCTTGGTAAAAGTGAAATTCAGAATTTAAATATGAATGAAGTCTGCTGAGGAGGAGGGATTTCAGACCTCTCTAATGACAGGTTGTCAGCTATCAGGAGTTTTAGAGTTGTTGCTTTTATTTTCAAATTGTGCAAAAGTACCTAAACTATAAAGTGTATATATTGCCTGTGGGTCACATGAAATTGGGAAGAAAATGAATATCTTAGTAGGAATGAAGATGAAGATGAGTCAGAGAAGTTACCATTTATATTTTATATTTCCAACCATGGAGAAACAAATACCCAGGAGAAGCTGGGTCAAAGTTAGAAAGAGGGTACTAGAAAAAGTGCTGAACCTGGAGACAGGAAGACTCGGCATCCTGAGTTCAAATTTGACTTTTGACACCCACCAGCCCTGTGACCCTGCGCAAGGAACTTAACCATATTTGCCTCAGTTTCCTCATCTGTAAAATGAGTTGGAGAAGGAAATGACAAATCACTCCAGTTTCTTTTGCCAAGAAACTACCAAATGGTGTCACGAAGAGTCAGTCACAACAGAACAACAAGGCTAGAAAGTATTTGGGAAGCCCAGACCAGTCAATTTCTCCCAGCACAGAGGGCTAGGTGGTCTTGAAGCCATGCAGTATCATAGAAGGCAGGCTATCTGCATCTGTACATCTGTAAAATGGTCTGGAGGGGGTCTGAGAATTCAAGCAACTTGAAGATTGCAATTGTGAAGAGGTCTTATTCTGAGTAGCTATTCCTTCCCATTGAACTGTCTTTCTGTACATGTGTATGAAGGGCAATATCCCAATCTCTCACCTCATATAAGCTAGTTTTTTTAGTTGTTTCTTTTTTTTCAGTTTTTTGAGCTAGTTTTTCCTTAAAAGGTATTGTGACATTCTTTAAGACTTGGCTGGCTCAGGGAACTAAAGGCTCAGATTGTTGATGTCTCTTCCTCATCAATTGTGTATAGAGTTTCTGTGACAAGCTTCAGAGGCTCCCAGACACTTAGCTGATGAATTTAGATGGGAAATTCAGTTAGCAGAATCAACAAAAGGGGTTTTTACAGTCTTGTTGAATATCCTTTTCCTACTATGGATAAGTAAAATTTTAAAAACTTTTGAAAGACCCATGAGTGAGTTTCCTTCTGTTCCAATATTAAACTGTCAGGGCCCCTGCTTGAGTCAAGCCAAGTTCAGAACCCCATATAAAGCAGGCACTTCTGTAGCAAGGCTAAATCCTCTATGTTATCTCATTTGGCCCCCATAACAACCCTGTGATATAGGATATAGGTATTATTATTCCCATTTTACATATGAGAAATAGGCAGCATGGTATAGTGGGAAAAGTGTTGGACTTGGAGTCACAGACCTAGTTTCAAATCCTTCATCTGACACTATTTTATGCCATTATATCATTATGTCACTATTATATGTGTAACCCTGCACAAGTTATTTACTCTCTCAGCCTCAGGCAATTTCCTATCAGTGACTATAGTTGGTTTCTGATCTCCTTTGGTGGAAAGTGTTTCCATGACAATGATGTCACAAATTCTTTTTTTTTTAACCATTACCTTCCTCCTTAGAATTAGTACTATGTATTGGTTTTAAGGCAAAAGAGCTATAAGAGCTAGGCAATGGGGGTGAAGTGATTTGTCTAGGTTCACAGAGCTAGGATTTGAACCCAGGATCTTCTGTCTCTAGAGCTGGCTTTCCATCCATTGAGTCATTCAACTATCTCCGAAATCACAAATACTTGATCATTGTCAGATAAAAAATCATCAGAGAGCTAGTGGTTATCTGAGATAGGATATGAACCCAGACCTTCCTAGTTCCAGCTGTAGTATTTTATCTACTACTCTGGGGTGCCTCTCAAATGCAATCTTTATTTCATTAAAAAAAAAAAACCTTACCTTCCACCTTAGAATCAATACTGTGTATTGTAAGAATTTAAATTTGGGCTTTATGCTTAAATATGAGAATTCTAAACTAATATTGTGGTCGCTGATTTAAAAATATTACAGCTTAAGTCAAAATGACTTTTAGCAGCTATATTTACAAAGATGTGGAAAGAGTGAAAATGGAAAAATATAGATAAAGAGACAGAAAGTACTGCCTAGCTAAAATACACTAAGTTTAATCCTAATGTCTCCAGACCACAAATACAAATTCAAAAGTGAACCTCAGCAGAATCCAAAGTCCTAATTAGGAAGCCAAACTCCAAAGAGCCAGGAGAGCTGAAGAATCCCTCAAGAACCTTCAGTTTCATGAGACTAAGACTACCAAGAATCTCACCAGAGCTCACGCTGAAGGGAGTATCCCACCAAAGTGCCAATGAGCAGAGAGAGTCTCCTCATCTAAGAACCAAGAAAGGAATCACTCCACTCACCACCTCAACCTGACACAGGATCCAGGGAAAGAGTCTGGCTCCTCCAGTCTGGCTCACCAATGCCAAGAGAATGACTGAATCCTCGAGCTGGCCTTTTTATAGCAGTTTTCTCCACATTACTTCCTGTTGCTCCCCCACTTTACAGGAACTGATCTCAAGTCTTTCAATTTGCCTAGCACTGCCCAGGGGGTGGGCAGTGGCCTTTGGAGTTTTCATCCACTCTAGCAAGTGACTTGTGAACTCTCATACTTAGTGACTGGTAAGGTACTAAGTGGGGGTATTTAAGTTTTTGATTGATTAACTTAAAAGTTGTTGATTGATAGACAAAGAAAGTTTGATTCATTCTTCACAATATTGGTTCTAGGGCAAAAGAGTGGTAAGGACTAGGCAGTGGGCTTAAGTGACTTGCCCAGGGTCACATAACCAGGAAGGTCACACAGTCTAAGGCCAGATTTGAATCTAGGACCTCTCAACTCTAAGTCTAGCTTTCAATCCACTGAGCCACGCAATTCCCCCTACAAATGTAATCTTCAAAGAGCAAAATTAGAGGCCTTGAAGAGTCTCTTGTTCCTGTGAAAGAACCAGAGGTAGCTCAAGAGCCTCACTCTTAGTCTCCTTTAATTGAGATTTTTTTCCCCCCTACACTTAGCTTTGAGGAGAAACATTCAGATGTTAGAATGTCAGGGCTCTATAAACAAAAATAATTACTAGAGTGTATCCTAGGATCTAGATAGCTTTAAACCCATGAATTTCACCATCTATAATTATACCACTGTGCAATGTGTTTTCTATCCCATCCAACCTTTCATTCAGACCATCTTGCCATCTACCTAGCTATATCACCTTCTTTCTTCTTCCAGATCAGACCTTCAGAAACCATGCCTTTGTTATTGGGACAATTAAACCAATGAATGTGGAACCTCTTATAGAGATTGGCAAATAAAAAAGTGCAAACCCACTTAGTCCACTCCATCTACCTAACCCCACACCAGGCCATAGTATTTACCTGGGCCATTTTTCCATCTATTCCTCCTTCTTCACAAATATCTCATTCCTACCTTTGTCTCTTATTCTGGGCACAATAATCAAATCAATACTATCATTGCTTTTGAGGGGAAAATAGTGTGTTAAATAATTGTCCTATGGGTTAATTTATTATTCCTTCGACTCCAGACTAAAACTCCCCTCTCTTATGAGTTATTATCCCCTGATCAGAAAGGAAACTCATGGTGCAGCTAGGTGCCTCAGTGGATAGGGAGCCAGACCTGGAGACAGAATGTCCTGGGTTCAAATTTGGCCTTAAACACTACCTAACTGTGTGATCCTAGGCAGGTTACTTAAACCTCATTGCCTAGCCCTTATAGCTCTTCTGCTTTGGAACCAATAAAATACAATCAATTTTAAGACAAAAGGTAAGGGGAAGAAAGGAAGGAAAGAAGCAAGGAAGGAAGGAAGGAAAGGAGGGAGGGAAGGAAGGAGGGAAGAATGGAAGGAAGGGAGGGAAGGAGAAAGGAAGTAAGGAAGTATAGAAAGGTGGAAGGAAGGAAAAAGGAAGGAAAAAATGAAGGAGGAAGAATGAAGGAAGGAAGGAGGGAAGATCCTTGAGGACAGGGACTCTTTTGTTTTTGTGCTTAGCATCATACTTGGTACATGATAAATTTTCAATAAATGAATTTTTAATTCATTCATTCAACAAGAATTTATATTGTATAAAGTATGCATACTTGGGTCACATGAAATTTGGAAGAAAAGCGTATCGTAATGTGAATGAGGATGCAAATGAGTCAGAGAACTTATTATTTTTGCCTCCAATATCTTTGCTAAGAAAACTCCAAATGGTGTCATAATGAATTGGGCATGACTGAAAACAACCACCACTACACCAACAATTTTCACTAAGACCAAAAAGTGAATCAATTTAATTGAAAAAAAAAATTGCCACAAAAGAGTTGAGGGGAAATGTTTGGGAGATTCTCTCATTTATCCAGAATCCAATTAACCAGACTACCAAATTCTAAAAGTAGTCTAGATGAAGATTTGCTGCATTGAGGTCATGTAGGATAGGGAGAAGCTTATTTAGTATAACAGAACCATACATTTATTTAAGGTTGGAAGGTAACTCAGAGGCCATCTAGTCTCATTTCCTTAAATAAGAAAATGGAGGCTCATATTTTTAAGGTCTCCAGAAATAGAAATTCTCAAAAGGTTCAACATTAACTACTGTGGTTAAGAGGAAGTTCTGTATTTGCTGCTGTTGTTGTTCAGTCAGTTCAGTCCAATTCTTCCTGACCCCATTTGTGGTTTTCTTGGTAAAGATACTGGAGTGGTTTGCCATTTCCTTCTCCAGCTCATTTGACAGATGAGGAAACTGAGGCCAACAGTGTTAAACAACTTGTCTAAGGTCGCTCAGCTACTAAGTGTCTGGGGTCTGATTTGAACTCAGATCTTCCTGACTCTAGGGCCAATACTCTCTGTACTGTGCCCCACAGCTGCCCAAGTTCTGTATTAGGATTAGCCTTTATTTCTCTAGTTTTAGGATAAAGCCCTTTCTCCAGGTCCAGATTATTGACCTCTTTCTAATCCCATTCTATTTTTGGTTTCTATACAAAAGAACAGCAGCCTCTCAAGCCCACTCCTCATTGCTTCCACTTGTTCTTAATGACTTCCATTGCCTTTATTCTGACACAAAATGCACATTCCCCATGCATGTTTCTTTGCTGGAGCATCTCAGGGTCCCAAGCACCTACCAGAGCACTCTGCACAGAGTGCTTAACAAATATTTGTTAATTGAATGGATCTGAGTTCTTGAAACCCCAGGCGATAGAGCCTCTCTAGGTACAAGGGAGCACCTAGCAACCTCCTGGTGTTCTCAGCACAGCCACCTTTCTGCTTGCCTACCCTCCAGATATCATGTTGATTCTGCAGAACTGTTCCTGCGAGAGAGCTGTGAGGGAGTGATACCAGAGCCTGGGAACAAGTACTTTCAAAATCAAATGCAAATTGGGTTTCTCCAAGTGCAGCTATCACCAAACCACAAGGCGATCAGGGAACTTTCTGTTCCTCTTTTGACTTGGCCAAGGCTAGCTTTGAATGTATTTATCTTCCTTTCTTTCCTTGTTTTCTAAATCTCTGTGCACATTTGTCAGGGAAAAAAAATGAGAGGAATAGTAAGAATGTTGATAAGAGGTACTTAAAAGGGGCAAGGCATCCCTTAGCTGCATTTGGGGAAAATAGGAAATCAGAAAGTTTGACAGGGAGAATGCCTAGGAGGACCAGCGTCCAGCAAAATGGACTATTCTCCATCATCGACCCCAATCCCGAGTGGCTGCACCCATTTGCTGCTGGGAGTGGGTCAGGCAGAGAAAAGGACAGGCAGCTCTGACTCAGCCCAGGCTCTTAGTACAGACATTGTTAGCACAGCTCTACCTCTAGAAGAGTCTTAATGAGTTGCCAGTGATCACTGGGGCCTAAAGAACGCGAAAGAACACACACGCTTTGTTCTGAACATAACCACAAGGACACCATGCTTCATCATCTGCCTCCTCCATTTTCTCCTCCTCTATACGGAAGCATATTTGGGCTGGGAGAGAGCAGGGAGTTGATAATGGTTCCAGAAATAGTGGAAGTTGATCTAAACCACAAAGACATTTCAGATATCCAAAAAGCAAGAGTGATAGGAAAAATTCAATGGGATTAAAAAAAAAAAAAAAAAAACCCTTACTTTGTGTCCAGTAACAACTCTTAAGATGGAAGGGCAAGGGCTAGGCAAATAGGGTGAAGTGATTTGCACCAGGGCAGGGGGTGGGTAAGGGTTGTACAACTAGGAAATGTCAGAAAGGATTTGAACCCAGGTCCTCCCGACTTCAGACCTGGAACTCTATCTAAGGTGCCAACTGGTGCCCAGAAATCAATGCGGCTCCTTAAGGAATGCATCTTTTCATTCTACTAGTTCCTTTATACCTTGTTAAGGTGATCTTTTCTAGAAGTAACTTTTCTGGAATTGGCCTCACATAGGCTTCTTCCTCCCAAAAGATTAGGCACATGGAAACAGGCAATGGCAAAGGTAAAATGATCCACAAGTATGAGTATGTAGCGGCTGGCACATAGTAGGCACCATAGCTGTTGAACAAAGATTAATTACTCTAAAAAGTATTATTACTCTTATCAAAATGTAAAGCAGAAGCTAAGGGGAATCTGAGACAAGACTAAATCCCACCCCGCCAAAACAGGTTTAATGTATAATGAAAGTGGGTGATTTCTTAGGATTTTTCAATAGATAAATACATAAATATTTTAATAAAATTAGATTTCTTTGTAAAAATACACATTTTTTGTGCATTTGAAAGCATTCCAAGAAGAGGCTCGTAGGTTCCATTAGACTGCCAAAGAAATATATGATGCAAATAAATTAAGAGTCCCTAACTGGGACAAATGAGGGGGGCGTTGCCCCCAAACCCATCTCCTCCCTAATTTATACTCCTGGAACTCTACTGTTTTACCCTGGTTAACCAGAAACTAGAACTGGGAGGGATCATAGAGTTCATTTTGTTCTTTTCTTTTTTAACTTAAAATTTATTAAAATTATATTTTAGTGATGGAATAGTATTGTGCTAAAATGACTAATGAACTGGAGGAATTCCATGTGAACTGGAACGACCTATAAGAATTGATGCAGAGTGAAAAGAACAGAACCAGGAGAACATTGTACACAGAGATGGATACACTATGGTAAAATCTAATGTAATGGACTTCTCTACTAGCAGCAATGCAATCCAGGACAATTCTTTTTTTTTAAACCCTTAAATTCTGTGTACTGGCTCATAGGTGGAAGAGTGGTAAAGGTGGGCGATGGGGGGTCAAGTGACTTGGCCAGGGTCATACAGCTGGGAAGTGTCTGAGGCCGGATTTTAACCTAGGACTTCCCATCTCTAGGCCTGACTCTCAATCCACTGAGATCCCCAGCTGCCCCCCAATCCAGGACAATTCTGAGGGACTTATGAGAAAGAACACTATCCACATCCAGAGAAAGAACTGTGTGAGCAGAAACACAGAAGAAAAACAACTACTTGATCACATGGGTTAATGGGGATATGATTGGGGATGTAGACTCTAAACGATAACAGTACAAATATCAATAATATGGGAATAGGTCTTGATCAATGACACATGTAAAACCCAGTGGAATTGCACGTTGGCTATGGGAGGGGTGTGGGAGGAAGAAAAGAACATGAATTATGTAATCTTGGGAAATTTTTCTTAATCAATTAAAAAATTAAAAAACAAAAAAATAAGTTATATTTTAGAGGGGGTAGCCGGATAACTCAGTGGATTGAGAGCCAGGTCTAGAGACGAGGGTCTTGAGTTCAAATCCAGCGGCAGACACTTCCTAGCTGTGTGATCCTGGGCAAGTCACTTAGTCCCCATTGCCTAGCCCTTACCACTCTTTTGCCTTGGAACCAATACACAGTATTGATTCTAAGAAAAAGCAAGGGTTAAAGAATTTTTTTTAAATTATGTTTTAGAAACAATTTTCAGATTCTCTCTCCCTCCTTTCCTTCCCTGAGGCAGTAAATAGTCAGATATAGGTTATACCAGTGTTGTCATGCAATTCTGCTGCCATATTCCTCATGCCATGAAAGAAGACACATATCACACATAGGAGAAAAAACTCACAAAGGAAATAGAGTGAAAAATGGAATGCTTTGATCTGTAATCAGAGAGTTCATTGAGTTCAAGTTGTTGTTGTTGTTTTTTTACAGACAAGAGGTCTGAGACCTAGAAGAATAGAAATGACTTGCTTACAGTCACATAGCAAAGGAGTTGCACAACTAGGGGGCAAAAATAGATCCTCCTAACTTTTGGTTCGATGTTTGTCTTTTGTTAAAAATGCAAATCCTCCTGGGAAATTCACTGTACCCCTTGGCCTGAAGGTCCCCAAAGGGAAAGTGAGGATTGACACTATAATCCTAGGGGGAGGGGGCAGCTGGGTAGCTCAGTGGACTGAGAGTCAGACCTAGAGATGGGAGGTCCTAGTTTCAAATCCAGACACTTCCCAGCTGTGTGACCCTGGCCAAGTCACTTGACCCCCATTGCCCACCCTTACCACTCTTCCACCTAGGAGCCAATACACAGAAGTTATGGGTTAAAAAAAATTTTTTTAAATAATCCTAGGGGGCCAGTCATTCTTTCTCTGACTGACTCATTAGGGAGTAAAACTCCTAGAAATTCATCATCATCATCATCTTCATTCATCAGTAGCAACTAGCCTTTATCTAGTACTTTAAAGTTTGCAAAGCACCTTTCAAATATTACCTCATTTTGTCCTCACAGTCATCCTAAGAGGTAAGAGCTATATATTATTTTCCCCATTTTAGAGATGAGGAAATGGACAAACAGAGGCTAAGTGACTTGCTAAGGATTATGAATCTAGTAAACATCTCAGATCACACTTGAATTCAGGTCCTTCCTGAGCCAAGTCTAACTCACCACTGGAAGCACCACCTCTGAAAACAAAATGGTTCATATCACCTGAGAAGTGAGAAAGAGAATCCCTGTGCCTCCCTCCCCAACACAAAAACACAGGTACTCAATGTACAATTTAAGTTTTGGGGATAGGACATTTATTTTTTTTTGCCATAGAAACTGTTAAAGACATGTAGGCCTAGAGGCAAATATGAAAAAAAAAATACAGGAAACACAGAGTATCCAAATGGCCTTTTATGCTCAAATTCTCCACATGGGGAAGAAGGAAAAGAGCTTTTGTGGAACATTTGAAGGGATCATTTTGCTTTCACTTCAGCCCTGCACTGACTGTGATACTCCCATCAATTACCATGGAGGGATGATAAGGTCCAAATCTGCTGGCCAGACAGGTCAAAGCTTTCTCTAATCCTTCTAGTGCAGGATGATTATGGTGGGGTCTTCTTATTCTGAGAGGAGCGGGTTGTTTTGTAAATCTCCTCCCTGCCTTGTGCCCAAATCTCAAACTTAGGAATTCTCTTGAACTCAAGAATTCTCAACATATAAAGTAATCACTTAGGCTGTAATCATGCTCACAAAATGAAAGAGGAAGAGCAGTCTAGTCTTTGATTCACCTAGGCAGACATGCCTCTGCCATGAGCTGCCATGGCTGATGATGGGAGAATGCTTTTCCCTTTCCTTCCCATTCCTCCATCCTTACTTGAAATCCAAGGGAAAGAAAGTGCTAAAGAAAGGTCTTGAGTCTGAAAAATCCTCCCTTTAATGGGGAAGGGAAGAAAAAGGGGGACAGAGACTCCTCCAAGAGTTTATCCCCTCTGATGTACAATCCTCATCTTATTTGCAAACCCCAACCACTGAGGACCAATCAGAACCTTCCTGAAACATCCCAGCCAGGCATACCTTTCTGACCAAGGTTGTCTCATCAAGTTGCTTGGAGGATTCAAATTGGTTGCTGAAACATTTTAGCTGCTACTGATGACTAAAATGAGCTTTTGGCCTTTCCCCAAGGACATATTGGAGTTGGGGAGTGACCAAAAAGCTGGAGCACATTTGGTAATATGTATTAGGGGGAAAACAGAGCACAGAATTGTTTAGTCCAACTCTTAATGACCCTTTTTTGGGATTTTCTTGGCAAGCAGGGTTCAGTGACTTGCCCAGGGTGGCTCAGCCAGTAAGTGTCTGAGGCTCAATTTGAACTCTGAAAGATGAATCTTCCTGACTTCAGGGTCAACAATCTATCCACTGGGCTACCACACACTGGATTAGGGGAGAAATCAGGAAGCAAGGCCCCTTTCGGTAATATGTATTAGGGAGAAAACAGAGGACAGAATTGTGTGGGTCCAAAAGGAAAGGATCTAATTAATTTTACTGATTATCAACCTTCCCGTGTGAAGGCCTAGAGCAGTGATGGTAAACCTATGGCACAGGTGCCAAAGATGGCACACAGAGTGCTCTCTGTGAGCACTTGGTTACCCTCCCCCACTTCCCCATCCCCTGAGTTCATTACTAGAAAGGCAGAGTAACTTGGGCAGAGCTGCTCCCTTCCCTCTCTCCACTGTGCCCAATGAAATTTTTTAGATCCCCTGCCCTTCTGCCCAGCAGCCAATGAGAGTATTTCCTCCTCCTCCTGTGTGGGGATAAAAAGGGGGGAGGGAAACAGGCCATACCTGGCATTTTCTATGTGTAAGGGGCATGGCACAAGGTCTCTGAGGGGGTAGACATGGCACTCTGTTTCTATATATACCATTACTGGCCTTGAGAAACAAAATTTAGCTTCTCTGAGTGAAATTTCTCTATGGAATTAAATTTTTCTATCTCTATCTCTGTTTTTAGATAGTGAAATCCCAGATATTAGCAGTCAGAAGGTCAAGAAACATTTATGAAGCACTTACTACATACCAGTCATTGTACTATGCAATGGTGATGTAAGGAAAAGGGGTGGGGGGAATAATAGCTCCTGCCCTCAAGGAGGACATTTCATCCAGGAGGGGATTCTCATTTCAATGGAAGGGAAAATATATTAAAAAATGAGAAGCATTCAAAATCCAGGCATGGCCTGTATCTTCACCTGTCAAATGAGCTGGAGAAGGAAATGGCAAACCACTCCAGCATCTGGCAAGAAAACTCTGGATGGGGTCAAAAAGAGTCAGATACTGCTGAAACAACTGAACCAAGGCAGACAGAGGTCAAGCAATTTGCCCATTGTACAGCTAGGAAATATCTAAAGCTGAATTTGAATTCAAGTCCTCCTGTCTCCATGTCCAGCACCCCCTTTACTTTACTATCTAGCTATCCAGTGAATGGATGATAGAGAAGGAGATGGATGCAAAAAAGATGATGGAAAAAGAATGGATGGGATTTGGCTGATTTGACTGGGGAGGGAGGGAGGAGAGAGGAAGCAGCAAGGAGCGTGAGGAAAGGGACAGCCTTGCCTTCGTGCTGTTCCACGTTACCTGTGTGACTCAGGGCAAGTTCCGTGATCTGCCAGTTTCAGTATCATGAAGGCATTGCACCGGATGATCTCTAAGTTCCAGCAGTATGCTAGTGCCAGTTTGAAGCAGCTGGCACAAACCAATTATTAAATTTTTCAGTGCATTTACACCTCATAAATCAGCAAAGGCTACAAATCAGGGTTTGAGTCATTGTTTTGCCATCGTCTAGACTCAAGAAAGTGATGGAGAAAATATGAATAAATAATGAAGATTAAACTTGAAGGTACATTGTGGATATATTCCCCATCGCCCCAAGAGCTGGTTGTTAAACATTTACCAGCACCCCCTCACTAAAGTCCCTGATGGCTATAAATGTCAAAAGTGAGTCATAAAGCCTGAAAGTCTGGATTCCAGGCAGAAATGGCCAAAATAAGGAAGATGGAGCGAGGGGACAGGTTTTCCGAGAAAGATGTTAAAATCCACTTTGCACATGCTGAATTTGATCTAACAGAAATACCCTGACCAGCAGGCAGTGGGAAGCATGGCTTTGTTGAGCAAGGACTGAGCCGTACAGATATAGCCAGGAGCCATTTACATTGCAGTGATAATTCAGGCCATGCTAGTGAATGAGATACCAAGGCAAAATATAAATAGAAAAGAAAGTCAAAGTGGCAGAGCTTTGGAGGAAACCCATATTTGGGGGGCCTTGAGAGGCGAACAGCTAAGTGACTCTGTAAATAGAATGCTAGCCCTGGAGTCAGAAAGATCTGGGTTCAAATGCAGCTTTTGTTCTTGAGTCATTTCAATTATGTCTGACTCTTTAGGATCCCATTTAGTTTTCTTGGCAGAGATACAGGAGTGGTTTGTTCTTTCCTCCTCCAGCTCTTTTTATGAATAAGGAAACTGAGGCAAACAGGGTTAAATGACTTGCTCAGGGTCACACGGCTAGTAAGTGTCAGAGGTCAGATTTGATAGGTAGATGCTATTATTATGGCCATTTTATGGCAATAAGGGTCTCAGGCTGACAAGGTTAAGTGATTTGCCCAAGCTCACACAATTGGTAATAGTGATAATAATAATAAACATTTATATAGCAAGTGCTATGTAAACAGGCACCATGCTAAGAGCTTTACAATTATTAGTCAGTTGATCCTCACAACAGCCCTGGGAGGTAGGTGCTTTAATTATCCTCATTTTATAGATGAGGAAACTGAGGCACACAGAGGTTAAGTGACTTTCCTAGAGTTATATAGCTAATTATTGTCCAAGATCATATTTGAACTTAGGTCTTCCTGACTAGGCCATTACTCTATTCACTTTGCTAAAATTTGGCTATGTGAGTATTAAAAAAAAAGAAAAAACTTTACCTTTCCCTTTAGCATCAATACTAGGTATTAGTCCCTAGACAGAAGAATGGTAAGGGGTAGGCAATGGAGGTTAAGTGACTTGCCCAGGGTCACACAGCTAGGAAGTATCTGAGGCCAGATTTGAACCCAGGACCTCCTGTCTCTAGGTCTGGCTCTCAATCCACTGAGCCCAAGAGTACTTTTAAAAAGTACTTCTCAAAGAAATGCAAATTAAAACAACTCTGATCAGATCTGGCCAATATGACAGTAAAGGAATATGATAAATGTTGGAGGGGTTGTGGCAAAATTGGGACATTAATGCATTACTGGTGGAGTTGTGAGTTAATCCAACCATTCTGGAAGGCAATTTGGAATTGTGCCCAAAAAGCTATAAAATAATGCATAATTTTTAAGTATATATTTTCATTCTTTTTTATTTTTTAACCCTTACCTTCCATCTTGGAGTCAATGCTGAGAGGTAAGGGTAGGCAATGGGGGTCAAGTGACTTGCCCAGGGTCACACAGCTGGGATAATGCATAATTTTTGATACTACTACTAGGTCTGTATCCCAAAGAGAAAAAAAAATGGGAAAGGATCAGTTTGTACAAAAATATTTATAGCTGCTCTTTTTGTGGTGGCAAAGAATTAGAAATTGAAGGGATGCCCCTCAATTGGGGAATGGCTGAATAAATTGTAATATATGATGGTGATGGAATACCATTGTGCTATAAAGGAATGATGGACAGGATGATTTCAGAAAGAGATGGAAAAGGGGCAATTGGGTAGGTCAGTGGATTGAGAGCCAGACCTAGAGACAGGAGGTTCTGGGTTCAAATCTGGCCTCAGACACTTCCTAGCTGTGTGACCCTGGCAAGTCACTTAATCCCCATTGCCTAACCCAGTGGTTCCCAAATTTTTTTGGCCTACTGCCCCTTTTCCAGAAAAAATATTACTTAGCGCTCCCTAGAAATTAATTTTTTAAATTTTAATAGCAATTAATGGGAAAGATAAATGTACCTGTGGCCATCACCGCCTCCCTGGACTGCTGCAGCACCCACCAGGGAGCAGTGGCGCCCACTTTGGGAATCACTGTTCTAGAGGCAACTGTGAGGGAGTTATGACAAAGAATGCTATCTACCTCCAGAGAAAGAACTGTTAGAGCCAGAATGCAGATAAAATCACCTTGATTAGTTGGGTATATATTTTGGAGTTTGATTTTATAAGATTGTTTGCTTACAAAAATGAACAATATGGAAATATCTTTTGTGTGATAATACATGTATAACCCAGATTGAATTGTTTGCCAGCTATGGGAAAGTGGAGGGATGGGAGGGAGAAAGACAATTTGGATCATATAACTTTGGGAAACTTGTGGAATTTTTTATTACATTTAATTGGTAAAAAATAAATAATGTATTTTAAAGATCAGATATAGTTGGGGGAAGTATTTTTTCAAGAATACACTATGAGATAGATATTGGGCAGTAGTATTTTACTAATTTTAAAATGAGGAAATAAACCTTGAAAAGATTAAATAATTCAAACCTAAGTCTTCTGACTCCAAGTTTGGTCCAAGCTCATGCTACTACAAGAGGGGTACTTAATATATTCATTCATATTTTCATTCATTCTCTCTCTCTCTCTCTCTCTCTCTCTTCCTCCTTCACTTCCTCCCTCATTCACTCCTTTGTATAATTGAAGCAAATGCAAAATTTCAGTTACAAGTTAGTGAAAATAAAAATGAAATTTTTTCCCATCCAAGTTCAGAGACTTTCTGAAATCTATCAATGAATCATTAGGGGTCCAGAGACCCCTGTACTATCCTTATTTTGCATCAAATATGAGATAAGGGCTGGACAGTAGGTTGGAAGCAGACTGTAGTGGGCTTTAAATGCCAGATTAAGGAGGATAAATTGTATTCTGTGTAATAGGGAGCAACTGAAGATTTTTCAAAAGGAGATTGGTGCAATCAAACCTATGCATTAGGAAGGTTATTTGGGCAAATTATATAGCCACCATATTGGTGGCTATATAAACACCTGTACTTAATAACAGCTAATTATTTGAATAGAGTTTTACAAATGGATTGTAAAAGAGAAAAGATAGTCAGGACAACCAGTTAGGAGTGAGCAACATAGTTTAGGTCAGTGATGGCAAATCTATGGCATGCAAGGTGCTCTCAGTGGGTAGTCAAATGCCTTTCGCTCAACTCCAGAGTTTGTTACTAGAAAGGCAGAGGGACTTGGGTGTAACTGCTCCCCTCCCCCTCTTCACTGTGCCTGACTACATTTTTTCACATCCCTCACCCCTCTGCCCAGCAGCCAATGGAAGTTCACAGGGGATAAGGTGGATGGCTCACAGGTGGCAGAGCTGGAGAGGAGCAGAGTGCTTGGGCCACTCCCCTTCCTCTCTCTACACTCACTGAGGACATTCCTTACTTTACCTACCCCTCCCCCCAGCAGCCCAATGGGAGTGCTTCCTACCTCCCTTGTGTGGGGTAAGGGGGAGCAGGGTACACCTGGCACTTGCTGTGGGGGAAGGGCATGGCACATGGTCTGGGAGGTGGGGTGGGGGCAGGCCCTGGCACTCCATCTCTAAAAGGTTCACCATCACTAGTCTAGGAGATATATGATCAGGGCTTCAACTAGTAGTGTTGGTGACAATATGAGAGAAAAGAAGATAAATGGGACAGAGAAACCATGGAAACTGGAAAGTGACTGGGCACATAATGTGAGGGGGGATGAAAGCCAGATAAGGGTTACACTGATATTTTGAGTCTGGGTGACTCAGGATGATATCACCCTCCCTAGAAACAGAAAAGTTAGGATGTTGAGGCAAGTTTAAAAGTAAGTAGATAAATGCCCTCAAGACATCAGATTGGCCTTTATTCCCAATCCATGTGCTTAAAGCAGGGAGATGAAGTTGTCTTGTCCACTAGAATCAGAACCTTATATGGAGGGACCTTGAGGGTAACCCTCCAGGAAGGATCTCTCTATGAACTTCGTTTTTTCTCATACTTTCCTCCATTTCCAGCTCTAGGTCTTTACCCTCTGCTTGGGTTCTGGCTGGGTACCAGCCTGTGTTTTGACCTAACTCTCTTCTCATTGGTTGACCTATTAGGAGAGATGCTGTCTTGGTGTCAAGGACAAACTTTGCTTTCAGAACTGAATCCAACCAGTCCTCTATCTTGGGGTGCTGTGCATGACTCAGTCCTAGGAAGTGATCAGCTTCAGCTCATACTCAGAACGTTCATTTCATTGATCTGAACATTCTCTCTACCCTTTGAGGCTCCTGAAGAGATCCTTCTGTAAATCAGTCATGGGATTTATAGTGGGGAGACAAGGCATGTTCCCTCTAGGCTTTCCTCCAGAACTTACAGCATCACAAGGAAACGAGTGAAGAAATCTGGCTGTCCATTTGTTGTTTTCCCCTACCTAATGATAATAATTGCTGTCATATGTATAGCAATGTAACTTTAAGATTTACAAATTACTTTTCTTTTAAACTTTCATTTGTCTTTTTTAATAGTTCCTTCATTTTTTTAATATATCCCTCCTCCCTCCCCCTGTAAAAAAGAAGAAAAAGAAAGAGGAAAGATATATTGATCCACAAAACTAACCCACATCTCCATGGAATCTGATCATACATACAGCGTTCCACACCCGTAGTCCCCTACCTCTCCAGATAAGAGAAAAGGAGGTACATTTCTCATCTCTTCTTTGGGGTCAAGCTTAGACCTTATGATTATACCACATTCAATCTCGTTTCTTGTTTTCGCTGTTATCCTCTCCATTTATATTGTTGCCACCATAATACGCGTTGATTTCTTTTTTCTTCTTTACTTGGAACTGGTTCCTATAAGTCTTTCCACGGTTTTTCTAAATTTTTCATATTAATTTTTTTCTACTCATGTAGCACTATTTGTTTAATCCTCATTGAAGAGCAGAATGTATTCAACCTAACTTCAATATCCCACCTCTAACCCTGACAAGCTGTGTGACCTTGGGCAATTATTTAACCTGCATGTCTCAGGTAACTTTGTAAGGCTTAGCTATGAAATTAAAAATGGGTCAAACTACAAAGCACTTTGCATCAGTCATTTCATTTGACTCCCATGATGATCCCATGAGGTAGTTATAAAAGGTATTTACAAAGAAGGAAACTGAGTCTCACAAAGGTAAGGTGACTTCCCCAAGGTCACACAACTAGGGAGGAACCCAGGTCTCTCCTAACTCTGAGCCCTGTGTTTTCTTCACCTATACCACCTTGTCTCTCTGTACTGTTCAATAAGCAGTCCGCCGCCTTTCCCGGGCATTCATGTCCTTGGTGATATCTTTTACGCCATTTCTCATGCACAAGCCATCAATGATAACAGGCTGCAGCCTATTTACACCCACCGTGCATCTTCCCAGTGCCCTCTGGGTTACTTGTAATTTTGATTCTTCTGAGATCTTGATGTTCAAACTCACACATGCACACAAATCCTTAAACAAACAATAAGTGCATCATAATGGAACAAAATATTCCCTGTCACCCAGAAATGGCAGGGTCTGCCACAGGCTACAGATATAAATCATACCCAGGTTGCTATGTGGGGTGGAAGAGAAAACACAGAATATGGGGCTGACAAGCCCAAATCCCAGCCCCGCTACTCATACAACCTTGGGCTTGTCACCTTTCTGACGCTCAGTTCCTCATCTGTAAAATGAGGGGGTTAGATTCAATCACAACCAAAGTCCCTTCCACCTGCAGGACCTCTCAGATTCCTTCCGAGTTCACCTTGCCAGCCTCTGCTGTGACCTTGTCCCTCTCTGCCCATGGGCTCTGTACATCTTGCCATCTGGCTGTGGGAAAGCAACAGGAAGATTTCAACTCCTCTCCTTCTGCAGTTTGCTAAGTTTCCCAAGTACTGGCAATTTGGGAGGGTGGAGAAAGGTAACAGCTGCTGGCCCACTCACCCATTGAAGAATGAGCATAAAATGGCTGAGTCATTGGCAGCACCTGTCAGAATCTAAATCCATGGATAATAAAACTCTCCTGGGACTCATAAGCCTCTGTGGCAACCACATGCTGTCACGCACAGCCGGGAATTCGGGCAGCTCGGCTTCCAGGACTCTTCCCCACCCCACCCCCGCAAAGCCTGGGCAGGGGCTGACCTCCCGACCATTCCCATAGCTGTTCTGTCAAGACCGTTCAGCTGGCTGGGCAAGTCCAATATTGAACGAAATGTATTATTTGATCTGCCTGGTTCCCAGGGAAGCATCTTCTCTTGGGGGTGGGGGTGGGGAGAGGCTGTGTTAGTGAGGAAAAGTACAGCAGAGAGTGCTTTTGGTCAAAATGTCAGGGAGTCGGTAGGTTTCCTTTTAAAAACAGGCGACTTCAATCAACCTTCCAGAATAGCAGCTCCACTTCGAAGATAATTGTAAGCTCTGGGCAAGCCACAAACAATATTCGACTCAGACTTTCCCCCACTACCAGAGACCCCCCCCCCCAGAAGAACCGTCTTCATAATGAACTACAAATATACTCGCATTCCCAAATCACACACACTGTAAATTTCAAGTCTTTTTTTTAAATTTTTTAAAAAATTATTTTAAGGCCCTGATTAATAGAGAAATTCTCTGGGCTTTGCGGTTTGTATGGAAGTAGATTAATTCAGAGGGATAAGGTTAATAGATGTAAAAGAAAAAAAAAACAAAACCTGGTGAATTCATCCTAAATTTAGAGAGTCGAGCCCCTTCCTTTTAAAATTCGGCTTTCCTTTTCTTTGTGTCTCCTCTCTGCTTTGATTCCCTTGGCCATTAGTGAGGCTTGAGTTTGTACTGAAAAACTCGAAGAAATACATCACTGGCCTCCACTCAAGAGATAGATTTGAAGGAACTCATGGGTGAAATTGTTGCACTGTTGGCCAAGATGTGCAGCCTCTGTCATTGGTAATGAGACTTCTATCCATAAGAAGTTCCAAGAGGACCCTGGAAGGCGGGGGAGGGAGTGGGGGGAGGGGCCTATAGACCTTTGATGTTTCCTCAGTAATAAGATATTTATTATTACTACCATTATAATTATTACTACATAAAATTGTTGTTCATATGTAATAATAGCTAGCTTTTGTATAGTGCCTTAAAGTTTCCAAAGAGTTTTACAAATAGGATCTTATTTGATTCTCACATCAATCTTTAGAGATAAATCTTATTATGTCTTTTTTTTTATAGATGAGGAAACTAAGGCTTGCAAAGAGGTTAAGTAACTTGCTTTAGGTCATGCAGCTAGTAAGTATCCAGGACTAGATTTGAACCCAAGACTTCTTAACTCCAGGTCCAGTACTCTTTCCACGATGCCATCTAGCTGCTCTATTTAAATCTTTCATTTTTTAGAATAATCATAGCTGACATTTGTAGGGAATTTATGCAGTTCTTCGCAAGGTACTGTACACACATGACTACTCCTGTGAGGTAAATGCTACAAGAATTATTATCCCAATTTAAAAGAAGAGAAAACTGAGATTTTAGAGAAAAAGATTAAGCAAGTTGACAGTGGCTACACGATAATGAAAAGTCAAGAGAGAAAATCTGAACTGAGTCCTCTCCTGCATTAAATTCTAGACATCGTAGCCACTCAAGAATTAACTTTGTTATTTAGTAATAGGATACATGATTGTTACTGGAGGCTGGGTGCTCTAGTGGAGAGAGTGTCAGATTTGGAGTCAGAGGACCAGAGCTCAAATCCTCACCTTGCTGTTTAGAGTCCAAATGTTGTTGTTTGTCCTTTATTTTCAGAGGACCAATGGCACTGAAGGATGATGTCTTGCCTTGTTCATGAATAGGATTAAGTGAGGCAGAGTTAGACAAGAAAGTTGTCAACTTCACTCTTCCAGAGTCAATGAAGTCCAGTGGCAGAACAGAAGTCAGGATGACTGGTGGAGGTTCTGGATACGGTGGGTGACTTTGGACTCTGTAAATAATCTAAACAGGGTGGCACAAGAGGGAAAACACCTATGTTGGAGTCAGAAGACTTGAGTTCAGATCTAGTCTCTGATCTTTAGTACTCCTTGATTTGGGGGCAAGTTCTATAAGTCCTCTTAGCCTTAGTTAGTACATCTATAAAATGAATAGGGTGAACCACTAGATGAGTGGTTCTTATTTTTTGACATTCTCAATGATGGTTGAAGGGATTTGAACTAAAAAATATTTCATGGTGCTTTAAGCAGTAAATAATTGCCCACTGTTGCACTGTATTTTGAAAAATACAGGTATCCCTTCCACATCTTGGGAGTCAGGGCTAAGGGTGCTCACCTGGAAAATCCACATAAAATTTTTTGGCCCTTCCTTAGTACAAAAAAAAGAAGCTTCATTTTTTTTCTTTTTCTTTTATGGGGTATTTACAGTACCTTCATAAAGAATTTGGGTTAAGTATTTGGTCATGGGCTGAATTCTAAATATTTTTCTGTCAACTGCTGGCTGTCCTCATGTGGTTTGTGGCTTTCCCAAAACTTCCCCCAAATTCCCATTTATTTTTTTATGCCAACCTATAATATATCAGAGCCATGATGAGGAAAGTCGCAATGTGGAAGGGATACTTCTATGTGTATTTCCCCATTGACAATAAGCAGGTACATCATATGAAACATTATAGGTGGTTTTTTTAATAGCAATTTGTAGCTTTGGAAGAGTAGGGGAAAGTTGTGATAGTAGACACTGTAAGCACTTAATGAGTGAATCTAAAAGAATATTATGAGCAGTACATTACATTATCCTGGGTATTCACAACATACTTTTTAGTGAAAGGGCCTTGAGGAATTAAAAATATGGGAGGCCACTAAATGACGAAGCATGGAGAAACCTGCATCTGAAGTCAGGAAGTCCTCAGTTCAAATTCAGCCTCAGGCATTTACTAGTTTTCTGACCATAGGCAATTAACTGTTGTTTGCCTTTTTTTTTTTAATCTGTAAAATGATGATCATCATTGCATCAACCTCTCAGAGTTGTGAGGATCAAATGAGATAATCCTTGTAAACTGCTTAGCACGCTGGCACATTTTAAACACTATTATCAAGGTTAGCTATTATTATATGATCTTTGAGGTTTCTTCTGCCTCTAGAGCCACGATCCTATAAGCTTGGGCAAGTCAACCTCTTTGACCTCAGTTCCTTCATCTCTAAAAAGAGAAGGCTGAAGAAAACAACTTCAAAGATGCCTTTCAGCCAGGGAGTGCTGGTAAATGTTTAACAACTAGCTCTCCAGAAGAAGAAAAAATGTCCCATAGCACATTTTTAAAAGTTTGACCTACATTATTAACATTTCTCCATCACTTTATTAAGTTTAGAAAATCAATAACCCAATAAATCAAGCCTTTATAGCATTTGCTGATTTCTGAGGTATAAATACTCACACTGAAAGTTTAATAATGGGCTCTCAAGAGCAGGTTGGAACAGAAAATTTTTTTCATGCAAACCTCATTTGATCTGTATCAATGTATCTGTATCTGTATCTGTATCTGTATGTCCTAGAAGGAATATGGATACAAAAATTATTATCCCAGTTTTATAGGAGAAAAAATGGAGGCTCAAAACCAGAGGCTAATTAATTTGGCCATGGTTTCATAATAAATAAAAGAGATGAAATAAATTGGAAACAATGTCTTTAGTGACTCAAAGTTTGTTTCTCTTTCCACTATACCTGTTCTAAATTTATGATCCAATGACTGCAAAATCAGCCAGTGAACATTTATTAAATATCTACAATAGACCAGACTATGCTAAGTACTGAGCAGGTATGACTATCTATCCTAGTCTTTTCTCTGTAGCAAGAACTGTAGCCCCTTTAATTTTCAAATGTTTTGTTCAGCTGTTTTCAGTTCAGCCATTTCAGTTTGGGCTCTTTGTGACCCCACTTGGGATTTTCTTAGCAAAGATGTTACAGTGGTTTGCCTTTTCCTCTTTCAGCTTATTTGATGATGAGGAAACTGAGGCAAACAGAGTTAAGTGACTTGCTATGGGTCCCATAGCTAGAAAATGTCTGAGGTCAAATTCGAACCCTCAAAGATGGGCCTTCCTGACTCTAGCCCCAGCACTCTATCCACTGTGCCAATGAGCTTCCTATGTAGATCATGTGCTAGTCTCTTTTATTGAATGCACCACCTTCATATTGTCTTGAAAATAGAAAAAAAGAAACATAGCAATCAACAGTTAAATATCTCTCAGAAATAAGGCCTGTTGCTAAGAGCTGAAGATAATAAAAATGAAAAACAAGCCCTACCCTCAAGAAGTTTACATTCTTCCAGAGAATGGTTTAGGCGAGTGCAGAATATAACATTTGCATTTATAAATAAATACAATGTAATTTGAGGAGGGAGAGATGGCTAACAATGCTAGAGACCAAGAAAGGTTTCCCATAGAAATGGCACCTGCGCTGAGCCTTAAAGGAAGGTAAGGATACTAAGAGGCCAAGGTGAGGACAGAGTACAGTCTGCCTCCTGGCAGGAGAGAGAATGCCAACAGTAAGCCAGTGTGCCTGGATCCAAGTATGTATGAAGTGAGATAATGGGAAAGAAATCTGGAAAAGGCGATTCAAGCCAGATTGGAGAGGTCCTCACATGCCAAACTAAGGGGCTTATATTTCATCCTAAAGGCAACATGCCTCTGCTGCTTCTTGACCTATCCTTTAAGATGATCTTGCCCCCTACAAGGAGAATTAGAGATGTGTAAAGAAATACCAGAGGCAGCCAGGTGGCACAGCAGATAGAAGTGAGGAAGTCCCACTTCTGTAAGTTAAAATCTTGCCTCAGATACTTATTACCTGTGTGACCCTGGGCAAGTAACTTAACCTTGTTTGTCTTGGCTTCTTCATCTGTCAAATGAGCTGGAAAAGCACATGACAAATCACTCTGGTATGTTTGCCTGGAAAACCCCAAATAGACTCATGAGGCAGACAATACTGAGACAACTAAACAATAAAAATGGAATCCCAGTTAGAATTGGAATGAACAACAAGATATAATAGTCTAGATGAGAAATGCTTAGAGCCTCAACTAGAAATTTAGGTCACATCATAGTTGGAACACTGAACATGGAGTCAAGAAAACCCAAGATTGAAACCTGCTTACTTACTAGCTAGGTGACCTCAAGTAAGTCAATTAACCTTTGTTTGCCTCAGTTTACTTACCTAAAAAAACCAGATCATAGAGGTACCCAACACACACGTATGTATGTATTTCTTTGTAAATCTTAAAACACTCTATAAATGTTCACCATTAATATGAGGGAAGGCCACAGGGATGTATGAGAGATGTGGTGACAGATGGCTTGGTACCTGATTGGTTAGAAAGGAGACTGAGATGTTAAAGATGATTCTGAGGTTGCAACCTATGAGACAAGAAGGATGCTGGTGTCCTGAACAGAAATAGGAAAGCAGAGATGAAGAGTAAGTTTAGGGGGAAGATAATGAATTCTGCTTTAGACATGTTGATTTCAAGATGTGCAAGGGATATCTAGATAGAGATATTTGGCAGGTAATTATGGATGCTAGGGCTAGGCAAAAGATTGGAGCTAGATATAAAAATTTAAGTCACCTACATAGGGATAATAATTGGACACATGGGAACTGATATTATCAGTGAGATAATGGTTATAAAAAAAAGGAAGAGGGTTCAGGACAGAGACTTGGAGGACACCCACAATTAGGAGATGGGAAATGAATGTGATGCATCAGAAGAGTGATCAGGCAGATGGGAGAAGAACAAGGAAAGAGAGGTTATAAAAGCCAGGGGTGTACCAAGGAGAAGAAACATAGTTGATATCAAGTGCCAGCCCTGGAGTCAGGAAACCCCAAGTTTACATCCTACCTCAGACACATTCACTCCCTGTGGGGCTTCATTTAATCTTTGTGCCTCAGTTTCCTCATCTTTAATATGGAGATAATAAAAACCCCTGCTACCCAGAATAAAATGAGATAATATTTGTAAAACATTTTGCAAATTTTAAAGTGTTATACAAATGTTAGGTATTATATCTTATATTACATATTTTCAATACATAAAATATGTAATCAATAATGTTTTTTAACCCTCACCTTCCGTCTTGGAGTCAATACTGTGTATTGGCTCCTTGGTGGAAGAGTGGTAAGGGCTAGGCATTGAGGGTTAAGTGACTTGCCCAGGATCACACAGCTAAGAAGTGTCTGAGGCCTGATTTGAACCCAGGACCTCCCATCTCTGGACCTGGCTCTCAGTCCACTGAGCCACCCAGATGCCCCTTGTAATCAATAATGTTAAAAGCTACAGAGAAATCAGGAAAGATGAGGACAGAGAAGCATCCAAAGACATTCAAAGAGTACTGATAACCATGAAGAGAACAATTTCAGTTAAGTGGTGAAGACAAAAACCAGATTGTAAGGGGTTAAAGAGTGAATGGGAGATTCAAGAAGTCGAGGTAAAGTATAGCAAAGAACAGAGTTTATCAGAGAATGAGAGAGGAGATAAAAGCCAGAGTCCCACTATATTTTTTCCATTAAGGTATATTTAACCCCCACAACAGGAACATAGCATACAAATGGAAAATAAATGTTGTCCCAGTTAAGTATAGTGATGTGTGTTGGGCTGTGGAGGAAGGAAGGAGAATGGAGAAACTGAAAATTTAAAAAAAAAAAAAAAGCCACGTATAAGATGTTCTAAGGACCCAGATAGTACAGATGCTGGTAACTGGCAACTGTTTTCCTAGGATGCTATTAAGGAACCTGTAATTAAGGTGTTGGACATTCTTCATCAAAGGGAGGGGAAAAGATGACAAAAGCAACCCCTTCCTCACACAAAAGCACAGTCATCAGGGGGCTCCTATGCTGGGGGAAGGTACAGCTTTTCTCACAGGGGCTCAGCACCACTCAAGTCAATTCAATTCAACCTTTGGAAAGATGTAATTTGGTGCACTGCTGGGAGCTCTCAGACAGCCATTCCTCCCTACACTCTACCACTTCTCGTATGAATGCCAAACAAAGACATATTCTCTTCACAACTAAGCATGAGAAATGTGAGGCATTTTTTGTGGCTTTGTTTTATGCTGTGCCAAGTAGGACATTTGGGTGATACCGCTGTCTTCACTCGGGCGCACAAAAAAAGGCACCCATATGTATTATATCAACACCTGAAGCCCCTCGCTGAGTCATTCTATAGACTAGATTCATAGGAGACCATAGGTAAGAAAAGAGTGGCAACAAAACCATAGCCTCAGATGTCTATACACAAATGAACAAGGGATGGATAATGACCCAAAGGTAAATTGGATCTCATAGGGATCACTTAAATTTCCTTAGATAGGATCCATTAGTGGAATAAGGCTCCGAAAGAGTTTGCCTTATTCAAAAGAAACAAGAAAGGCAAAAGGGGGGAGGGTGAGAATGGGCTGAATAGAGTAAGGCGGTATATTAAGACGATACACTCATTTATTCGCATGGAGAAATCCAGGAACAGAAAAAAGAGGAAAGCAAGGTGGAAAGAATTTCCGAGATCAATGCCTGCTAAAGGAATGCTATTGTTATTAGAATATACTGCAGGTCACCTGAATGGAAAGGGAAAATAGATTAGGGATTTGGCAGGGAGGCATAATATAGCAGTGATGGGGGACCTCAATTTTCTGAACATCTGCTAAACACTCCCTCTTTCTTTCTGCCCATAGCAGAAAAGATAATAATGTCTTGACTTGCCTTAATGATAAATTCAGTCTTTAAAATGGGGAGGAACCAATGAGGGGGAACTTTTATTTTGGAGCTAATTCTCACCAAGGAGGAAGTGATTGTGAGGTGGAAATCATGGGAACTTTGGGAGGGAGGAAGAAGAAGAAAATTAACAAATCCATTTTAGAATTTGTGATAGAGGAGAGGAAAGAGGGGCATAGTTTTACACATGCCACAGAGTGGTAGAGGGCAGTTTGGGGAAAGACAGAGACAGACAAAGAGAAACTCAGAGATAGAAAAACAGAGACTCAAAGGCAAAGCATTTATTAAGTGCTTTTACTATGTGCCAAGAACTGTGCTAAGTACTGGGAATAGAAATACAAACAAGGCAGACAATCTTGGCACTCAAGGAGCTTACATTCTAATAAAAGAGAACAATATGAAAAGAGAAGCTACAAAGAAAGACTGTCACAAATAAGTACGGTTTAGAGATGGGAAGAAGGTGAATCTGGGCAGGACAACATCAAAAGCCCACTTAGAGTCCACAGAGACTCCAGGAGTGGGGTCCAAGTTTCTGGATAAGTAGACAGGTAATGTGAGTTGTGTGCTGCCCAATCAAGTTATGTGTGTCCCTATGGTTCTGTCTAGATATATCTCACAGGGAGGTATAAATAGATAAATGTAGAGTCTCTTCCACATATTCATCTCCAAAATATATTTTGATACCTGCCAGAAGGAAAATAGGAGAATGGAACCATGAAGTTGACCCATTCTGTTCTCCTCAGACAGCTAAAATTATATGTAACTGCCTATACTCACCATATTATTAGTCTCTGGGGAATAACTTTTAGGTCCAAGTTGGATTCCTGATCATTATCCCTTCATGAGGAAGGAGTGTCCAAGCTATATTCAACATCTTCCCTTCCAACCAAAAGCTACTTATACAAAAATCATCACTTTATAGTAAATAGCAAATAGACCCACTAATTCAAGGCTGATAGCAAATACAAATCAAATAAGTTATAAAAATTAGAATATGAAAGAAAAAATCCAAAGTGAATATCTCAATGAGAGACTTACCCAAGGGGAAAGTCCTGATGTCTGTAGTGTGGAAAGTTGGAGATAGGAGACATGACTGGGGTTCAGGCTCCTCTATATTAGCTTCTTCCTGTATTCTTTTTTCTCCCTGAAAAGAACCTGAAATCAGAAGTGTCTACTCAATACCCAGAAGTCCAAAAAAGGAAGATCTTTCCTTTCCCAGGCTTTCATCAGTTTCTACCCTTCATTGATAATCATTCTTGTTATTTTTAAAATTGATAAAGGCTGATATTATGAGGAAAATGAATATTTTATTTAGGCACATGTTGATAGAATAAATCAACCACACGCCTGTAAAAAATACAATTGCCACCTCAGTCATTTTGTTCCATACCTTCCCTACTCCTCTTTGTCCCCAGGGAGCGTGCCCAGGTAGCAAAAAGAGAGCGTCTCAAGGCCGACCTCCGAATTTAAGCTACGCTATATGTTGGAGACTTTACCATGTCCAAAACCAGAAACCCATTGGATCATGGAAAACGTAGTTTCAAAGTCCCCCACATGTCCAGAGGAAATTTGTCAAATAATACATGTCTTGAGGCTTAATACTTCTAATGGAACCCCAGTAATTTTAAATAACACATTCTCCACCAATAAGGAGTCTGATACACAAGGGTTTGGGCCCCAAGTTACATTAGGATTCCATAAGAATCAATCTAAGAAAGTTGGAATAATCAAAAATGCAATTCTAAAGACATAAAGAAAAACAATTACACTGAGGAGGAAAACAAGGGGTTGTTTAAAGAGATCAATGTGCATGCACAACTAATAAGCATTTATTAAAATTTTACTAGACACCAAGCACTTCATGAATGACTAGTGATACAAAGGAAGGCAAGAGCAGTTCTTGCCTCCAAGAAGCTTACAATTTAACATGGAAGACAACATGCAAATAGATATGTACAAACAAGGTATATATAGGATACACTGGAGATAATTTCAGGTTATTTTTTCCTTTTTCTTTATTTAGAATATTTTGGTTACATGATTCATGTTCTTTCCTTCCCCTCTTTCCTCTTCCCTCCCTGAGTTGATGAGCAATTCCATTAGGTTATAGATATAAGGAGATAACTTCAGAAAGAAGGCACTAAGATTAAGGGGAACAGAGAGAGAAACAAGGAAAGGAAATGGAGGATAAATGCAAAAAGTTATCATCACTTGTAAGTGGTAAGTGGTAAGAATAACATCAAAAGTGCTCAAATGTAAAACAAGTTAAAGTTGTTAAAAAAAAACTAAAGATGACATGATGAGTTTGGGAGATTCTTTTATCTTTTAATCTTTTTGTTGTTGTTGTCGCAGCTTTCCCATGGTAATATTGTATAGTATTTTCCCCCAATTGCATGAAGAAAAAAATGTTGACATTTATTTTTTAATGATTTTCTCCCTCCATCCCTCTTTTTTTCCCTCCCTGAGGCAGAAAGTAATCTGAATCACATTATTATATATTTCCATATTCATCAGGTGAATGAAGATACATATCACAAATATAAGAAAAAATTCATGAAGGAAATAAAGTGAAAAATAGTATACTTCATTCTGCATTAAGACTCCATCAGTTCCTTATATGGTGGGGGATAGCCTTTTTCATCTTGAGTTTGGTGGCTTAATCTAGATGTATTGTAGGAAAGAGGAGGATCAAAGGAAAAGTAGCATAGCTGTTCTCTGTAAATTCTCATCTATGGCAACAAATGATGGAGAAAAGGAAGGCTTTCTCAATTATTAGTTTACTTTTGTTTTATCTACCAAGGAAAATGATCTTTGAAATGGAGAGGAGAGGGGGCGGAAATAGCTAATAGGGAACCAATAACTGGAGCATGAACATAAGACAAAGCCTAACTATCCTTCATGAATCCATGTCACCTCACCCAAATATTAAAGAAAGTATCCTCTTTGAGTTCAGGTACTGCTACTTATTAATCATAGGACCATAGCAAGTTGATTCCTCTCTTGGGAGCCTTTTCCTCATCTGAAAAAAAAATTAAAAGGTTAGGCAATATGTTCACAGAAGTTTCCAATTATGGCAGTTCATGATTTTGATTTAGCTGTAAATAGAGGCATGCTGGTAAATGTTTTAACAACTAGCTCTCTGAAAAAAAGAAATATCCATTACATTTTAAGGTTTATTTGTCCTTCACTTTCTTAAGTCTATGCATTCAGCAAGCAATTAAGCCATGTTTTGTGAGTTTATCAACTTTCTAGCTGCAAAACCTCTTTTGAGCCAGTAGCTCCAGCACAGCTATGAGCCTAAATCATAAACTCATATTTCTGCAGTTACATTAAGGCAATTATCTTGCAGAACTTACCTTTTTGGGAATGGGGAATAAAAAAACCCAAGAAGATAAGATTTGCACTCACTTTGCCAAACTGTCACTAACCTGATTTTGTGGCTATAAAGTTAGCAGGCATGAACATTGTTTTTAGGAAGATAAATTTTTAAAAATAATATTTTATTTCCCCCATTATATGTAAAAACAATTTTTAACAAATCAATTATTATTAGTGTAATGGGGATACTGGCCAATGGGACCCAGTTTGTGGAGAACATATGCTAGTAGCTGTGCCTGCTGACAATTCAAGTGGAGTCTGGATAAGCCTACTTCTAGGCATGTGCCTCCAAAGAGCCCTGATTCCTGATTCAGAGACTGTGTAAGGTTTACTGCTTGGTGGTCAAAATCCTTTTAACAGATTGCAGAGACAGAACTGAGAGTACATACAAAAGATGAAATCTCTCTTCGCTTGTGGCTTTCAGGTTGGGGAGAAAAGAATAATGTAAGCCTCTGGGCTTCTTTGTGGCCATGAATCCATGGTAATATTGTTTCTTTAGTCTCTATTGTGCTTTTTCTTTCCTGATCTTAAGTGAGTGGGTATCAGAAATGCAACAGATTAGGTCATGATCTTGGGAGCTTTAAAAGGACAGAAGGACTATCAGGGAGATTCAGCAACTGGAGTTCATAGAAGAGACTGCCAGCAGCCTCAGCAGCTGAGCCTGATGAGAAACCAGTCCTGGGAGAGCTTGAGCAGCAAGCAAACTGACTGAGCAGCCAAGACACCCTATCCTATAAGCAAGGGACTGACTTTTTTCTCAGCCATGCCACCCGCCCAGAAATGAACTCTGTCCTGGAAATGTTGGTAGTAACCAATTCAATTATGAACTGACTTATATTTACTTATTTATTTTATCTTAATTATTGAATGAATAAATATTTACATTTACTTAACAAGTAAATAAATATTTCTTTATGTATTTTATTTACTTTATATCATCAAGTATCCACTTCAAATGATTGATATGGTGAAGGAGAGAGAGCTTTCAATTTTGGACATTTTTGTATACTAGTTCTTGTAATATCTTTCTAATAAACATCCCTTTGTAAATATAAATTCATGTGAATGGGGGAGATATCAATTGGGTGAATGCTATTGGGGGAGTACAAAAGATGTGGACTCATGAGCAACTGTTCTAGAAAGAAGACACCCCAAACCCCTCGGGTTACCTCCTAGAACCCTGAGGGGGAGCAGTAGCCAAGCCTGCTCTGGAATGTTGAGGTGTTCTGTTAAGTGCTCATTGGTGTAGTAATCCAACTAGACTCCATTTGAACTAATTTATGACATTTCTAAAAGAAATCAATAATTTCTTTAGGGTGAGGTAGTCAGTCCTACTTATATATTAAGAACTGTTCAAAAGGTCTTATTTCTCAAACATATAAAGAACTAAGTCAAACTTATAAGAATACAAGTCATTCCTAAATTGACAAATGGTCAAAGGATATGAATAGGCAGTTTTCAGAAGAAGAAATAAAAGCTATCAATAACCATATGAAAAAATGTTCTAAATCCCTCTTGTTTAGAGAAATGCAAATTAAAACAACTCTTAGGTACCACCTGACACCTATCAGATTGGCCAATATGTCAGTAAAGAAAATTATAAATGTTGGAGGGAATGTGGCAAAATTGGGACACCAATGCATTGCTGGTGGAGTTGTGAACTGATCCAACCATTCCAGCAATTTGGAACTTTGCCCAAAGGGCTATAAAACAATACTTACCCTTTGATCCATTAATACCACTACAAGGCCTATATTCCAAAGAGATGAAAAAAGAGGTGGGGGAAGGACCTACTTGTGCAAAAAAAATTATAGCTGCTCTTTTTGTGGTGGCAAAGTATTGAAAACTAAAGGGATACCCCTCAACTGGGAATGGCTGAATAAATTGCAATATATGATGGTGATGTAATACCATTGTGCTGTAATGATGAATAGGATGATTTCAGAAAGAACTGGAAAGACCTACATGAATTGATACAGAGTGAAATAAGCAGAACCAAGAGATCATTATACACAGTAACTGAAATATTGTTGAATGATCAAATGTGATAGATTTAGCTTCTTTCAACAATTCAGTGATCCAGGGCAATTCTGAGGAACTTGGGACAAATAATGCTATCCACCTCCAGAGAAAGAACTGTTGGAATCAGAATCCAGATTAAAGCATACAACTTTTCATTTGTTTATTTGGTTATATGTTTTGGGATTTAGGTTTTATAAGATTATTTACTTGCAAAAATGAATAATATGTGTGGGAAGCCAATAAGAGAATAGATAAAAATCTGAGACTCCTCTTTTGACCCATTTTGTGGTCCTTGTGATTTCTTGTTGAAATGTATTGTGACCTTATTGAAAAGCTTTATGTTCCTATCAAACCTGAATTTAAAGGGTTAACACTTTTAACACAGCAAGGAATGCTGCTGCCTGTTATAGCCAAGGCCAAGATACTCCCCAACTTGGCTTTCTGATAAGAACCTAGTCAAAATTCAGTCTTGGCCTTGGTCTATTCTGAAGCCAATGTTTTGTGTTGTAACTTCTGTGCATCTGCAAAGTTTCGGGGGTGGGGTTGTTTTGTGTGAAATGAGTCTTGAAACATATATAATAAACTCCATGCTCCTGGAGCCAGAGCTGGAAGCATGAAGTAAAAGACATTTCCCTTGTCCTGTCCTTATTTCCTTATCGACTAAACTGTCATCAGATTATCAGAGATGATAAAGAGATCTCCACAAATATGGAAATATGTTTTGTGTAATAAGACATGCATTACCCAGATTGAATTGCTTGTCAATTTTGGAAGAGGGGAGGGAAGGGAAAGATAGAGACAATTTGGATCAAATAATATTGAAAAGCTTACATGAACATTTGTCATTACATGTAACTAGTAAAAAATACAATTTTTTTAAAAAAGGAAACATTCATGTGTTTTATATGTTAAAATGGACAATAGTCCATAGTGGAAAGGAGAATGCTTCTCTACCAATCAGAGATCATTTTCAGGTACAGCCTACTAGACCTAGCTTCAAGGCAGCAATAGGTAAGAGATAGTATTATTTCTTTATTTTTCCTTCACTAGCCACTCAACTTCACTTATTTGGAAAACATGAGTTTCCTCCAGCATGAACTGTTGAAGAAAAAGAGAGGCTGATTGTGTCTTTCACTCAAATGTTCCAGGACCTCACAGGTATTATGCTAGCATTAGTATAATGCCTTGAGATTAACAAATGAAAAGGTCTAAATAAGTATGAACAAGGTATGATTATGAACAATAGGAGGCATAATATTCAGGATTTGCAAAAGCCCCAGGTCTATATGTCATTATCCTGTTTGGCATTTGGATTCTTTTTCATAGGTGTCACTAATTCAAGATAGCTGAACCCTGTTTTCCTTTAATTATAACCAAACCAGTCTTGCAGTTACAAAAGAAAGACATCTTTTCCCCCTTTTGATGGCTAAAGTTATAAGATTTCTACAGTCCTACAATAATAGTAGGGGGAAAGGAAATAGCTTTTTTGGATGACATCTAATTCATTTCCTGACTTTGCCTATTATAGGGAACTCACTTAACTTCTTTGAAACTCAGGTTCTTCATATTTAAAAATAGTTCTTGCAATGGGAAGGAAAAAAAAGAAAGAGAAATAATATTCTATAAAGATAATGACCAAAGTTGGCTCTAGTGAAGAGTTGAGAAAATTCATATCCCTGTTTTCTTTGCAAAGTTGGATATGGAATATTGAATATCCTGTCCAATATAGCTGATAGGTTGGGAGATTGCGTCACTTTCCCCCCCTTTCTTTTCTTATCATTGTTCCAGGGATTGACTCACTGGATAGGAGAGAGAGAGGGATAAAAAAATTGAAGGTGGTATATAAATGAAAGATATCAATAAAAAACAACAATAAAAATGACAGCCTCCCAATCAATAAAAACAAAGAATCAAAAAATACATACACACACAATACCTAACAGGATTTTTGTGAGGGATGTATTATATAAACGTGAGTTACTATAATAACAACAACATGTTTTAGATTCTTTTTAATGGCAATTAATTTCCATTAATTAATTAATCAAATCAATTGATTTAAATGTTTGGAGCTGAAAAGCATCTTAAAGATCACTGAATTCAGCTCCCTCGGACAAATGAAGAAACTAAAGTGCAGAGGAAATGAATAATTTGTCTAAGATAATACAGACAACAGTTAGCAAAATTGGGATTTGAACCCAAGTTATCTGCCTCTGGACCTAGCATTCCTTCCACTACAATAAAATTGCCTAACAACTGTGTACTTAGCACAGATTAGGTACATAACTTATTGGAGCAAATGAATAGATACAGTGTGTAGTGTTTGATAAACCCATCACCCTCAGCTTCTGGAGTAAGAACTCCCTATGTGACAAAAACTACTGAGAAAACCAGAAAGCTGTGTGGCAGAAACTAGCCTTATACTAATGCATCACACCAGATGCTAAGACAAACTTCAAATTGGATACCTCTTGGACATAAAGGGTGGTAACATAAACAAAATAGAGAAGCAAGGAAGAAATCGCTTTTCAAATCTATGATTTGGGGAGAATTTGAGATTTAAAAAGATAAGATCAAAGATGTTAAAATGGGCAGTTTTTTTGCATGAAATTAAAAAGGGTTTGCATAAATAAAATCGATGCAGCTAAAATTAGGAGAGAAGGAAAATTTTAAAAATCTTACATACAAGTTTCTCTGATAAAGGTCTCATTTCTAAGATATATAGGGAACTCATTGAAATTTACAAGAATATGAGCCATTTCCCAATTTACAAATGGTCAAAAGAAATAGTATGAACCCCTAATAATTAGAGAAATGAACATTAAAGCAATGCATCAGATTGGTTAAGCTAACAAAAATGGAAATTGACTGATACTGGAGGGAATATGGGAAAACAGGCACACTAATGTTTTGGTCGTGGGACTGTGCATCTTTCCAGGCATTCTGCAAAACAATTTGGAATCTAGACCTCAGAAGCTATTAAACTATGCCTTCCCTCTGATCCATAAATACTAGTTCTTATAATCTTCTTCCTCTAACCAAGAGGAATGGTTTTTCCCCAGATGAGGGAAAAAAATCTCCTTTGAACTAAAAGTCTTCTTAGATTGTTGTGATAATTACTGCATTCAAACTCTCCGAAATCTCCATGACACCAATACTGGAAGCCATAATCCAACTTTGCATCTTGAATCTAGATGATTTGTTTGAAGAGTATTCATTGGAACTTAGATATGACTAGTTTTTCTTTCTCTGTCAGGGGTTCTTTTTTCTTTTTTAACCCTTACTTTTTGTCTGAGTAGCAACTCCAAGACAGAAGGGGAAGGAGTCACACAATCCAGTGTCACACAGCTAGGAAGTGGTTGAGACCAGATTTGAACACAAGTCCTTTTGACACCAAGCCTGGCTTTCTAATCCACTGAGCCACCTCACTCACTAGTCAAGGGTTTTTAATCTGAACCTCTTTCCTCTAAGAGGAATCCATAGATAGATGTCAGGGGATCCCTGAACTTGGATGGGAAATGTTTACATCTTTATTTTCACTGATTTAGAACTAGAATTTAACATTTACTTCAATTTGTTTGTTTTTTTAAATCCTTACCTTCTTCATTAGAATAAATACTGTATATTGGTTCCAAGGCAGAAGAGTGATAAGGGATAGGCAATAGGGGTTAGGTGACTTGCTCAGGGTCACAAAGCTGGGAAGTGTTTGAAGTCAGATTTGTACCCAGAACCTCCTGTCTCTGGGCCTGGCTCTCAATCTACTGAGCCACTTAGTTGCCCTCATTTACTTCAATTATGAATGGAGGCAAAAAAACATTACTCTGAGAAAGGTATCTGTAGACTACCAAAGACTATCAAAAGAATCCATGACCCAAAACATGTTAAAGAGTCCCTGAACTTAGATGAATCTTGGATTTTCCATTTTTTTGCCCTAGACTGGCAACTGAGTTGCTTTACTTTCTAAAAACATGTGGTTTGTGGGCCCAACTTACATAAACCAACATTTCTACTTGAGCCTGCTTTCTCCATATCTTCCCCTGTCTTGTTCCACTAAGATGGCATATTTAAACATATAGTCTTACTCAAAGTCTAAGTGTTCCTGCTGGACTTCCCACTACATTTCTTTTTTAAGGATGCCTCTGTTTTCCAGCTCATTGGCAAAACTAAAATAGACGATAGATAGAACCCCACTCACTGGACTTTATTTTCAGCTGTGTTCTGTCTGCTGCAGTCATAAATTTAATTCAAAAACGATTTTCCTGTCATCTACTATATGCAAGGCATGGTTCCAGCATGCCAAAAAGAAAGGCCTTTGTCTACCCTCTTCTATCCCCAAGGAATTTATAACCTAGTTGGAAGGATAAGGTAAAAAGGTTAAGTTAAATGGTTAAGTTAAATAAGTTTTTAAAAATAAGGTAAAAAGGTTAAGTTAAACAAGTTTAAAAAAAGGTTGTTAAATAAAAAAACTCAAATACTCAGGTCCTCAAATGAATCTATGTGATTTCATCAATGTGGAAATTCCTTCCTATAATAGATGCCACAACCCATCCATGCCTATTTGTCCTGGGCCATGCTCATCCATCTCCTCCCAGTCAGATGCAAGTGTCCCTCCCTTTGAGTTGGCAGCGTCCCTTACTTTCTCCTGCCATTTTAGGAGTACCAGTGGATCACCTTGATTAACTGTCATCCCATGATGGGCCACATGGTCAGCCCATCTTTTCCATAATTTCTTTAAAACATTTTTTCCTCCTGTTCTTTAGAGTTGCTCATTGTTTACAGAGCGTGTTATAACCTGCTTATACCCACCACATGCCCCCATGTTGCCCTCTGTGATATTCATTTGGAAACTGTGGCATTCCATTTCTTGTTGCATAGAGCAACCCTGGCAAAATGAGAATAATAAAAAGAACAACCTTTTGTTTTTATTGAAAAGCTTTTTTTGTTGTTGTTGATCATCTGGACTTTTAAAATGTATTAAATAATATCTATTAAACTTAAAAGTGTATATGCATACTATTTTTTTCCTTGGAAGTCCTGATTGTTAAACATTTATCAGGGTACCTCTGTATTGTTCTATAAAGAGTCTTTAAGCTCAGTAGCAGTACAGTAGAAGACTCAGAGAATTAAATTATCACCAGACTTAGACAATTAACAAAACAGTAAATCAAGCCCTGATTTGTAGTAATTGCTAATTTGTGAGGTGTAAATGCTCACACTGAAAATTTAACAATTGACTCTTTAACAGCCAGTTAGATCTGGCTCCAGCACTCCCCTAGACAGGAAGCATATAGGTCGATAATTATTGATGTTCTCTAGATGACCTTTTCAAGTATTAATAAAGCCTGGGATTTTTGCATGTCTTTGTTATTTCCTCTTTCAGACACTTTGTGTTAGTTTTAGTCCCTCAAAACCTTCACAATTGTATAGTCTCAAGCATGGATTTCATGTGCATAAATTTGGTCTAATCTATTATCCAATCTTTGTTTCTCTTTGGTGACATTTTTGCCTCTTCTCTAAGCACTTCTGGAATTTTTATCTTCAGGTACAAGTACAGTTGTCCTACCATTTTTAATAAAAAAATATCCGTTAAAATTGTTTTTATATATCTGTTCCCTTTTTGCTTCTGTTTGTAGTCCTGGAATATGCCTTTGGAATTATTTTGATTCATTGGATAGCTTGCCAGACTTTTCTTTAAACTGATTTTCTCCTCTACTGCTTCTCTCACATTTAGAAGATAATGCTGTTCACAATCATCCATCATTCTTCTCCAGAAAATATTAGAAATGTCAACTGGTCAGTAATCCAGATGTTCACTGAATAAGGTACTTTCTGGGCACTTTGGGTCTTGGTGCATTTTTACTGACTGTCCATGCTGGGAATGCTCTCCCTCTTCATCCCTGTCTCTAGACTTTCCTAATCTTCTTCAAGTTTTAGGTAAAATCCCCCTTCCATAAGAAGTAGTCCATAGACTTCATTGGATTGCCAAACAGGTCCATGAACCTCTAGACTGATGTAAAGGACAATCTTGTTTCTGGAGAATGTCTAAAGAGAGAATAGGGTTGAGGGAGGAGGTGGGGAAGTATGGGGAAGGATTTCATATGTAATGCTGTACCCAATGTCAGACAAATTCTTCATGTCAATGAATTTTGCTTAACTGTTTTCCTTCTTCACAAAGAAGGGTTCCATATGGGAAGGGGGTGAGGAGTACATAGCAGGAAATAGTTCTGGTGTAAAAAGCAGACGGCATTAATAAAAAAAAGTGTTAAAAATAAAAGTAAGGGTACTAAAATGAAAATTTCCTACTTTCCAAATTTTTCTAGGGTCAGTCAGTCTTACATATAACCACAGAACTTGGAAACTCATCTACTCTACAGATCTCAATGCATAATGAGTGACTTATATGAGAGTCAGCTTTAACATCTGTCACTTTTAGGGATACAAGCATTCCCTACCTTGTTTAACTATGTTTGACAATTTAATTTGTTATCAAAAGACTCACTGTAGGGGAAAGAGAAAAGCAAACAAACAAACTTATGGCTTGGATTACCTTTATTTTCTATAGATAGGATGTTCACCACTGATAACACAGATAACATTTTCAATTGACTTAAATTTTCTTTAAAGGACTAGAGAATATCCAAAAAACAAAAACAAAAAAAAACAAAAACAAAAAAAAAACAAAAAAAAAAAACCCAACATGCATCTTTGCAAAGACAATTAATTCAAAATCCAAGGATATCAAAGAGAACATCAGTAAAGTAGAAGAAAATGGCACTGACTACAGTCCAGCAAAAGTCACCCACGCATTTTGTTTCTTCAAGTCCTCATGATTAATGCAGGTCACCACAGCTGTATCAATCATGCAGTGAGCCATATTGACTCTGAAGATTCACAGCAACCAACACACAGACCAATTTGCCTGTGTCGTGATCTGTTTTCCCAGCTGCTTTTAGGCTTGGCTTGTTTAATCTTTGACCTTCCCTGCTTTAAACAATAGGGTAGACAATAAAAATGGATTTGAAAATATAGTTGAATCAACTGGCTGGAAAACCACTACTGTCCGCCAATGACTATGAAGTAAAATCTAAACCTCTGGCATTCAAAGGTCCTCCACAAGCTGTCTCCATGCTTTGCAGTCTTATTTCCCACTGCTTCTTTAAATGATCTCTCTGCCCCTGCACCTAGCTTCATGGATTGTTGGTTTTTTACCACCTCCATGCTTTTGTTTAAACCATTTCTTCTGCCTGAAACTCCTTTTGTGTTCACCTTACCTGGTACAATCTTTCTCATCTTCCAAGACTCAGTTCAAATGCTACATCTTCTATGATATTTTCCCCTACTGGAAGTGGTACTTCCCTCTTCTGCCTCTCCTGAAAGGATTCTTTTATGCCACTTATACAGCATTTATACAGTATATGAAGCATTCAGGGAAGACTAGAACCTCAGGACTGCTCATGCACCTTTGGTGTCTCCCTTTTACTCCATTCTCGCCCGTGGCTATGAGAAGCTGTAGTATGTGCAGTGGCCAAATCCTGGCAAAATTGTGTCAGTAAGTGGGTTGAACCAGACTGAGGGTAACTGACAGACCTTAAACCTGTCAGTCAGTTAAAGGGATGTCTGCCCCAAACATGGGAAGACCTCCCCCAGTGGAAGAGGCAGAGGAGAACAATTTATTCCAAAGACCATGAAGATGGGTGAAGGAGGCACGGTGGAGTGCTTAGAGCTTGGCCAGACTTCAAAGATGCCACAGTCATTCTGATTTTTGTTTTGCGACTGGACTTCAGTGACTGGAAGATGGAGTGAGACTGATGATTTTGTAAAATTCTAGTGAGTTGGGACATCACTGCCATTGGTCTTCCAGAACAAAGGACCAACAAGAACAGCATTTATCACATACTGCTTTGTAGTATACACAATTAATGTGTCTTATAGTCCCCATTTGATTGCAAGTTCCTTGATGATAGTGACCGTGTCTTATGTGATTTTGAATCCTCCACAGGGCTTTCCACAATGCTTTGTCCATAGAATGCACTCAAATCAGGGATGTGATGGTGCCAATTCTTACATCATGAGAGCCAAGTGTTAAAATTTCAGTACCTGGGAAATCAGCAAATACTACAAATCAACGGTTGATTTTGTGGTGGTTGTTGATTTTTCTAGACTTAAGAAGGTGATGGAGAAAATGTCACTAAAAAAATTGCCAATTAAACTTAAAAGTGTGTCCTGTGTACTTTTTTTTTTTCAGAGACCTGGTTGTTAAAAACCATTTACCAGCACACCACTGACTAAAAGCCATAGTTGAATGTATGAATGAATGAAACAAATATAGAACAGGAATAATTACAGAAAATATCACTGCAAAGGTAAAGAAAAAAAGACTCAAAAAGAAAAGTAACTCTGGAAGCTGAATTGGGTGATTAGAAACATTAAATTTATACTCAGGATCAGTGGATATGTAAAGGTATTCTTTGAAGCAATATATAAAACTATTTCAAATGTCACCTGAAGAGGCAAAATGCTGAACATCAAATATAAGAATGCTGACATTTTCGTCTTTGGTAATATCATCCTGAATACACTTAGCATAGATTACACCACTTTCCAGGACAAAGTAAAAGATTATAATCATTAGTTCGAATTCAAGGTAGTATTAAAAAAAAAAGATATGTAAATATAACAGCTTGATGTGGGATTGGCTTTCTTTGACTGTCAGAAAGTGAAAATATATATGGCTAATCTATGTGTTTGTGTGTAATATATGAGTGTATACATATGTGCATGTATGTATATGTATATATTCATACATACATGTGCACATATACATATCCTGCATATATATAGCCTATATGTAGATGGGTGTAAGGGGCATTCAGGGCCATCTAGCATCTCTCCTGTGAGGGTTTGCCAAGTCAGGGTTGCTCATCCGTCTTTGGTGTCCACCTGTCACTCAACTCTCACCCGTGGCTCCAAGAAGCTGTAGCATGAGCAGCGGTCACACTTTGGTAAAAATATCTCAGAGCATGAGTGGAGGTAGAATGATGGTAACAGATCTCAAACCTATTGGTAAGTTTGAGAGATTATCTGCTACTTGCCTCTGAGAACTTCCCCCAATGGAATGGGCAGATGAGAACAATTCATTTCAATGGCCATGAAGGCAGCTGAAGCTGGTGCTGTGGTAAGAGCTTGGTCAGACATAGAAGATGCCATGGTCATACATTTCATCTATGATCATTATCTGTTGTCTTGAATTTTGTCTTGCCACCTAGACTTTGACGATTCAAAAAGAGGGAGTATTGTTGCCAACTTTATGTGAGTTGCCTTTGTCAGTCATTTTTCAGTTGTGTATTTCTCTGCATTACCTCCATTTGGGTTTTTCTTGAACACAGATACTGGAATGGTTTGCCATTTCCTTCTCCAGCTCATTTTATAGATGAGGAAACTGAAACCAACAGGGTTAGTGATTTGCCCAATATCACCCAGCCAGGAAGTGTCCCAGGTCAGATTTGAACTCATGAAGTTGAGTCTAAGTATGAAGGATTAATGTAAGTTTGGTTTTCTTTAACCCAGAGTAAAAGAGCTAAAAAGTTGGGAAAGCTATATATGTATACAGGCTGTTGTTCATCCTTCATTTTATAGAAGACTGAGGACTACTGTCATTGTGATATATTTTAACACCTGCCCAAATTGGCTTGAGTGAGGTAGTTGTTAGGGCAGCAAGGTGGTCCAGTGGATAGAATACTGGATCTGGAATCAGAAAGACTCACCTTCCCGAGTTCAAAACTACCTTCAGACACTTAATAGCTGTGTGACCCTGGGCAAGTCACTTAAACTTGTTTGTCTCTGTTCTTCATCTATAAAATGTGCTAGAGGTTTCCGGTTAAGATGGTGGCAGAGTAAGGAGCAGCTGCTCGATCTCTCCTGACCAAAGCATACAGAACTCCTCAAGGGGAAATAAAAACGAGTCCAGAAGAACGAAGGAACCCCACAACAGGACGAAGCATTGAAGGTACGCAGAATCGGGGCATTTCCACGCTATAAAGGGGTGAAACAGCTCTCACTAAAACGGGAGAGGAAGAAGCCCCTCCCCCACCCTACACACCGCACACCTCCCACAACACCAACGGACAAGTATGAAAACAGGACTGGGGCAACCAGATAATCACTGGCAGCCCCAGGGCTTCTACCTGTGTGCTGCAAGACGAGGGACCCCAGGTGGCTGGGGGCTCGCAGGGACTTTCCCTGAGCATCCACCTGGGTGAAGGCACCACCTCAGGCCAGGACAAAGGCCCGTAAAACTCGGCCTTTCCCAAGCACTGAAGGCATCGCCTCAGGTGCGAATAAAGATCTCCAGCCCACTGACTTTCACTACCTTCTTCAGGGGTGAAGGCAGTGCCCTAAGAGCATCTGCACAGGCAAAGGTAGTGCCCTAGGCTTGAATAACTATCTCCAGCCCAGGCTTGGACCTCCAGTGAGGACCCTGTGCGGACAGGAATGCGGCAGTGGAAGCAGCCCCAAAGACTGCTGAAGGAACCTCAGGCAGAGGGGCAGACCGGGAACTACCAGGAGGCCTGACCCCGAGGACAAGGAGACTGGAGCCCCCAGGAGCTTGCAAGGCACAAGCAGACCCTGAGTGCAAAGACAAAGCTGAAAAGGGGCGGGGCTAACAATGGCCAGCAATAAGGAAGCCCAGAAGAAAAAGACTATCAAGAGAAACTCTGGAACACTCGACAACTTCTACACAGAGAAAATCCAGACAACAGAGGAGGGAAAACAAAAATCCAAACCTCCCCCAAAAAATGAAAGCTGGTCACAAGCTATGGAAGAGTTTAAAAATGAAATGCTGAGGAAGATGGAAGAAATCTGGCAAGAAAATAACAATTTAAAAGGCAGAATTTCGCAATTGGAAAGTGAGACAAGTCAACTGAAGACCAAAAATGACCAGATTGAAAAGGAAAACCAAAAAATTATAGCCGAAAACCAAAACATTAAAGCCGAAAACCAGTCCTTAAAGGCTAGAATCGAACATTTAGAAACCAATGATCTCTCAAGACAACAAGAACAAATAAAACAAAGTCAAAAGACTGATAAAATAGAAGGAAACATGAAATATCTCAATGAGAGAGTGACAGACCAAGAAAACCGGTCTAGAAGAGACAACTTGAGAATCATTGGTCTTCCAGAAAAGGCAGAAACTTGGACTCCATACTTAAAGAAATTATTCAGCAAAATTGCCCTGAAGTTCTACAACAAGAGGGCAATATAGACATTGAAAGGATCCATAGATCACCCTCTACACTAGACCCAGAAAAGTCAACACCCAGAAATATAATAGCAAAATTGAAGAGCTTTCAAGTAAAAGAAAAAATCTTACAAGAAGCCAGAAAGAGACAATTTAAATATCAAGGAGCACCAATAAGGATCACACAGGATCTGGCACCCTCAACGCTAACAGATCGCAAGGCTTGGAATACAATATTCAGAAAGGCAAGAGAGCTGGGCCTGCAACCATGAATCAACTACCCAGTGAAACTAACCATATACTTACAGGGGAAAGTATGGGCATTCAACAAAATTGAAGAATTCCAAGTTTTTGCACAAAAGAGACCGGGACTAAATGGAAAGTTTGACACTCAACCACAAATATCAAGAGAAAGATGAAAAGGTAAATAAGAAACAGAGGGAAAAGAAAGAAAACTCATAGTCTTTTAAGCTTGACTCTTTAAGG